>NC_041217.1:142316448-142393759 GCF_002837175.3 Physeter macrocephalus
CCTGTGCGCCCAGAGCCGGTGCTCCGCAACGGGAGGGGCTGCAACAGTGAGAGGCCTGCGTGTTGCAAAAAAAAAAAAAAAAAAAAAAAAAGACAGTATCTTTTCCTTGGCTACAATAGCACTATGTCCAACCATGACTTTGGTTATAAGGGAATGGGAAAGAGAGTCTGGACATTACAGTTTATCTGTTTTAAAAGTATTTATTCAGCTGCTATTCTGTACTAGGAAAAATCATCACCATGACTTAAAAAGTGCATGCAACAGAGGTCATAAATAAATAGTACAAAAAACTTTATTTATACCAGTGTTTTTTAGGCTAGTACCTGATCCAAGTATTCAAAAGCTTGAGCTCGTCCAGTAAAACCTTTTCCCACTTACATTCTATGCAAAATATGGTTGCAAAATATTTATTTAAACTTATATATTTTAGACATTCATTATGGAAGCTGCCACAGGACTTCTGCAGCCATCCTCTGAGTATGTACTTATATCGCTTAAATATGTGAAAGAGAAAAGGGACTGCATAAGTGAAGTTCTAGTCTATGATCATCCTGTGAAAATGATAATTTGCTACTCGGTTTTTGGAAATCCACAAAGAAGGGAGGTTTTCTCCCTACTACAAATACTACTATACTGTTTCCTTGAGACTCTAAAAATGTTAATTTCCTTTAAAGAGCCCACACCGTTTTTTCCAGCACTTTATCTCACTAATTCCTCATGAAAGGAAAAATGATAGGGTTTCATTGCTTGGCAGAAGTTGCCAGAAATAATTTATTGAAATATTTCCTTCTAGTGCTTGAGTATATTTTTAATGACTAAAGTACGTTATGCGTCAACTCTTTAATGGATAAATCTGCTAACATTAAAGGGAGCCAACTAGCTCCACCCAAAATTCTTTATTCTGTGCTCTGAGAGATGACAGGTAACTGTTTCACTTAATTTTATTTCCTTTTTTCACCCTCACCATTATATGTGTTATATGGGCAATCCCTTCGGTGGAAAGAAGTCAATGCCATATATTGAGGACTAGCGTTTTTGAGGCTGGCATACACTTTAGGTTAATTATGGAAGAAGGTAGAATAGGGTTAGGGAGCTTTGCAAAACTAAAACAGCCACCCTTGGGAATATCTTTAAATCTGATTATCTGGGATGAGTCCATTATTTTTCCTTCCCTGGCTAACTGTAAATACCACTTCCTCCAGGGGACTGGTGAGAAACGGGAAAGAAGCTGTGACTTGGTTTTAATGTTGTCATAGAATTATAAACCTGGAAGGGATTTTTTTAATTTGATTTACACTCTCCCATCCATTCATCCCTCATTCATTTAAACATTTTTTTAATGTCTTCTACATGCCAAACATTAGGATCACAGTCTGTGTGCTAAAGGAGCTCACTCAAAATATATCTGTGTTTTATCTCCAATGGCAGGGTTCTGTCCTCATGAGGCAACCAGTTCCATTGTTGAGCATCTCTGTCTGTTGATATCAACCTTATATTAAATTGGAAGCTGTGACCTTGTAGCTTCCACCCAGTGGTTCTGCTTCTTTCTTCTGGTTTTAACCCTTCTCTTATATGACTTCATGTATTTCAAGATAATTACCATTTTGCTATTGACTGTCTTCAGCCTTGAGTTAGGAAGAAGATACTTGAGACCAGCAGTTAAATTCAGGTTTTGAATTTTATGCATTGTAGTTATGTGTTCTTTAACTGGGGGAATTTTGTTTCTTACATCCTCCTTCTAGCCCTGCAAATACATTTTCCTTATGATAATTTAATCTTTTCTTCCCATCCTCACCTTGCTCCTGAGCCCCCTTTCAATGACCTTCCCATATTTCTGGGTACCTAGCTAGGTACCTGTCTCTCTTCATCATGGATGCTTGGGTGGGACAGTATAGGGAACCCCTGGACCCAGGTTCCTTAGGAGCTGTCCAATCCTCAGTTGATAGTGGAGGAGCAGGAGGGGTATTCCAAGAATAACAAAAAAAGAAATTTTAAATATAGTTGATGTTAAAACTATTGATTTATATTTTCAGTTACAGAGATGTCTATTGAATACTTACTATGCGCCAGTCAAGTGAATATAAACTGAAAATTTCATATTATATAACTAATGAGAAAAGTGAGATAAGCATTAGATACTAGGGGAGCACATGTATGGGGGGAAGGGTTCTATAACCTTCAAGAATGTTTTTAGGCAAAAGGTTTGTCTGCCTCATCTACCTCTGTAGCCCTAACACCTAGTAAAGTGCCTGAGGGGCTTCCCTGGTGGCGCAGTGTTTAAGAATCCGCCTGCCAATGCAGGGGACACCGGTTCGAGCCCTGGCCCGGGAAGATCCCACATGCCGCGGAGCAACTAAGCCCGTGCGCCACAACTACTGGGCCCGCGTGCCTAGAGCCCATGCTCTACAAGAGAAGCCACCACAGTGAGAAGCCCATGCACCGCAACGAAGAGTAGCCCCCGCTCGCCACAACTAGAGAAAGTTCTCGTGCAGCAACGAAGACCCAATGTAGCCAAAAATAAAATAAATAAATTTATAAAAAGCAAAATAAAATAAAATAAAGTGCCTGGTATATACCAGCCACAGAATAAATATCTGTGAATGAATATTTTTTAAAAAGAAGAAGGAGCGGGGGGAGGAGGGAACTACAGCAGTTGACATCCAAATCGAATTAAAAGAATGAGTCACAGTCAGACAAATGAAGAAACATGGAAATAGTATTTCATTCAGAGGAAATAGCATGATATAATGTAGTATATGGGGCGACATGAGTGCAGTTTGTTCATGCAAAATAAAGTGGGAGGGGACTTCCCTGGTGGTCCAGTGGTTAAGATTTCGCCTTCCAATGCAGGGGGTGCAGGTTCAGTCCCTGCTCAGGGAGTTAAGATCCCACATGCCTTGGGCCAAAAAACCAAAACATTAAAAAAAAAAAACAGAAGCAATATTGCAACAAATTCAATAAAGACTTAAAAAAAACAAGAACTTTGTAAAAAAAATTAAAATAAAGTGCGAGACAAAGAAAGATAAAAGATGAGACAATGGTGAATAGGTCTTGTATGTCAAGTTGGGAACTTGAACTCTGGGCAGGCACAGAAGGCTTTTAAGTGGGGAATGATTTTTTTATTTTCCCAAATGGACATTTTAGAGAAAAGCACTTTGCTATGTAGAGGCTAGATGTAAAGGAAGCAAGACTGGAGACAGAGAAATCAGATATGAATCTATTGTGCTAGTACAGGCAGAAGATAATGAGACCCTCAACTAGAGCATCGCTAGTTAAAAACAGAGAGAAGGAAATGGATTCAGGATATATTTTGGAGGGAAAATCAGTAGGATTGGTGACTGATAGGATCTGTGGGAGAAGAAAGAGGGAGGAGATAAGGATACGTAGGTTTTGCCTTAAATGACAGAAGATTCAATCAGTAGTCATTCAATAAATTCTGATTACATACCTACTCTACACCTGACACTGGCATAAGTGCTGGGAATATGGCTGTGGACAAAGCACAGTCTTTCTGTAAAGGAGCTTGTACCTATCAAAATGAAGTTGAATGCAGATAGTTGCCAAAAATCTGTGTTTCAGTTTTTAAAACTTGTTGAGACAAGAATTTAACTTGTTTGCCTATGGGTACAATGCCACATACTCACCACAGGCAGACAAGCTAAATAGTAACCCAGTTCCTCCTGAGCATCTCCATCTGAATGTCCACTACAGATTCACTCTGTATAAAACTGAACTTACCATGTCTCCCCCAAAACCCATCTTCTCACCCTTATTAATGCTCATTGTCAACCCAAGACAAAAACTGTTTATTCCAGTCATAGAGGGACCTGCTATTCTTTGAAACTGTCCCAACTGATCTGATATATCAAGATTTTTATGATCCTTTCCTTTTTGACTGTTCAAATTAGGATATTTTTATGTCAGCATCAAATTTTTTACCCTAATTTGTTAGTTGAGGTGTTTGCTGTTAGAGTTTATGTTCTGCCCATTACCTTGATCCTACTCCCACTAGCCTCTCCCACAAAGTGGGAGGGGTAAGGGCTCTCTCTTGCATTTTTATCCTCTCCCTCTCTATTGGTTCCTTCTCTTCATCTTAAGAATATGTTCAGAACTTCTCATCCTAAAAATATACATATATTCCTTCAAACCTAGCTCCCCTTCAAGCGTTAGCTCATCTGTTCTTTTTTTCACAGCCAAGCTTCTTAGAGTAATCTGTACCGGCTGACTCTATTTCTTCATTGTCTATTTACTTAACTCACTACAATGTGGCTTCTTTCTACAGAGTGACTAAAATTGAATTTAACTATTAGAGGCAGATAATAGTTTGTGGGAGATCGGCTAAGATGGCGGAGTAGAAAGACCCTGAGCTCACCTCCTCTCACAAGCATGCCAGAATCACAACTATTTGCAGAATAACCATCGATGAAGAAGACTGGAACCTACCAGAAAAGATATCCTCCAACTAAAGACATAAAGAAGAAACTACCATGAGATTGGTAGGAGGGGCAGACTCATTATATAGTCAAGTCCCATAGTCTCAGGTGGGCGACTCACAAACTGGAGAATAATTACATTGCAGAGGTTCTCCCACAGGAGTAAGTTCTGAGCCCCATGATGAGCTCTCCAGCCCAGGGGTCCTGGTGTGTGTATGTATGTGTGTATACACATACATACACACACACACACACACACACACACACACACACACACACACACACACACACACACACACACACACACACTGGAATACTACTCAGCCATAAAAAGGAATGAAATTTTACCATTTGCAGTAGCATGTATGGCCTTGGAAGGTATTATGCTAAATGGAATAAGACAGAGAAAGACAAATACTATATGTTATCACTTATGTGTGGAACCTAAAAAATACAACAAACTAGTGAATATAACAAAAAAGAAGCAGACTCACAGATATAGAGAAGAAACTAGGGGTTACCAGTGGAGAGAGGGAAGGGAGGCCCAAGACAGAGGTAGGGGATTAAGAGGTACAAACAACTATGTATAAAATAAGCTACAAGGATATATTATACAACACAGGGAATATAGACAATATTTTATAATAACTATAAATAGAATATAACCTTTAAAAGTTGTGAACCACTAAGTTGTACACCTGTAACATATAATATTGTACATCAACTATACTTCAGTAAAAAGAAGTATGGGACAGGAAAAAATAGTTTTTATAAAATACCATGCTATGTCACCTTTTTTCACTTTCACAGCCAACTCTGTGGGTCAAAATAAGTCACCTTCTACAGTGGTGATGCAATGATGTTTGCCCAAAGTCATACAGAAAATGGCAGAGTATTCAACACTAGGTCTTTTGATTATAAATCCAGGTTTCTTTGTTGTGCTGTGTTGGTTTTTTTTTTTGTCATAGTGCCATAACTGTCTCTTTCTTAATTCTCATCCTTCTGAATCTGTTTACATTGCTCGTCTCCACTGAGATTTTCTCACACCTTACTTCTCTGATTCTTTCTCTTAATTGCTTTTCTAATCTTTGACAGTTATCTTTCCATCTCTTTTACTGTTTCTCTTTCTTCACCAGTTGAAATATATATTCTGTAAACTTTTATCCTTATCACTGTTCTTCCTTTATTTTTTAACTGAATGATATTATTCATTTCTGTAGGCTCTAGTATTATTTATCTGCTGATTATTTCAAAATCTAAATCTTTTCTGGGTCTCTTTCTTGAGCTCCTAAAAAGATTTTTTTTTTTCCAGTTGCTTACTAGATGTTTTTACCTGGATTCCCTACAGCTTCCTCAAATGTATTCTATCTGAGAACTGGCCTCAGTATTCTTCCTCACCAAACCTGACCTTCCCTACCACTCAGTCACCCAAACTAGAAATTTTTGTTTCATATGCCTCTTTCATTTTTTTCATCCTCAAATCTAATTGGTCAACAATTCCTATCAGTTCTACTAAAGTATATTTTAAGTCTGTCCCCTTCATTGAATTCCCACTACTACTAAAGTATAGGCTCTCACATCCTTTCACTTGGAACATTGAAATAAGTATCCCTTCTCATGTCTTCAAGTCTAATCTGCCATATGCTGCCAAACCACCGCAAACACGCGCATGCGTGCACATGCACACGCAGATACACACACACACACACCCCCCCACACACACACCAGAATTTTTCCCTTCAACAGTCCTCCGCCTAAAAACCTTTAGTGATTTCCCTATTGCCAGCAGAGTAAAGTCCAAATACCTTAGTGTACCAATTTAAGAACTACTACAATCTAGTTTCATGAAAACTTTCTGGCCTTATAGCCAGTCCACATTCCTCTTCCATACATAGAGCTGATGATTCAGTTTGTTTTTTGGAATTTATTGATTTTTTTAAATATCCAGTTTCTTGCTTGTGTTTTTTCTCTGCCTAGAGTACAACTCCCTCCCCACCAATCTTCCATTACATACATCCACAACACTGATATCTTTTTTAAAGATATGGGTTAAATATTAGCACTTGCATCAGGCCTTGCACAGTCTTCTAAAGTAATTAATCACTCTTTCCTTTATTCTCCAATAGTCTTTGCTTGTACTTTTATTGTATCTCTTAACACACTGGAAAAGACATATTTGCAACTAAATATAGCTTCCTTTAAAATGGGAATTTCTTGAAATTTGGAACCGTGTTTTTTCTCTCTGTATCCCAAGCTTTTAACCTGGTTCTTTGACATAGTAAGTAGCTGGTGAAAGAAATATCAGCTTCAATTATATGCTTGTCTTATGCATGTATGAGTTCTAAATTTTTGTCTCAAGCAGTTTGGTTATCATCTTTTCTAAGAAGTTTGCCCTGGTTCCTCCCACTCCCAATAATTTAGGGGCTCTCCTCTGAACTTACCTGTCATAACACTTATTGTTAGGTATTATAATTATCTGTATATATATTATATTGTATTCCTTGAGAGAACATATACTGTATATCTTTCACTCAAGTCCAGGCAATGTAGCATTTAGTAGGGTTTATGAACGTATGATAAATGATAAAAGGAATAAATGAATGCAATAAAGAGCCAAAATAGAATCACTAATTTTTTTACCTTTTTAAAAAATTTTGAATAAATAGCTTCTCTGGTTTCAAAGAATTTTAGAGCAACCATGACTGAACCAAGACATTATCTATTCTCATCAGCAAACATTAATGAAAAAAGATTGTTTATCTCATTTTTTAGAAAAAGATTTTCCTAACCTGTTAGATGGCTGATAAGAAAGAGATTGGGAGTTCCTTATACATAATTAAGTAGCTCATTCTTGCAGATACTTCAATAATTCATATTCAAAATATACTTTTTTCAACAAAATCGGCTTTTTAGATACCTCCCTTTGAAGATGTTGTTGTAGGATTTTGTTTTCTGGGATCTTAAGAGAGTTCGGAATTCTGTACTTTGTGAAGACAAAATAATGTGTTACATAGGCACGAAATTAAAATCACTATCCTAGTCCTCTTATTATGGAAAGGGGCTATTATTTGACTGAAAGCTGGTTTAGAAGAAAGGGGATAGATGGTGGGGGAGTAAGGTAAAAGCAGTGAGAAAAAAAAGATGGTATATAGAACAGTTCCTTTCTTTTTCATCCCTGTGTCCTCCAAACCTCCTTCTTAATCTAATGCCTCTTTAAGGGAGGGTGAGTACTAGGCAAGACTAAGTGAAGGCTGAGATGATAGCCTAGCTGACAGAAGATGTGAGAAAGTTTGTCATACTGGACTTTTATTTCTTTCCACTTGCCTGCAAACCTGGCTAAGTACCCTAAAGGAATGTGTAGTGTACCTTTTAGATCCTGAGCCTTTACCCATTTAAGAATTCAAGGGAAGTTCATGCTCCAGATATTTGCCTACCTGAAACAGATGGAATTCAAGTACAGTTATAGTCCTAGTAAATGTGTTATTTTGAAGGGGAGGCTCCTTCACTGTTTTGAAATGAGAAAGGGTTTTGAATTTTTATGCTGTTGAATTGCTGAAATCAAGAGGAGGTCTTGGCTCTACAAAGCAAAACACTAAAGTAGCATTAGGAGTACAAGTAGAACCAAGGCTTCTGTGAGAAATAGTGGTATAGTCAGAATAGCAGATAGATGCTTAGGGCAAGGACCATTCATTTTTATTCATCCAGTAAGTATATGTACATTTCCTTCTCTGTTCAAACCATTGGGAAAACTGTCTTTAAGGTAAGAGGGAAAATGTTAACAGTTATGGGCATTAATGCTTGGTTATGCCCAAGGAGGAAATGCTAAGCCCGCTGAGTCATATGGAGTAAATATCTTGCCTTCCTTATTTGCAGCTGTTAGACTCACTAGATTAGTAGTTTTAAAAATTGTTCTGTAGTGTCCTGAGAGCCTTCAGAGGTACCCCAGCTATCAAAGGGATGTGAGGAAGAAAAGGCCAAGGCCAGGAGCATTAGGCTACTAGTTGCCCTCTCCCTGCATCAACCGGAGTGGCCTTACTTTTACCTATGTATGCACTATAATTTTACATAATATTTTGCTTGGGGCTAGGGGAGGGAGGTAACTCTGTGAAAAGAAATTTGAAAAATGTTAGTGAGAGATCTTTAAAATCCCTTCCAGCTTTAAAATCTATGATTCTATGTCTGACTGAACTCTAACATCCCCTCTAGCCAAGTTTCATGAGTCTTTGATTCTGAGTTTCTTTTAATGCATTTGCATAATTTAGGTACATAGCACCATATTTTGAAAGATAGAAATTTCATTTATTCAGTGGTCTTTGTAGACTTTATTTATTAAACATGGTACAGATAGGCACTTAGCCAGATACCTTGCTGGGACCCCCTTCTTATCCAAGACTTTAATATTTGTCAGTATTCACAACTCAGTTCAAATGTTTGAAATCTCAGTATTTTTGAAATCCCATTCTAACTTAGAGATCAGGAGCCAAGTTCATATTTTGAAACTGATGTTTTTCATTGTACTACCTTATATCTCAACGGACGTTGCTGAAAACAAAATAAACGGAGCACATTTATTAGTGCCCAGCATGTAGTAAATTCTCAGTAAATGTTTATTGAATTGAAGCATCATTATTACATCTCATATTTAATGGCCTTCAGTTTACAAAGAGCTTTCGTATATAGTGTATTTCATGTTATCTTCCAATAACACATGGGGATAGTGTACCATATTTCACTAATGAGAAATTTGAGAACCATTGCAGTAGGGAAGAGGCAAAATTTTTAAATGCTACCATTACTTCTGCCCAAAAGTTTAGACTACCATGAGCTTTTTGAAAGACTCATATAGCTTATTTATGTCTGACCTCTTAGATTGTACCCATTTCTTCACTTATTGAGCGAATATTTCTTGAGCACCTAATTGTATACCATAGGCTGGGGGTAAAACAGATAAAAATCCCAGTCTTCATTGAGTTTGTAAGCATTCTTCTTTTTCACTCAGGCTCCAACCTTTAGTCTAGGGGTATCACAGCAAGATTACAAATATATGTAAGCCTTAAAATGAGAAATATTAAGCTTCACTCTAGCAAATAGCTTCTTATTTAATAAAACTTTTATAATGCTAATGTCCTATTGTAATTACATAATTTATATTTTGGAATTTGATTTCCTAAAGTCAGTATGAAACTAATCATAGGACTTTCCTTAAATAGCAAAGCACCGATGTTCATATGGTTAGTGATAGTGATGGAGATGACTTTGAAGATGCTTCCGAATTTGGGGTGGATGATGGAGAAGTATTCGGCATGGCGTCATCTGCCTTGAGGAAATCTCCAATGAGTGAGTATTAATAGCTGTTTGGGTCCAGCATTGTAATTCTCCCTCCTAGTGCAGAAACTTATGAGGAACAATGAACTTAATCTCTAACTGACTTTCAGGTTTGGAGAGAGAAAATATAGGAAGTAGACATTATTCATAGGAACTAGAGCCTCTTGAATTTTGATCTTAAGCCCAACCATTCCCAATACTTTAGTAAAATTCATTAAAAACTCAAGGGAATGTAACTTTTGTTTCACATGTATAATCAGTTATGAGTTTATCTCTTTACTTTAAACCCAGAAATTGATAAACAAAATAGCTGTACTTTTTGTGACTGTACTTGTCACCACACATCTTACTGGAGATATCAGTTTTATCAGTAGTTACATTACTTTTCCATTCACTGGTACCCATCTTTGGAAGGAAAGAAGTAAACTAAATGTGCCATCTCCCTCACTTGTACCTGACAAGATGCATAGTATAGGATCATAAGTGGTGCTATATACAAAATGACTATTAAAATAAGTCCATATATGGCTCATGTACTCTGTGAAATTAGGGGACATTCATGGGCAGAAATAGATGTGATATTTACATAAAATGACTATTTTCCTGATTAATAAGGTCTTTAGAATAATTTGAGAACTTTTTATATAATTTAATCACAAGATGTCATTTCAAGCATAATTGATGACTGGCACATATTTTCAGCACCTAGCAGGATTGTATCAGTTGGTTTTCAAAAATTTATGAGCTTAAAATTTTTTTGAGGTTCTTTTTTAAGGTTTGATGAAATCTTCTAATGTATGTCGAGTTAAAATGTCTCCTCAGATGTATCACAGAAACTAAAATTTAATTCCTCTTTATTGATTAAATATATTTCTTATATGTGGGATTAGATGTTATGTGGTTTGTTTTTTGTGTCTATTTGTTTTGGTTTTTTGTTTTTGTTTTTTCTTTTGTTTGTTTTTTAGTGCCAGAAAACGCAGAAAATGAAGGAGATGCCTTATTACAATTTACAGCAGAGTTTTCTTCAAGGTAGGGTTAGGACATTAACTATATAAAATTGATGTTCTTTTAATGCTACTGTGATTTTTCTGGAACAACTTTAATCATAGATTGTTTTCAATTTCTCCTTAAAGTATTCAAAGGATACACTTATCAATATATATAGTCCTAATAGTGAATACAGAGTATTCAAGTCAGATAACTAGTAAACTGTGCCGCTTCAGAGATGTATTTATCTTATCTCTATATCTTTATAGAAGCATAATAAATGGATTACTAATTTAATATCTTGACTATATGTCCAAAAGGACTACGTTATAGGATACTAAGTTTTAGTATATCCTAGGACAAACAAAATCTTTTAAAAGTAATATTGAATAAAAAAATAATTTAAAAATTTTAGATATAAGTGAATTTTTTCTTTTAATTTTTGTTTTGGAATCATTTAGCATTTCTTCTTTTAATAGTGTGATATAAAATTTTCTATGCATTTGAGATTCATCTAGAGGTGTTTAAAAAGATTTAAATGTTTAAACCTAAATTTACATGTAAACAATATTTCTCTTTAGTTCAATTTTCTGATGTAATGTAATTTGGAAACTTAGCAAGGAACCATTTTTTCCCTCTGTGTTAGAGAATAAATGAACTAAAATGGAAAGTTAAGGCTATTGTAACTAGGAAAATCTTAAGGAAGTGGGTAACCAGGAATTGCTACTTGTAAATGGCATGGTTTCATAGCACTCATTAAGTCCATTTGCTAGATGTAATTAAAATTCCAGTGTTCTGATATATCGGTATAGGCCAAGAAGAGTTCAAAAAACTAATGAAACCCATTCCTAAGCCTTTAAAGAAATGTTTTAATGTTTTGTCTATACTTAAGAGACATTAGCTGCGACATTTACTTAAAACTCATTGGTTAGACTTGTGAAATTTGAAGTAAATTTGAAATGTATTTTAATTAATAGACACAATTTTTCCTATAGATATGGTGACTGCCATCCTGTATTTTTTATTGGCTCGTTAGAAGCAACTTTTCAAGAGGCCTTCTATGTGAAAGCCCGAGATGTAAGTGGAATCTTACCTTTTCTGATTAAAAAGTATATCCCATAGGTTTACCACCAGGCCTGAGGCAATGCTTGATGTTTTCTGTTTTTTTCAGATTGAAGACTTGATTTTGTTTCTGGTTCATCTACCAACCTAATCATCACCAAGATGCCCATTTCAGAGGGGCAGTAGTATGATAGGGTACTGCTGGCTTTTGCAGAAGTCTTTGTCAAGCTCTGAAACGGGGTTTTTTTTTTTAGGGGGAGAAAGGGGTGGACATGCTTAGAAGGGACCAGGCTACGTGTTCGTATTCTTTTCAGTTATATGATTGACAGTTTCTTGCTAAGTGATTTGTCCTTCAGTCTTTTCCCCAAATGATTATTCCATCTAATAGTATATATCTTATAACTGTAGTATTTTCTCCTAAAAGTCATTTTAGACAACAAAAAGATTTCTCCTTAAATATAGAAATGGATCTTGTGATCTTGAAATCAAGTAGATCCAAGTATGTAACAAGAAATCAGAAGTTACATTTTGAGCACGAAGATTCTGTGAGGTTGCTCTATTTATATGTTGACACTGTAGTCGAGACCCCAGTTACCTGGCTCCTGCCTATCTGTACAACTTCAGCTCTTCCCATTTCCTGCCTTACACTTAATAAATCTAGCAGTAGTGTACCATTTGTACTTCCCCATAATCTTACTCTTTTTTCATGCTGCCCCACTGTCAGGAATACCTGTCATCCTGCTCTTTACCTGGTTGATTCCTACTCTTCCACACCCACCCTTTAGTACTTTGCAGTGATAACACATTGCTTTTAATTATCCATTCTCTCTCTTTTATATATATGTCTTAAGAGATTTGATTTTCTTTTTGGCAGTGACAGTGTACCTTACATCTCTACACATAGTAAATACTCTGTATGTTTAATGAATGAAGGAAAAAAGAGAGAGGAAGGAAGGAATAAGGTGTAGATGGAGTTAGAGGGAAAGTTATTGGAATTAAAGAGGACAAAGAATTTTGAGAATAGAGTGCAAGGATGCCTCTGAAATTTCTAGTTTCTACTTATGTTAAACTCTGACCTAAAGAAAAATTCATTTTAAACAGTTTTTAAAAATTGAATTCCAACACAGTAATTAGTGATCACGCTTAAATCTATCATTGACAGTTCAATGAAGTAGATTAAGAAACATAAATTGTTCTCTACCCTAAGAATAGTGGAATAGCCCATTGTAAAGGCAATTTTAAACATCTATTTTTTAACTATTAAATCTATATTAAATGGATTTTATTTTTGAAGAAATATATATTTATGGTAATACAGGTTTATAGTTTCCATAAGTACAGGTTTATGGAAGATACTGAAAAGCTAAAAGAATATATTCTAACACAGATTAACTTTATATGTTCTTTCCATATATTTATTATTTATTTCATTGAGCACACATGCATATTTAATATAAAATTGGTCATGTTATAATCCTGTTAAAACAGCTTATCTTCACCTTTTAATATTATATAATCATTTACTTAATTATATTTTATAATATTTTAACTTTTATTAAAACAATTTTTAATACAGAAAAAGTAAAGGAGTAGTACAATAAACACTTAAAACCCCTATACCTAGATTCAACAATTACTAAAATTTTGCCATATTTGCTTCTTCTATATACAGGGCGTCCCGAAGTTTTAATGGAGCTTTAGCAATTAAACTTTTGAAATTATTAAAACTTAAACTGCGTAAAACATTTAGGATACTCTTATATATTCATTATTTTTTGCTAAGCCATTTCTTTTTTTTTTTTTTTTTGTGGTATGCGGGCCTTCCTCTGTCGTGGCCGACCGGGGCGCGAACCCGGTTCCCCTGCATCGGCAGGCGGACGCGCAACCACTGCGCCACCAGGGAAGCCCCGCTAAGGCATTTCAAAGTGAATCACAGACATCATATTTTACCCCTAAAAGCATCTGCATGCACTTTCCAAAAATAATGACATTCCCCTACAGTCACAATACCATTATCACATGTAACATACTAACAATAATTTCCTAATGTCATCTAGTATCCAGTGCATATTCAAAGTTCACCAGTTGACTCTTCTTTTGGAAACCGTGATCCACTCAAGGATCACAAATTACATTTGGTTGTTAGATTTCTTAAACCCTTTTAAGCAGACACCTGCTTTTTTCCCCCACCCACCCCTTTTTATGACATTTGCTTTGTCAAGAAATCATGCTGGATGACTTACAGATTGTTCCAGATTCTGGATTTGTGTGATTGTTTCCTTGTGATATGATTTAACTTGTTCCTCTCTCTCTGTATTTCCTGAGAAATGGCTATTAAGTCTAAAAGCTTTGTTAGATTCAGGTCAATATTTTTGGGGGTTTTTTTGTTGCAAGAATGCTTTGTAAGTAATGCTGAATACTTTATTATAACAGGATTTCTAATGGTTATTAAGTCTCTTATTGTACAGCAATGTTATTATATTTAAACAATCACTTATTGTTGAACATAAATATGTTTGAAAGAGTAATTATAGCTTTAAAATAATCTATTTTTCAATTCATTCCTGGATAAGAATGTATTTGGGATTAATTCGTCTCTGCTTTTCCAATAAGATTGCTAAGCAGTTGAAGTAACCAGAAAATGTGAGGGCCTTTTATAACCTAAGTATAGCTCCCAAATAAGCATAGATATCTTTTAAATTCCATTTAAAAAGCTACTATAAACATTATAACTTTGTGACGATACATTATTTAAATATACAGTATATAATAGACGAAAGAACTTTTTATTGAGTGTCTTTGTATAGTAAATTGGCATTTGGATTTATTCAGACTGATGATTCCCAGAGGAGCGTAAACTCTTATTAACCTCTGGGTATTTCTAATGAAACAATTGATTGTTTGCTTTTGATGAGTGTGTTGGTATTTTAACAACTGGAAATCATTGGTTCATTTGTTTTGTTTCATATTAGATTGATACCCAAATCCACTGACCTCTTTGGACTCCTAAACTGTCTTTATCTTTTTCCCCTTGTCCAGGGCTTTTTTCTTTCCTTTTTTCTCTCCCAAGTTAAAGATCAACAACAGTTTATGTATCATTTATTACATTGCCCTAAACTTAAGTAAAGTTTGTCCACAGAGTGGGTAAATTATTTAAAATTAGATCTAAGCAGGGACATTTATTATAGTCATCAACCAAATTATATACATCTCCTTTCAAAATTAGAGAGGATTTTATAAAAAGTATAGAAATAGCACTGCTACTTTAGATTTATATCGTGCTCTGTGGTTTATGAAGCTTCTTCCTATGCATATCTCATTTCAACCCCACAGCAAATATTGATATATAATATCAATATTGATATATAATATCAATATTCTCATTGTAGAGATGAGGAAGCTCAGAAAAGCTACATGACTTAACCAAAGACAGATCAAGGGTAAGTAGTGGAGGCCAAATGAGAGTGCAGGCGTTCCAACACATGTAAGTGTGTTTTACACTATACCACCTTACTTCCAGAAGCTTTTCAGTGCTAACTGCTATATTACAGGATTCAATCCTCAAACTTCATCTCTCCTTTTCAGACTGTACATTTGAGAGTGGAAGCAAATCGTTTTCAATATTTTTTTTAAAACTTCTGAATGAATCATTTTTAAGAAAACAGTTTACTGATGTTCAGATATTTTAAGGCAAGAATGACCGATACTCTGCCATTGTTACTAAATTTCTTTCGACTTAAACATCGCATGTTTAATTTAAACTGTGGGAGGCACATTAATTTTACCAGGGCAACAGATGAGCCTTAAGCACCAGCATTCTTCACTTGAAGTGAGAAATTGAGTTCCAAGAGTAAATAAAAACAAGATTGAAGGTTTAAATCCTCTGCTAGGCTTTTTGAACTTATATACTCATTAAATGTTTATTGGAGTGGTGGGATTACAAAGGATTTGGGGAGCTTCATCAACTGGTATATAGTTAATCACTAAGTAAAACACTACATTTGATAAAGTGTTTCTCACGATGCCACATTCAATCCATCTTAATGAAAACTGCTTCAGACTGATTTCATTTGAGAGCACTTGATGAGAATACTCATAGTTTTTTCTGCCTTTTTCATGAGGAATTTACAATACTGTTCAAAGCAGAGCTCCAACTTCAGTGAAACAGGTATTCTAAGTCCTTGTGTTTAAGTATATTGTGACAAAGTTTCGACTTCTTACAGTGGGTTGATCAGTTTTATGTTCTTCTCCCTTGCCCTTAACTATTAGGGATGTTCATTCAGTTGGAGGCCATGAATATGTATCATATGCCTATTAAGGACCTAGGATGTAGAGGTTTCCTGCCCTTGACATGTTCACAGTCTAGTAGGGAAGATAAGACAATATAAATAGATCCATATAGTGTAACATGCTATAGAAGCAAAGAGGAGAGGTATTTCATCTGCCTTAGAATTCAGGGAGATTTCTTGAGGAGGTATCTCTGACCTGAATCTTAGAAGATAAATGAAACTTAGGCAAATAACAGAATTCTAAACAGAAGGAAGGTCAAAAGCAAAGTCCAGAAGATTACAACTTGAGGGAACTAAAACCAAAAAAATTAAGACAGAGAGCAAAAAAGTACAAGACAGAGAGTTGGATTGCATGGTATGATGAGGCTGAGAACATCAACAGGAGCATGGAGGGGACTGTGATGCCCTGGCATTACCTGGCATTTAAAAATATTTGTTGAATGAAGCTTATATTCTACCTTTAGATAAGTAAGAGCCAGTGGTTAGCTTCCTTAATTATGTGCAGAAGAGTTATCACTGGCCACACCATGATTCCCTGGGACTTTCTTGAAGAAGTTTCTTTTTCTCCTTAGAGCCTCCCCACCTCTCAGTTCTGCTGTCCCTGAGTTCTCTTCACAACAAAAAGTACCCTAGAGAATGATTAGACATTTGTAGTAACTGAAAATCAACAGCAGTAAAAATCCCAGTGCCAGGGTTTATGTCCCATGGGAAGGATTGTTCCTTTCCCAGCAGCCCTTTGGAAGACTGGGCTTTGATATCAGTAATCCTGTTTCACCTCCTTAGATCTTCACTTCACACCCAGTGCTGTTTCCAAATATTACACATAAATTAAGGAAACCAGTGCTTCACGTCTTGATTTCCCACTTAGTAACTCTGTTCCCAAACAAGTAATGAGCCTGTTTCTAATCTAAGAAAAAAAAAAGGATGATAATACATATCTACTTTATGTGGTTGTTTTGAGGATTAAATGAGATCTATTCATAAATGCACCCAGCATCATGGCTAAGGTGCTTTTTAAACAGTTTTGGACAAATTTGAGAAATGTTTATAAAGTAACAAAACTGACTGTTCATGAACTAGCTCTAAGAACAGTTCCACAGAGAAATTTGGAGAACCCATTTGAGCATATATAGCACTAAGATGAATGCTTTGCTTTTAACAGTGCTTGTTCATTATCAAGTTTTATTACATTCATTTTTAAAAATCAGCCCATTTTAAAGTAGTGCTATTTCTACTTCCTCAGGTTAAAAGAAACCTAAATAACCATCACTGGTCAATATTTGTTAGGCAAAGTAAGTTCTATACAAATCGGAAGCCACAACTGCAGTTGGTGAGTTTCTAGCACTCCATCATCCAGAAAAATCAGGCAAACAAACCTATTTGTGCTTTGGAAAATATGCCCAGTCTGTTCATCTTGTCTTTGTTGTCTTTTCAATTTAAATTCCTTAAAGGCAGACAGTGTCTTTAGAGTAATTTTTTATGACAGCTAGGACGGCATCCTGCACATGTGTGAGATAAGAACTATGATGCTAATATAATGTTTTGAAGTGTGTTTTCATTATACAAATAAAATGTTTGTTGAAAAGAAAAGAATACAGATGCATTTAAAGTAGAAAAATGCGTTGCCTCAATCCCAAACCTGAAAATAACCACTATTAAATGTTTTTACTTTTAAATGTGATTTTTTGAAAAAGTCTCCAAACATATATATCAGTAAAAAAGTTGCTAAGTTTTATATAAGTGCAACCGTACCAAATATACTGTTCTGTAATTAGATATTTCCACTAAACAGTATATTGTTAGCATCATATTTAGAATTTGCCTCTAATTCTCTAACTGAGTAATCAGATCTACCTAATTAAAATTGTAAAAATCTTTAGTGTTTATAATAAAATTATTTTTTAATTAGTTAATAATTAAGTTAATTTTAAGATATGCTGCTGTGTAAAACATTCTTCTCAATTTACTGCTATTCACCATTTTTTTGAGAACCATATAACCATATTTGAAAAGTAATATAGGTAAAATTTATTAAAATATCAAAAGCAAGGCTGATTTTTTTTAGTAGACTTTATTCATATTTGTATATTTCTCTCAAAGAGCCCTCCCTGTCCCTAGAAAGTATTTGTTATTCATATTACCTATTTTTAAAGGATAAAAAGCTAAATTGGATCTCTTAAGTATTCCATCTGTAAATTCAAGAAGTTTGTTCCATATCTAATCTTCAACATTTTCACTTAAAGATAAAAGGTATGGTAGAAAGAGAAATAATCGGAATTCTTATATTTGAATTCTGAGTCCCCATTTACTTGCTGTGTGCTATTAAAACTAGGTTACTCAATCTCTCTGAGCATCAATTTAAAAATTTGTATTGTAGTACATACCTCACAGGGTTAACAAACAATATAAGTAAAATGTCTTCAAAATGTATGTGGAACATCTTTAAGAGTGTTTGCTTATAGTAGATGGACATTGAATAAATCAGGCAGATTTGGATTTGAAACTGGACCCTGATACTGACTAGCTGTATAAGCCTCCATTTTATTTTCTCTGAAATGGAGATTAAAATATCTTAGCAATTAACCCACCTTGGAATAATGACTCCTTACCTTAACAGTAACCAAGTTATTCAGATGCACATGTTAGAGAAGATGAGTGGGCCTGCATAATTGGTATATGTAAAGGAGCAGCAGGAAATAGGGCTAAAATAGAGAAATAGATTGGGATTTCATCACGGAAATCCCTGAATGCCAGCTAAAGACTTTTGTTATTGTTAGGTAGTGGTTAGCTTTTGAAAGTTCTGAAGAAGAGGGTGACACTGTCAGAGGAAGAAGTAATGTGGTGGCAGTTTGTAGGATGGTTGGGAGGGGAGAAATTGGTGGCAGAGACTGAGCAACTGTTTGTATATGTGTAATTGTGGAGTGTCAGGCGATGATTAGAAAATCATAGTGTGATAATAGCACAGTGTAGTTTACAAACTTTTGCCTCCTACATTTCACAGCCTGTTAGCTTTTGTATATCTTTTTATACATGTGTATCTTCTAGTATCCTGTTTCTCCCACACCCTTCTTGGAGTACCTAACAAAAGAGAAAGTAATACTGTTTTGTTTTGTTTTTTTGCGGTGCGCGGGCCTCTCACTGTTGTGGCCTCTCCCGTTGCGGAGCACAGGCTCAGGACGCGCAGGCTCAGCGGCCATAGCTCACGGGCCTAACCGCTCCGCGGCATGTGGGATCTTCCCGGACCGGGGCACGAACCCGTGTCCCCTGCATCGGCAGGCAGACTCTCAACCACTGCACCACCAGGGAAGCCCAATAATACTGTTTTTGTCATAGACTTACAGTAATGTGTTCTGACCTTTCTTTCCTCTGTGAAGCATTTCAGTAGAATCTGTTGGTTTTATATTTGCCTTGTCATTTACAATCGTTTATAAATAACTGTATTAAGAAAATCAAAGTATTTCAGATGTTAAGTAGTTCCTGGTATCTTTATTAGAGATATTTGAAACTTAATTTCTCTAGCATATACATTTATGAAGAACTCTAAAAATCAATAAAAAGAAGACAACAACCCAATACGGGCAAGCAATATAAGTAAATATTTCACAGAGAAGGAAAGTAAAAACAGTTTGCTCTAACAGCCAATCACTTGAGCTTCCAATTTCCTTATTCATAGAAACTTTAGACACATGTTTATCTTCCTCAAAGGTATTTTATAACCTGAGTATTACCATTTGAACAATGAAAACTGATAAAGCTCTGTACCCAATGAACATTTGTCAGCTCATTTTATGAAGAGTTTGATTTTGCTTTAGGCTTTTCAGTTTGTTTGCTTGTTTAACCTGTGACTTTCATATGAGAGTTCTCCCTTTGTGAGACTCAAGTACATCTGTGTCCTCAAGAGTGCCATTCCAACATCTGCTTCAGGAAGTGAGAGGAAGAAGATACCATCCTGGCATCTCCTCATCTTCAGTAGCTGGCTGTTTCCTTTTGGAATCTCTCTAGTTGGTTGCTACCTGTTGGTCCCTAAACTCAGCTTTGGGAGACAAAAAAGGCAAAGTGTCACAATTCTTTCCAAAATCCGTTTGCACTCTGGTTCTTCACTCTTCAAAAATTACTAGCTGGGGCTTCCCTGGTGGCGCAGTGGTTGCGCGTCCGCCTGCCGATGCAGGGGAACCGGGTTCGCGCCGCGGTCTGGGAGGATCCCACATGCCGCGGAGCAGCTGGGCCCGTGAGCCATGGCCGCTGGGCCTGCGCGTCCGGAGCCTGTGCTCCGCAACGGGAGAGGCCGCAGCAGAGGGAGGCCCGCATACCACAAAAAAAAAAAAAAAAAATACTAGCTTGGAGTTCTTTGAACACATCAGGCCATTGACAGCACAGGGCCTTTCCCAACCTTTTCTCTTTGCTTTTCCTCTTTTTCACTCTTCTTTTCCTCACTATCACCTAAATTTAGAATTCAGTTCAAGTATCACCTTCATAAAGAAGCAGCCAATCTCTTGTTCATGCCTAGACCCTAGGACCACCTCTATTATAGCAGTCATGTCATCACTCCCATCTAGACAGAGTGTTGGACTTCCAGAACAGTGTCACCCAAGGCACAGAAAAGAGAAGTAGCTTTCCCAAGGTTGCACAGCTGGGTGGTGGCAAAGCAGGAATTTGAATCCAGACAATGTAGCTTCATGCTGCCCTGCCTCTATTCTTACAGTGTGCTTATCTTGAGTCATGGTTGGGTGCTGGGCTGGACCTATGAATATCCATATTCGGGAACAGGATTGTGGAAATGGGCAGTGTACTAGGATGATCCTATTTAGAGCCTGGATTTAAAACAATACATAAGACAGCTACAAAGGACATTTTGAGGTACTGGGGAAATTTGAATATGGACTTGAGGTACTGGGGAAATTTGAATATGGACTCTGTATTAGATGATTATAGCAATATAAAATTGTAAATATTGTAAACAATATTAAATGTCTTAGGTGTGATTAAAGAAATTATGGTTATGTAAGGGAATGTCCTTATTTCTTAGGAGACAGACACTAAAGTAGGGTGGAGGTGTCATGATATGTACAACTTTAAATGTTTCAGGGAAAGAAGTATAAAAAGAATGATAGAGCAAATATGACAAAACGTTAATAATTGATAAATCTAGGTAAAATATAAAAGGGTGTTTATTGTTGTATCAGTGTATCAGTTGTTTGTGTCAGTAAACCACCCCCAAACTTAAAAGAAAAGAACAGCGATAATTCTGATTATTATGGTGATGATAATGATGTTAGAAAAGAAGGGAAACTGAAAGAGGAGACATAAAATCAGCTCCCAATTTATACAAGGGAAATTATTTTTAATTTATTTTAATTCTTATACTGAAAAAACTATGAAATACCATTTCTAGAAATCGTTTGTCATATCAACTTCAAAATCATTGAACACACAGATTATGGATGTTCTCGTACTAAAAATGAAACTAGACAACTTCCTTTTGAGTCCATCAGCAAA
Organism: Physeter macrocephalus; assembly: GCF_002837175.3. Classification (NCBI taxonomy): domain Eukaryota; kingdom Metazoa; phylum Chordata; class Mammalia; order Artiodactyla; family Physeteridae; genus Physeter; species Physeter macrocephalus. Next base: position 142,338,041 of record NC_041217.1, read on the forward strand.
TATTTTCTAAGTGTCTGCTCTGTGCCTGGCTTATTTTGAGACATAGCCAGCTCATTTCTTCCAGCTCTAATGTTCTGTGGTTCTGTGATGCTAAGTGTCTAAATACAATAGCTACTGTAGCTCAAGGCCAGGTCACACTGGTTGCTGTCAGCTTGGCACTTCCTAAGCATCAACTTAGTACCTTAGCTCCTGGGTTTGAATGTGAAGATTAGTGAGGCCCTGAAGGCACAGACACAATGAAGCATCCCAAACACTATGGCCAGTAGGAGAAATGAAGGAGCTGTATAATCTTTCATACATTTTCATGGCTATCATTTCTCTTGAAATGGCTTTCAAATCCTTCTATTTTGCATGGATAGTTCCAGAATCTTGATCCTAACAGCTGCATTTTACTTGGCACCTACTATGGGCCAGGCATTGTAAATAGGCACTTTACCTACTTTATCCACAATTGTTACAACACCCATCTAACCCCCACAGTCACACAGCTGGTGAGTGGCAAAACTGGGTTTAGCACAGAGCTTTCTGTTACTTTAATGCTTGGAGACTTTCCTTTAACTGTTAACCAAAACCTAGATCACAAAGAGGGAGTTTGAGGAGAGTATAGCTGGGCTGCTTGCCTTTGTCGTCAGCCAGACTTAAACCTCTCTGCCAAATTAGGAAGGACAAATAAAATGTAGGGTTTTTTAATGCCCCAATCTTATTGCTTCTCATATGATACTGCAATTAACTATTTGCTTTCTCCATGCGCCACCCCCTCCCCACCCCCAACGCTTAGAGAACAAGGGAACTTTGTTTTATTCATCTTTGTATTCTCAATGCCTAACACATAGGCACTCTGTAAATGTTATTGAACTAAATTATTAATGGGCCAAAGGGAAAAATGGTTATAGTAATGGAAAACAAAACATTTTCCTATGCTTTTTCTATGTACTAGATGCCCTTTCTTCACAAAAGCAGCTTTCTGATATGCTGAACCCAGTTCTCACTGTTTTGGACTGTGTTTAGTTGAGCTCAATAAAGTAATCAGAAATCTGAGTCTGGGGTTCATTTAGGTGTGCCTCTAATTTAATCAGAGATTTATGTAGCCCAAATTTAGTAGCATTTGCATATTATTGAGCCTTTATATTTTGCTTATTTTTACTGTCATAATGGCAGAAGAAAAATTTTTGTTGAAAGCTTACTGTGTTTGAGAGAAAAGATTATTTTAAGATTATTCAGTTTCTCTTTTGAAAGCTACTGTGGGAGTACCCCCAACCTGAAGATCCTTTTCTGATACTCTTTGTATCATCTCCTTTCTCACAGTTTAGAGCTTAAAGTGAGAATTTTTTTTTAAGTGTGTTTTCCTGGCATCTCATGTTTAACAGTGTCAGGGGTTTGTGTCCCTAGAACGAAAACTGTTTCTCCAGAGCCTTTTTTCTCTCAGCTTGTAGTGAAAAGAGGGGTGAGGCGAGCCAGTCGCTTACCACAAAGCAATGCCACCACAAAGGAAAGATTAAGGGTTTAGAGAGAGGTCAATGTGGGTTTTTCTCTAACTAAACACTTTCCTAAAGTTTCCTTGTGGAAAAATAATGAAGTCATCTCAGAGTTTTTAAAGAATTTTTATTTCTTTTTCACCGTCTGCATTCGCTTGTCTTCTCAGCATGGATGTTTAATCTTCCTGGGCTTTGTGAATTGGCCCAAATGAATAAGTGGTGAGCTGTCTCTCTAGGAGCTAGAGGCTTATTCTAAGGGCCTAATCACTGAGTAAACACATCTTTGCCCTCCCTCTCACAACTGCGATATAATAGTCGAGATTCTAGCACAGTAACCTGGATATTGCAGGGACCAATGCTTTGAAATGCAGAATGGTTGATCCTCCGAAACAGTGCCTGATCTTCGCCTGCCTCTTTCTTCTTTTTTAAATTAAATATTGCCAAAGAGATGCTGTTTTATTGCTTGATATTGTGCATTAGTGCCCTGGATTTCCAAGTTTAGTTTCAGTCAACACTGTCAGCTGCACGTATAGGGAACTCTCCATGTTGGGTTTCCTAGTAGCCTCTTCAGCACATGTGTGTTTGGTTTGGAAGAGCATTTAAATTAAATCAGTGAGATAGCAATGTAAATCACTAATCTCTTTTCCAAAGTCTAAATATTCCATTGCAGTGTTCTTGAGAGAAATAGGCATTTTAAAGATTTAGCCATTGCTATTGTTTGGTTAGAAATATGCTGATTCAAAAGTGGACAGCTCTCTTGTTCCCAGTGTCTCATTAAAGGTAGTTGCTGAGATACGATCAAGCAGAATTAGAGGTTGACATCCCCCTGTCTGTTGGGCCAGAGAGCTTCTAAGAAGAGGAGCTCTGAATTTGTTAGTGCTGCCAGGTTCACGTTCCTTTCTCTAAAGCAGCAGATTTCTAGATTTGTTTACTAAGAGTGATTTGGCATTGCTGCTACCATTTGGTGTCTTTTTTGCCAGAGGGCTGTGGTTGATATCAGTATTCATGTTTCTTTCCTCAAACATGCTGAGACCTGTGCTAACTTAGGGATACAAAGAAGACTGAAAGAGACCCGGTCCTCACCCTTGAGAAACTTTGTCTAGAGGGGAAACTGGTAAACAGTTGTAATACTAAAATAGAAGAGATAGAGGCCCAGAAATGGAAGCTCTAAACGCTGCCTGAAGGAATCGGGGAAGGCTTCCCAGAGGCATTTGCTTTGAGCCTTAATGGATGAGTAGGAATTTTCTAGATAAGTATCTCTCCAACAATGTATCTGATTACAGACTTCCTAGTTACCAGCTACTGGTATCTGCATAAATCAACATAGATGAAAAAACCCTAAATCTTTCTTGTTCAGCATTTAATCACCACTGCTTCCTGCTGGGCCTGACATGAAGAATATTTTAACCAATACTTGTTGAATGAATGAATGAATGAATGGACACGTGGAAGCATTTTGTCCTTATTCCCATTACATGCTGTCTCTGAGGCCCCGGAAGCACTGATATATGAGCATCTGGTGCCTTAATATTCTACAAGCTCTCCAAGTCTCGACTATAGTGCAGTTAGGTTCCCTGCTATGCTACGGTATCCAAAGAAAGAACACAGGCTTGGAGTCAGTCAATCTGGGTTCCAATCCCAGATGTACTACTTACTTACTAGTTGTAGAATTTAGGATAAGTCAGGTTTCTAAAGCTCAATTTCCGCATAGACTAATGAAGTTAAGAATACTATTTTAGGGGCTTCCCTGGTGGCGCAGTGGTTGCGCGTCCGCCTGCCGATGCAGGGGAACCGGGTTCGCGCCCCGGTCTGGGAGGATCCCACATGCCGCGGAGCGGCTGGGCCCGTGAGCCATGCCCGCTGAGCCTGCGCGTCCGGAGCCTGTGCTCCAGCAACGGGAGAGGCCACAACAGAGGGAGGCCCGCATACCACAAAAAAAAAAAAAAGAATACTATTTTACAGGTTTATTCTGGGGATTAAAGTACCTCTGGCTACCCTCATCTAGTACAACATTTCTCTTTGAAGAAAATATTTTAATTATTATTATTAGGATTAGGATTATTAGGATTATTATTTGTATTATTTATCAGGATAATTCTAAGCATCAGACTTTCATCAACATGAGCCCTTTTTCTGTAAATGTCCTTCTTTTGTTTAAAATCCCACACAGCAAATTTCTTCATCATCACATTCTTACAGCTTCCTTGAAATTTTCCTTCACCAGAATTTCACAGATTAGATGTGTATATTGTCCTTACCATAAAATTTTATCTTTCCATGTCCTGGTAACTGACTGTTCTTTAACTCAGCTCTTCTACAAGGTAGCACCAAAAAGTTAAGGACAATTTAGGTTCTTTAATCATCATTGTTGGGGTTAAAGCTGACATTTGCAAATTATGTTGCTCAATTTCAGTTTTTAGTTTCAGTTATTTTGTTGATTATCCAACTGTTACAGAGGATACTTTTAAGAGAGCAGATGTCGTTTCTTGAAAGCAGGTTTTATCAGGCAGAAGGGAAAGAATAATTTTCCATATGAAAAACTTCACTGGACATTTTCTGAAATATAAACTAGAAAGAATTCATGTGAAGTGAACATTTTTCTATCATCCTTTCAAATGGCACTTAGATGTCACATGCTCTTAAGTAAGGACTCTGACATGGGAACACATCAAGGGCTTTGAAATTACCTGTGGAACTAAAACAAGTTTATTTCAGACCTTTTTCTTTCAAGTAGAAGAGACTATTTAGTGCTCAGATTAAAAACAAAAAATGTGTAAGAGAGATTTTGGCATCCAATCTTAATCAGTATTTTTTTTCTCTGTATAGTTGAATAGTTCAGAATTAATTTTCCCTTTACATATAAAGTATGTGTTAAATACAAAGATTGGTAATTCCATTTTAGTTAAAGAAAATGCCATTCTATTGCAATTTGTGCTTGAGATAGGCTTGCACATGTTAACAGGAATCTGCGACAGCAGTCTGTAAAACAATATAATCATCCTAGCTTTTTAGAGTGTAAGGAGGCAAAATGTATTCATATTAGTAGATGCTTTAGGAGCTCCAGGAGTCAGGTACTCTTTTAGGGAATAGCATTTAATTTTTACTGTTGTTTATATTGACTGACTGTGCCTTTCCAAAATTCAAGAAATCTTACATTAGTGCATATTTTAATTCATCAGTCTTTTCCCCTCTTTTCAGAGAAAGCTTCTTGCTGTCTACCTCCACCACGATGAAAGTGTATTAACCAACGTGTTCTGCTCACAAATGCTTTGTGCTGAATCTATCGTCTCTTATCTGAGTCAAAATTTTATAACCTGGGCTTGGGACCTGACAAAGGACGCCAACAGAGCAAGGTAATACTGTTGTTCACAAGTTATAAGTTGGGCTTTTTTACTGTTAAAAGTCATCATTGTATTTGATTTCTTATCATCATAAACATTTTCATCCTCAGCATTAAATTTTCTATTATTACATTTAATTAGATAAAAGCTATTTGTTGTAGTTAACATGCAGTTATTTTCAATTGTGAAAAAAAACCTTAACTAATAAAAGATTTCTTAAATTCAAGAATAACCTGAAACCCAAAACCAAAATACATTGTTCTTGTCTTTTTGCAATAATAATAATACAGTACCTTCCTATGTTCTGTGTGTTCTTACGTTCTAATATGTTGTTGAATATTAAAATCTGTTTCTAATAATATTCAGAAAAGACAAGGAAAATCTAATATATAATCCTACTAGTAAGTTTAGTTTTTAATAATTCCAGTGATGAAGGCAGGACATTCTGGACCAGTCCAGTGGAGTTGGTAATAGCTTAACTCTAGCATATGCTAATTGATGTAATCGCTTTATTGCACACATTCTTTTGCACACAGCCAGCATTACATCCATATTCTCAATGGGAAAAAAAACAAAATCCCTTTCCTAGCTGTCAGGATAAATTTACTTAGTTTGTTACTCATAATATCTGTAAGTGATGAATAATTATTCATATTTTGCCTATTTGAGTTTGCCATCTGAAATATATTTCATCGTGTTTAATTACACGTGTGGCCATAACATCCTGTGATGCTACTTTGGGTGTGTTAACACAGTCATCATCACAGACTGCTGGTTTATGAACAGGGAGATTAAATTCATTCATTTCAAGGCAATCCTATTGTAGTTACCTAATTTAAATGACTGTCGAACAATCAGAAATCATCTGATTTGTCTTTTTATTATTTTATGGCTCACTGAATTTTTGCTCATCATTCAGACTTTGTTTTATGTAATCTGAATCTGAAAAGAAAGATGATTCTTCTCTTAAATGTGAAGCAAAAGAATGTTGAAGCAATTTCTTCATCTAATACTTCATTTCTTTAAGTAAATGGTTAGGAAATTTCATAGGATGACTTCATTCTGCCTTGGAAATGTTCCCTGTTATACATAAATAAAGAACCTTTAGCACCTGTATTTGTTTAAATTAAATCAGGTTATTATTCACACTCAGTTAAAGGTGATGAAAAGCAGTGCCAAAAACAGATAAAAATGCAGCATCGAAGGGCTTTCATGAGGCAAAATACATAGACTGGAGACTTGGCTAAATCTTTTGCCATTCACTGGCAGTAAGGAATCTCCTCCTTTCCTTTTATCCACAACTTGATGGAGAAGGAAACACTATTTCTAAACCATCTGTAGTGGCTAAGTTCAGCGGGCTACCTGCTGTTATTTTGTTCTATCCTCCATTTAATTCCTTAGTTCCTTTTATTTTACAATGACAAAAAATTGCAGTGTAGTTTCTTTTGAAAAGTAGTGTTTGAGGGGGTTTTTTTTATGACTGGCAATCAACAGCCATGTAATTGCTTTGTTATGTTTTACTAAAGAAGTCTGTTAAGTAGCACAACTTTGATACACTAGTAATAAGAGTTTGCAGGTTACAGAGACACCTGTGGTGACCAAAGCGACAGAAGCTGCTTATTAGAAAGAACCAGTACAGCTGTGTCCTATTAACTCCTTATGACACTTTTTTAAAACACAAAATAAAGGCCTTGTTTAAGGCTTTAGAGCTATTTCCCAGTGAATTGCAAGACCAACTGTGAAGTATGATAGGATATTTCAATCTACATTTAAAAAAATGTGGCATCCCATTATTAGGTTACTGTTATGAAAACAAAAAGAAATGATATTAAAAACTAAATAGAAACATCTAGGAATTTAATAAACATTTATAGCAACAAGAAACAGGGCAGTGGGGAGAAAGAGAACATAATTTCTGGGATTTAAGATACTTGACATCCTTATTCAAAGTCAAGTTCTATTCATATAACAAATTAAAAACTATTGATATTTAAAGTTAAGGTATTACATTTCTCTCTGTAAAGTAAAAAATAAAATTATGCAGCTACTGTTCATGTACACCTCCTCATTATTACAGTTAAGGCCTATGGTAAAATTCACATTTTACAAACACAAGATGAAAATTCACTGGAATGGCATATTCCTAAGAGAGAGTAAAAGTAGATTACCTTTTGATATACGAAATTATAAGTTAGGCTGATTTCTTGCCCCCCAAAAAGAGTTTAACTTTAGCCACAATTTTCTAACCATCTACCATAGATTAATCTAAATACAGTTATATGAGTTTCCATCTCTGTGATGTTTCTTGGATCTTTATCACATGTATTCAAAAGTGTTTGTCATAAAAATTGATTGCATCATCCATTTGATGCGATTAACAATGAGTAACAAAACCTAAAACTTTCCCTCTCAATTCAATAGAAGTCTGCTGTACTAATGTTTATTGGTCAGTGGTCTATATAACAAAAGTTTTTGTGCCATCATTTGCTATTACCAGGTAGTTAAAATGGGACAAATTAATATGTGGAAATACAGAAGAGATGTCTAGACATCACAAATAAGATTGTTGCTGTGGGTTTCCTTTCAACTGTGATTTCTTTATGACAAATGTTAAAGTTTAGAAATAAATTCCTGGTGTATTTCTTGTCTGGTCCCCTATCTAGTTATCCTAGTTCAGGCTAATCATATAAGTTTCAAGAGTCCTAAGCCTATAAGCTATTTAGCCTGGATGCTTCCTTAGTGGTTTTCTGAGACTATCCTCTGGTATGATAGCTGGAGACATTGATGCCCAAGACAGGAAGGGACTTGCCAAGCAAATTTATTTTTGCTTAAGAAATACTTGGATTAAGCCTCCAGAAACATTAGTCCTCCATAATTTACTGTGAATCTCTCCTGTTTCTAGAAGACAAGTGAAGGATATTGAACTAAGTGAATGCTTTGGTAAAGTTACTAGAATATGAATGTGAATTGCTGTTATAAGTCAAATTTCCTGATTTTGCTAACAAGCCAGAATACCTGATTTCGCTAACAAACTAGAATAAAAAAGAACTATAGAATGTCACTGGTATACACCCCTGTAGTGTTGATGATTTGGATTTCCCACTTTCAAAATGATTCTAGTAACTTTTCTAAGTTGAATACTTAAGTTAACCAACCTATATCTGTATAATGGATTAGAATAACTTCTAGGTTGATCTTGGAACATTCCAAATGTGAACTGAGACATCAGACTTTAGCAGTAGTGATTACTTGCCTGTTTTCTCCCTCACTAAATCGTGATCTTCTGGAAGGACTTATTTTGTTTGTCTCATTAAACAAGGAACTTTACAAAATTCTGGGAGAAAGAAACAATAAAAATTTGGCAAATGAATGTATTCTTCTAATTCCACTTAAGAATGTTGCTTATAATTTCAGTATTGTATATCTAAATAGGATTTCTTTCTTGGAAAACTCTCTATAGTCTTACTGGCTGCCATATGTAGTTGCATTTCAGAGCCATTCTTTCTTAAAGCAGTAGGCAGAAAGCCCTTGTTAGTCTTGAGAGGTGCTAGAGGGTATAATTTCCCAAATATCCAGTTGAACAACAATCCTGATAGAAACAGTAGGATATGCCGGTAAAGAAAAAGCTAAAAACAGATAGATAATGGTAAACAAAGAGATCTTGCATATCACTTCTGGAAGTGGCTAAAATATCTTAAGAAAGGTATATATTCCTCCATGTTTATTCATTGAATAAACATTTACTGAATGTTTAATATGAACCAGGATTGGTGCTATGCACTGAGGATGAAAAGTTGAAAAAGACACAGTGCTAATGCTTAAAACACTCATGGTCTAGTAAGCAAGACAGACATAAGAGCTAATATGTAACATGAAATATGTACAAGGTGAACTTCATACTGAGTCACTCTACCTGAGTGAGACAGGGAAGGACTTGAAAGAGATGACACAAGAAGGTGATAATAGAATTTCACTATTTCTATTCAGAGATTTTTAATATTAGCAACATTCCTAGTTTGTTAGGTTGCAGGTATTTGCTATTCTTATAAAAGGATATTGGTATTTTAAACCTCATAATTAGCTATCTGAATTGTGGACGAGAGAAAAAAATAGAGAAAAAATGTAATCCTGTGTGGTCTGAACCAAATTGAGGATTAAGGCCAACCAACCGGGATGGACAGATTCCAAAAAGTTGTTTTGTTAATGATTCATCCTGGTACTGGCATATGCTTATAAGCAGACAGTGGAGCAGAAAAGTATTTTTAGCACAATGTAGTGAATGAATGCTTGGTCTATGAAAGAATAATTTCTTAAAATTCAGAACACATATCACTTCTAGGAAGCCTTGCATCTTCCCATTCTTCCCTTGCCTCAGTCTGGGTAAAAATGCACATTCTCTGTGCTCCCATAGTATCACTGTACTAACTTGTATTGATGGCACTCATTATACTGAATGTTTATTGTCTATCTCCCTGCTAGGTTGTCAGCTCCCCAAGGGAGCTATGTCTATAATCTCAATGCATTAAAGTACCTTTTAAAAAATAAATGTTATATTGGTAAATAAACCAATAATCTCTAATAGGCTTATTGAAACATAATGGATAAGAGAAACCAGCTTGGGTAGTAGAAAGAGCATTGGAAATGCTACCATATCCCTCTAATTGTGCGATTTTCCCCCCACAGCCATTAATAGGAATAATAAAGCAAAAGCCTTCAAAAGCCTTCTCCTTGCAGAATGAACTAAAAATGTTCAGACTGGGTACCTCGTCTTCTGCTGGCACTATAGCACCCCAGGCTATCGTGGCCTATGCACATGTGCCCCAGGCACCCACCATCTGGAAAGAGGATTGAATTCCAACCAGAATGAGTTTATCCATTAGTTCCAAAGTTTCTTCCCCAGACTCACCAAGTCTCTATGATATCTCTAAAGTAACTGGCCTCTCAAATGGGGCCATTTGGGATGGTACTCTGAGCCTTCTGCACTGGTGGTGACATTGATTAAAGTAAATATGCCCATAGGATATATAGGAATACTGGACTGGCTTCATGATGAGCTGTGCCAAGAAGGTAGGCAAAGGTCCATTTGGGCACCATCAGAATTAAATATAGAGAGAACTATATAAAACACTAGCACAATAAGTATTGATTTGCTTACCTCTATTAGAGCTGTTTGGGACTGGGTAATGGAAACATTGCCACATGAGTGCCCTTGGTGCTGAACTGCAGGTTCTTGACTGAAGTTGCTTCATGAAGGAAAGCCATATAACATATGTGGCACAATAAACCACCAATATTAACCAGTAATAAGTGGGTTAATGGGTATCACTTGTTCTGAACAGGCCCACATGGCAAATGTCTTACTTAGTACATCCAATATAGGTATTGTTTTAGATTATCTAATTCTAGAAAATTTAAACATTGAATTTGACTAGGATAGTGCCAACTGCGTGATTAGCCGGCTATGGGTGCTGAAAAATGAGTTGCTTATATGTAAGTTCCTGAGTTGAAAGTGTGTAGCACATAAGTATACGTGCTACACAGTGTTAAATCAGGCATTGCACACTATTTCTAAGCAGTGTTCCCTAGGAATTGCTGACAGTGCCTGAGTTACACAGGTTGCATGTAACATACATAGCTTTGTATTAAATTTTGCATACACAGTTAGTACCAATGTTCACAGACAGAATTCTATTGCCTATCAGTATTAGCTTTTGAATTTAATGCACTTGGGTGCAGTATATCAGGTCACTGTAGACTTCTGCTGCTGTGCTGACAGGTACTTGTTAGCCTTAATATTCAAGTGATAGTTTTCCACATTACTTAATCTTTGGCAAGAGTTAATTGGCTTAAATCTCTTATTATCAGTAGGTTGTCTTTGCCTGCACTTTCCATCACAGTGGCTTACCCTTAATTCCAAACTACTCACTGGTTCATGCCTGGCTGAAGCTAGCTGACCATGTTACTCTAGCCCTACACTTGCATTTGATCCAGCAAATATAGCCCAGGTGTGGGGTCTGCATGGGAGACACAAGGAGTGTTAATATCCAGCTGCTACCCTAGGAGCAGATATGCATTCTGCAAAAGTAACTGCTAAAACAGATGGACACATTGTGGTCAGAGTACTAAGACTTCCAGAGAGCCTTCATGCCAGATTTCCATATACTTTTGCCCAAACTTCTTTATTTCCTTTGTGACACGTTTTCCTTCCCATACTTGTAAAGGAAATGTATTGCCATCCTAAACATCCCAGGTCAAGGCTTAATTAATGCTTTAAAATAAAGGTTCTAAAACACCAGGAGAGTTTGTCATTTTCTCCCTGGTTTGTTTTGTGAAGAGGGAGGAGAGAAGGTGAGGAGGAACCCCTCCTGTTCCATGATTACATCCTACCCACTCATTTTCTCCTTTTCTCCTCTGCTTTTGATTTTTAGTGGCAGTCTTAACAGAATGTCAAGATCAATTTGCAGCATGGTTTAACTCAAGGTTTGCGTTCTGCCAGCAGCAATTGTCCCTGCAAACAATGCCGTGTGTTCTTGTAACTTCAGAAGCTTTTAGAAGGATCATGGCAAGGGCAGCATCTAATGACTTTATTAGTGTAAGGTTTCAAAATGGGCTCAGTAATTGTTCATATCTCTTTGTCAGCAAGTCATAATTACTGCTCAGCATTGTCCAAGGGTGCACTTGTGAATAGTTTCCTAATAGTACTGAAAGGAAGGAAAAGAGGGAAAGGATAAAAGGTGATGGCCTCTTACAATTGAGAAGAAGCCAGTCTGTATATAGATGATGGCTAAACTGTTTATAATACATTCTTTACTCTTTTTAAAATAGACAGTTATCCTTTTAAAAGTGTTCTTTGAGATAACTTTAAATTACCAGTTTACAAGCTTTTTAAACTCTGATTTGGATACTTCCCACACTACTACCTAATACTACAATCATAACTGCCTGGTGGTGCATGCATTGTATCTGAATCAAGCATTTGTGTAAAAAAAATTTATTTCCTTGACACTAATCGAATTAATGCTATTCGGGAAATATATATTTAACTCAGATACAGTTGTCTGTTTTCACAGTCTGCATGAAAACTGTTAGGAAAGAACAATACAAGGTGATACTGTTGACAAGATAGTCCAAAAGAACATTTAAGTTTTTATCAAATCCGATTTTCCTCATGCACTAGACTTTTCTTGTTACTCTCTTGGTGTTCTTCTTGGTCTTTCTCCTAAACACTCTGTGCTTTGAGTATTCTAGGGATCTTGATTTTGAGAGTGATAGAATTGAAAGAATCGTTGCCTTTTCAAGATATATAAAGTTTGAGCTTCACACCAAGACTTCTCCCCTTTGTGCTGTGTTGGCAAACCCTTACCTGTTCTGTGACTCCCTGCAGTGTACTCATGTATAGTTATGTGCAAATATTCACTTCCAGTAGCTAGTTATTCTCGTATTTTAGGGTATACAGATTCAAATGAATGTGACTGCCAGAGGTACTCAATCCAGTTTATATATAGAGATTACAAAACGTGAGTTATCTAATGAAACAAATTCTAAAAATAAGCCATTTCCAAAACAAAATATTTTTAAAGTAATATACCCCATCATGTCTTTTGCTTTTCTTCTTATCTGAAATTGATAATATCTAAAGAGATTTATTTGTTTTCTTAATTGCTTTGTCAGTGTTGATAATTTTTATATTCATGGTTGTTTCTGAAGAATTTTTACTAGTCATGTCACCTATGCCATTTAAATTGGTAGCACATTTCTCTCTTTCATAAATACTGGTAGTAAAACACTGAGAAAAACTGTAAAAGAAACATGTTAGTTCAGTCATGTAAAACCACCTATGGAAACTGGTTCCTCTGACATTTTTCCGGTATTTGCCTGTCAGTCTACATAGATGCGCAAAAAGGTTTTAATGCCCAATAATCTTAATGATCGAATCTGCCAAATATACCACCAAAAATTGAAAGAGGAAATAACTGTTAGTCTGGAATTGGAGAGTGAGGTGAAATCCTATTTCTTATATGTTTGGGTAATTTGTTAGGGAATAGGTTTGGTATCCTTTCCTTCAGCATATGTTTGTATCTTTGTATTTGATTGCATTCTAGTAATAAAGTGACAGTTTTATATTATTTACAAATAAAGAGTTAACTGTAGGGATTTTTAAACAGCCATACGTTAATTTATCTGCTGTTGGCTGACTCAGTCTGTAGCCACAGCAACAATTTTTTAAATCCTCCTAAATTATTGCCTTCTGTGTATCTTTCCTTTCCTCAATATGTGATCAGCACCAAGAAAGTCCTGTTTAACATACTTCTCTACAGATCTCAACTAAGGAAGGGATGAGGCAAGTTTATATGAACAATAAAGATGCTATGACTATTATATGTCAGTATGAGAAATTATATCTCCCAGTCCCAGTTTCAAATAAAGTATTGGAGGTTCTGAGCTGCTCCCAAATAAGTTACTTATTTAAGAGCCACAGCAACAAAAATTTATTATTTGGACATTACGAAAGCTATGTAAGTATTATTTATTAGTTCCTAAAGCAAAACCTATTCACGTTTAAACATGTCAGTTGCTATTCTTAAAAGACTGTGATTTTCAATACAACTGTTTCTTCACTGTTTATATGCGGACAGTCATATGTCAGTCATAAAATGTAGGGCAGTTAAGAGGTAAGAGTCAGTCTGGGATTATGAAGAACAAGGGGTTATTAGGCAAGTGGTATAACATATCTAGATTTTTTTCTTCTATGAAAATGGGGGAGGGGTGACCCTATTTGAACTTTTATCTCTAAAATTCTGTGACTTTCTGATGACTTGAACACATAGTTTTCAATATAAGCAAGATTAAAAATGAATGTTAGTAAAGTCTGTAAGTAGATTGTAGCATACTGCCCTTACCAGCTTGTGGTCTAGTCAGAGTGACCTTAGTGGGCTATAGCTAAGGAAGCCACAGTCATTTTCCACCTCTTTCACCAATAAAGGCACCTTCCTTACCCTTAGAACTGTCCTTCAAGCTCTTGCTATTTGTGATGGGAGCTTCTAGAGTGTCAATAGCTAAGATCAAGATTACCACTACTGCTTTAAAAACACACACACATAACTGCAATCATTAATTAAGCCCCAGCTATGTGTCAGACACTATATATATATGAGCTCATTTAATCCTCACTCTATATACATTACCCCATTTAACCACAATTCTGCAAGGTAAATGGCAAAGTCCAATTTCACATGTGAGGAAACTATTTTTGGCTCAGAGAAATTCTGTAACTTACCCAAGGTCATGCAAATGATTGTACCAGATACAAATCCCAGATCTACCTGTGCTTTTCTGCTACATAATGCTTCTTGTCCCATGACCTTGTCAAGCTGGATTATTACCAAGAAAGTTGTACGAAATAACTGTGCATAGCCCTGTGGGAGATAAAAGAGAAGTATAAGACATGGATCTTTTGCTCAGGTAACAAATAAACATGGAATTCACCAAATCTTAGAGTTGTGGCCTAGAAGCATTCTTAGTTAACATCCAATTTGCAACTATGCAGACATTTTTCCCTGTATTATGTCTAACTGATATTACTACAGTCTCTACCTGAATACTGCTAGGGACAGAGAAATGAAAGCTTCAAAAGATAGTGTATTTTTGAGCTGCTCTAAAAGCCGGGAAAGGTTTTTGCTGTAGTGCTTCTTCCCATAGAGAGTTTCTGCAACTTTCTCCCTTTTGGTTCTAGTTTTGGCCTTGGAATTACCTGGAATAAGCCTAACTTCTCTTCTTCATTATAGTCCTTTATCAGTTTAACCACAGCTATCTTGTCTGCCTTAATTATCTTTCCTTTCCAACCAAGATATATTTATTTCTTCCATTGTTCCTCATATGATAGGGTGTCTAGACCTAGTCCATTCTAAAGGGGCCCAGAATCAAGCATAATGCTTCAGAGGAAATTTATCTGGTGCTATGCTCAATTCTAATCTGTAATTTTATTATTGGCTCCTATTGAACTGAAGAAGTCAACTAAAATCCCCTAGCAGTAGTTCAGATATGGGGTTGTCCAGAATGGGCTGGGTCTGAGTTGTTATTAAACCAGATCTCTGCCATTCTCTACTAATGCAGTTGATTGACAAGATTTTTTGAAGTTTGGATTCTCTCTATTAACTCTCCCAAATTTTATCACTCATAGACAATAACTGAACTTCTTATCATCTCTACTCCTGTTATCATTCTTGACACTTCTCTCAGTTCCCAGACCTGTCCAACTCCAGAGAAACTGTTTTCTTCTCTTTATTCACCACACTTAGATGTGGTCATAAATAGAAACTGTATCACCTTATATATTTGGATTTCAAACATCTGGCTCTGACCAGCACTTCCTTTTTCACTCACTTGCTCAAGTGTCACCAGTGCTAAAATTTTTTTTTGTCTTATCATGCCCTTCAATCTATTGACCCCTACCACTTCACTCCATCCACCCTTTCCTGTGTCCAATCTTCATTTCCTTCCTTGTCCTAATTAAATTTCAAGGTCCATCATTATCACTTCCTTGTAATACTTTAAACTCCCTCATCTCTGTCTTCCTCCATTGCACTCAATGTGTTAAACCCAACTATTCACCTTCCTTATGACTGTGCCTTGCAGTTGAACATTGCTGGAGATGATCACTCCACCTGATTAAAAAAAAAAATAAACACAAGCTAAGTTTTGTATATAAACACTGAATTCAACTCTGTAATTCTGGCAGCTAAAGGAGAAAAAGGAAATGTGATAGGCATATCCTCATTCATTCATCTATCCATACAATGTATATTTATTGAGTTTCTATTATGCGCCAGGTACTATGCCTTAGAGTTTACAGATTACCATTTAAAATTCTCATTGTCTGATAAAAGGAAGCCTAATAGTTCATCTCAAAATTTCCTGGCACTGAATTCAAGGAAGAATTTTATTGCATGATTTTTTATTTGACAGTCATTAGGAAATATAATAAACAGTTATTTTCTACTGTTGTTTTGCATAAAATAGATTACTTTAAATAGATGTTTCTTATATCACTCCCCTGTAAAAACAGAGAGCTCCGTGTTAAATCGTTTTTCCGTAAAGGTAGTTCTTTAGGTGATACGGCCCTTAGATATTCCTTTTTTTCATGATCTAACTCATAACAGGTATAGAGCTTAGAGAAAAAGCCTACATAGTAAACTTGTTCATTCAGCTCTTTCTGTCAGACATCAGCTGTCTCAAATGAGCCTTTGTCAAGAGCTGGGTTGTAATCGATTCTTGCTTGAAAGCTTTGATGAGTGACTGAAGTGCTAATACTCTGTGCTGTTGGTCATTTATCTTTTAAAGACTTTTCTCCTATGTATAACATTTCTACTAATGCTCTCCCACATTTCTTTTATCCATTAGAATAATAGTTCTTTTCAAATACATAAGGAAATTGTGTATAAATGTCAGGGTTTCAAGAGAAAGCAACCAACTCTGAAATATTTTTGTATAATAATGCTGAACAATTTGTATATAATAATAAAATCACAAAGTCTCCAAATTTTGCAGGAGGAAAACAATCAGAGAACATAGCATGAAAATATATGTATATATCTTCAGTCTGTACCTTAGAGTAGGGAGTAATCTTATGGTGATTCTGTAGAAGTTATACAGCAATATAATACATTTGTTCAGTGATAAGAGTCTGAGATTTGCTGTTAAAACTTATTTTAGGAAACATTTTGCCATATCCATAATTTGGGGGGAAGGGGAGAGAAAGGAAAAGCCAATTTTGACTCTGAAGCATATAAAAGGAAGGAAGAAGAGGTATTGATTAATCCACAGACCAATTCCAAAAGTAGGTATCATTACCTTCACTTTATATGTGAAAAAACTAAGGCTCAGAAAGATTAAGTCATCCAAAGAAACAACTAGTAAGTGACAAAATCAGGTTTATTTGACTCCAAAGTCTTTGTTCTTCCCACAATATTATGCTGCTTGCAGTATTCCTACTTTCTCTAATATGTTAATATTTGGATACTTTACGCCTCTTCTAAGTCACATTTTCAGTCAGTGGGTGGTGACAAGATGAAATTATGTAAAAACTGCAGTGTGCTAAAAGTCAGGAGGGAAGCTTAGAGTATGAACTTGTGGACAATACCTGCTATTTTGAAATGGGACCAAGTGACCTATCAAGGTAGAAGAAGCATAGTGAAAGAGGCCTGGGAGACCATGATAATTCACACCAACTGTCCCAGTTAAACTGATTTCAGCAAAGTAGTTGGAAGAGGAAAAGGAAGGTTGTATGGTCAACATTGTCATGGTGGAGATAAAGGTTACTAAAGCATGAACTGGCCCATTCATGTAACAAATACATACTGTTTGGCAGTAGGTGCTAGGAATGCAGAGGTGAATAAGAGATAATTCTCCTAATAGCAGTCCAGGAGCACTATCTTGGAACAGAAAGTTCTCCCTGATTTCTAAACTCCCATTCTGTTCTCTGATTTTTTCCAGCACTTAATCTGAACTACTAAATCTAGCCCCCAGTTATATATCAGATTATGTTTCCGGTTTGAGGCTATAACCCTAAATATTCTTAGTGTCTTAAGGACACAAACCATATCTTACCTTGTTGTATATTTCATAGGCCCTCATAAATACCGATCAATTGGTAAAAGGCAGAACACAGAAGAAATATTATCTGGCATTTAACATAAATTTGCTCTCTTGTATAGGCCCTGGAAAATGAATCTTCTCTTTACATTGCTAGAGAAAGAATTTCTGCATTTGATAAGACATTGGGTTCAATGTTCTCTGTTATCTCTCCCAACTTAAAATAAAATGGGGTACTTACATGTTTATGTTCTTACTCTTGGTGAGAAGGCAGCCAATTATCTATCTATTTATGATTATTGTCCCTCCAAAAAAATTAGTATAAATCAGTCCCTATAGATTAGTTACAGCCCTGTCATTAAACTGTCAGTGCCTCAAAGCCTTTCCACTTGAGTGATTTATAGATGACAACAAGGAGATATTTGTGTTTTCTTTTTAACTCTGACTACTAGTCTATTAAGACAATTTAGCAGTTTACTGTTACTGGGTAGTCTTAAACCACAGACAGGTGAGAGATGCTTTTCAGATTAAATCTTCCCAAAGTCTCATCCTGTGTTTTCTTAAATTTGCCTTTAGTTTGGCTGTGTTCTCTAACATGCATACAATATTTGCATTTGCACTGAGAGTCATTATACTATCCTTTTAGAAAACAATTTGGCAATATGTACCACTAATCATTAAATGATTCTATACCTTTTTACCCTATAATTCCACTTCACAGACAGGCTTTTTTCCCTAAGGAAATACTTTAAGAATTTATCTAAGTATTATTTATAATGATAAAAAAAAAACTAGAAAGAAAAGTCTAGCTGTAGGTGAATAGCTATGAATATAACAGCGTATACATCTACACAATGGAATATTATTCAGCCATTTAACATGCTGGTTCATTACTATCGTATAGAAGGCTAAAAAGCTGTATCCAACTAAACACTGATTACCACAAAAAGGAAAAGATATATTTGAGCAAAAGACTGATAAGAAATAGACAAATGTGATTAACATTGTGTTAAAAGTTTGAGATTGCATGCAATTTTTCTTTATTTTTATAAGAGAGTTACTATCTTACTTTCAAATTGTTTATTTATTGATTGGGCAATACATTCACTTTAATCAAAACTCAAAAGTTGTAGAAAGGTATGTAATGAAAAGTCTCCTACTTATCCTTGTTTCTACGTTACCTTTTCTAGAGGTAATGTTTTAAGTTTCTTATTTGTCCGTCCAGAGATTATTTTATATGTAAACAAACAAATATATAATTATTTTTCCCCAGTTTTACACAAATGGTAAACACTATTTAACACCCTGCTTTTCCCACTAACATTATATCTTAAAAGATAGTTCATATCAGTTCATAAAGAACCCTTTCTATCTTATGGCTACATAGTATTCCTTTGAATTCTATAAGGTACTATAATTTATTTAACTGATCCTAGTGGTTGACATTTGGGTTATGCCCAATATTCTGCTATTACAAGCTTACAGTAAATAACTAGACACTGTCAAATTGCCCACAAAGGAGTTGGTACCAATTTCACTCCTACTAACAGTGTACAGTAGTGCCTGTTTCCCTGTAACCTTGCCAATGCAAGTTGTTACATAATTTTTTTGTCTTTACTAATTTGACAGATGAAAAATGGTTTCTTAGTGTACCTTTAATTAGAAGTTACTCATTATGAGCTATTTTGAGTACTTTTTCACATGTTTATGAGCCATTACTGTTTCCATTTCTTGAAGCCGTCTTTATATATTATTTGTGGATCTTTTCCTAATTGTTTGTTAAGAGTTCTTTATATATTAGGGAAATTAGCCCTTTTTCTGTGGTTTGAAATTCAGAATTTTTTCCCCTGTTCATCATTTATCTTTTGGCCTAGTTATGGTGTTTGTTACCATGTGAAAATGGTCGAAATTATCAATTTTGTCTTTTATGCTTTACTCTGCTTCAGCTATACTCACCTTCTTGTCACCTTTCAAATATGCTAGATACTCTCCAACTTTAAGGTCTTTGTGTTTGCTGTTCTCTCTGCCTGGAATTCTCTTCCTAGAGATATGTGTTCCACTTCCTCCTTCACCTCTTTTGAATCCTTGATCAAATATCAACTTCTCAGTGAGACCTGACTTCTCTATTTAATATTGCAAACCGCGCCCCCCCACCTTGTTTTTCCTCCATCACCTGGAGCTCACAGACTGTAATTTTGTCTCACATCGAATTGCAGCTCACCTATACAAATGAAGCAAGTGAGAATTATCATCTTCAATGCGGTCATCACCTCAGGAGACTAGACACTTGGTCCAGTGAATATGCCATTGCCCAAAACATTTAGGGGACAACTTCTTTAAAAGCTACCTTCAGAGAGAGCTTAAAGCCTTTCAAGGAAAGCAGTCCTGCGTCCTAAAAGCAGTATTTCTCAAAATGTGTTCCATTAACCACTTATATCAGAATCACCTTGGATGGGGTTGGGAGCTTATTAAAAAGGCAGTTTCCTAGGCCTTACCCCACATCTGTTGAATCAGAATCTCTAGGGGATGGCGCTGAGGAACTTGCCTTTTGAATAAACTCCATAGGTGATTCCTAGGCCATTTAAGCTTGCAACTCACTGCCTTTATAGTCAGTGTCTTCCAGCTTGTTTACCTAACTCATTTTGAACCAAAGACTTAGGACTATTTCACATAACCAAAGCCACCCTTAAAGGACAAAGGCACATATGCCAGTGGTGCTGAAGATCATCTCAGGGAATGAGCTGAACAATGGATAGGCATGCAGACTTGTGGAAATGATGCTGTGGAAGGAGACAAAAGTCTTTGGCTGGTTTTGGTATGCTTGACAATGCTAGCACCTTGATAAGTCTTACTTCACACGTTAAAGGACCTTGGCTTTAACTTCCCTATTAAAAGGAAAAGCAGAAGAAAGGAGAATTGTGTGTTGGCTAGATAGGTATGATCTCTAAGGTCCTTTCTCTATTTTGTGTTCTGGTTATTCTACGGTTGTACATAAATGTTTTTTAACAAACCCTGAACACATGAATGAATATGTATAAGTAATGAGGCTTATTACTATAGCAAAAACTGCAAGTTTGGTTTGCTTTAAAGAGAAGAGCCTCCTTAAATCAAAGTGACTTCAAAAGAAGTAGTATAAAAAACAAACAACAACCACCAAAAAACACTTGGCAACCCATATTGGAAAAGTCCTATAGTACTGTTGAATGTGAATTTCTTCTGCTCAATGACCTTTCGTTTTGGAGAAATGGTTCACACATTATCCGAAAGACATTTAATGTGTTTAATGATTCAAGGGTAAGCAGCCAGGAATTGTGATACTGATTCTTGGTTTTAAATTAGTTAACATTACTAAACATAAATTGCAGCATTTATAATTGTACTTACTTATTTCCCAAATATCAATACCTGCCCTTTCGTTCTCTGAATGAGAATAAAACCAATGACTGTATTTGTCTAGTCAACAATTCTTTCATGCTATGTCTTACTATGCAAAAAAATCTTTCAGTGTTGGCCCAGAGGTATGTTACCATTTTAATCCTGGAAATAATTATGATAAAAATGTTAAATATCATTATGCATTTAATAATGATTAAATAGCTACCAATATTAAGGGCCTACCATATTCTAAGCACAATTCTGGGTACTTTCTGTAACTTACAAGAATATAAGTATTTTAAAGATGTGTTATTTCCAGTTTATATATGAGGCTCCTTTAAACTTATGGAAGTCACATTGAAATGCATAATCAGGAAGCCTCACACAGAGGCTTAGCAGTTTTGTAGCCTCCATTTTTTATCCAACATGCCTCTTTACATTACCTGTATACAGTAGGTAGGCAGTGTTTGTGGAATTTCATCACCGTCCCCCTAAATTGCTGTGTTTCTTTTAGTATGTATTTTATGTTGAAGTACAGTTTAGTAAAAGTCAATGACTTATGTAATTATGAGTTTGATTGAAAGAACTAAACTATATCCTGTTTTGAATTAAAATGTGATTACTTTTTCGTATATCTGATTTATCAGTAATCCTGGTTTCCATTAGCAAGATAGAAATGATCTCTGCTTCAGAGACCAAAAATTTTACTAATGATTAATATACGCTAGCCATCAGATGTTCTGTTTATTTTTCTCCCCAAACTTTAGATTAAAACCACTTTATCTTATCTTTCCAATTTTAGCCTTCTAATAGCAAGAATTGGTGAATATAAGCTACTAATTATGTTTTTTTCTTTTCTTTTCTTTTGGGCACGCCGCACGGCATGCAGAATCTTAGTTCCCCTACCAGGGATTGAACCCACACCCCCTTCACTGGAAACACAGCGTCCTAACCATTGTACCTCCAGGGAGTTCCCTGTATTTTGTTTCTTTACCAAGGCCGCTCCCTCTCCCCAGCACCTCCACCACGA
This sequence comes from Physeter macrocephalus, assembly GCF_002837175.3. Classification (NCBI taxonomy): domain Eukaryota; kingdom Metazoa; phylum Chordata; class Mammalia; order Artiodactyla; family Physeteridae; genus Physeter; species Physeter macrocephalus. The sequence goes on from NC_041217.1 coordinate 142,359,853, forward strand.
CCTACCCACCCACCCCTCCAGGGACCAGTGAGTTGCAGGAATGCAATTGCTGTGGAAATCATTTCTCCCTTCATGACACCTGACTCTGATGAACACCATATGCAGTTAGATTGACAAGTTTGATGCTGCCACTAGATGCACTGGCACACTTTTATATCTTCAAAAGGAAGAAATACCACAAATATGAGAACCACATTTGTTCTCTTAAAACAACTTGTTTTTCCCATGTTTGATTTTGCTCTAATGTTTTGAACTGGATTTTTGCTGCTGGTAGTGTGCTGCGAATGGTAACTTTGTGTTGTGAATGATCTTGAGAGGAAGAAGCAGAACCTCCCAGCCATGAGAAAGATTTGATATTTGTGTTGTGAAGTTCCTGTAAATTATAAGGGAAGGAACTGACAAGTAGGAATTTTTTAATTTGGGGCTGTCCATTGGCCCTACAGGCTGTCGATGATTGCAATTTGAAAATCTCAAAGTAAACATGATCATAGGAGATTAATCAGATTAATTAAACTTTTAACAAAGTCTCTCTTCGACTAGAACAGATTGTTAGTTAAGGCCACTAGAAAACATCAACCGGCTGTGTGATCCCTTTATATTTCTCAACTGCTTCTAAAATATTAGAATGATTTGCTTATACCTGGTAGAAAAGTGATCACTGTGTTGTTTATAGAAATTGAATGGCTTAATGGTTAATGTGATGTTGAAAGCTGTACCTCCCTTGAATATGTTTCGTGTAGTTTTGAAATTTATGTTATATGTTAATTTAAACTAAATAAGATTCCTACATTTTCATAATTATTTTCTCTTCTAGCTCATTTTCACAGAAAGTGGATTTGGGATGTACACAGTTGCCAGACAAAATTGTCTTGAAATCAAATTCTTAAAACCACTAAGCCAACCTGCCTGCTTGCCTCCCTTCTTTTCTTCCTTCCTTCCTGACTTCTTTCCTTCCTTCCTTTTTTGGGGGTCTCCTGTTTGGCTAGTATTTAATATCACTTGTGAGGCTAGTGCTGTGATGGCCATCTACTGTGTGATATCCACTTAATCCATTGATGTGAAAGCAACAAGGACTTATTTTCTCCCTTTTGTAGGAAATGGCATTCCAACTGTTTTTTAACATCTTTAATTTTAGAGGTTGCCAATGATCAGATCAGGGTCAAGACTGACTTCAAATATTTTAGTAAGAAGCAGAAAGAAAAATGAGATCCTAACTTTCTAGTCTCCTGATCTACACGTCTCCATTGATGAATTAAAGCTATATGGGTGTGAAACTTGGTATGGAGACTTAGGCTGCTTGAGCACCTTTTATCCCATAATAGCTGTGGAATGTGAAGATCTGAATTTTCATGGGGGCACTGATATTTCATGGCCAACGATTGGTTTTTTAAAGGCCTTGTCATTTCAGATTGCCATGGGGTCCGGTTATTGCTGCTCTAAATGTGTATATGAACCTGCCTCCCAATGAACTTACTGCAGTGGTGCTAACTTGTCTTGACACTCTTGCCAACAGTTCTAGTGGCCCTGTGTGTAGTCACCGCACAGGTTTTGTGGAGGATTCAGCCTAAACTTCTGGGATGAATTTCTATGGACAAGAAATATACTGGCTTTAAAAATTAAGAGGTTTGATTCTGTTTTGAATATGGATATCAAATGAATCTGAGCACATGACATTTTAATGCCATTTGTCTTTTCAAATAGATTTACCTTCTAATGCATGTGATGACAAGACTTTGCTCATCAGCTAGAACATACATTTCAGAGGAGTTGTTACCTAAAATATTATCATAAGGCATAAGAAAACACACGATTTAAGTTGCCTTTCATGAACATAATTAAGAATTAATAAGCCAGTACCAGTGGCTAGTCCCCAGAATTTCCACTGTTTTGCCTTTTGTGACCTGTGTTATTAAAAGTCAATTATTTTTACAGACTTTATTAAATTGGATCTTATTAAAGCATTCTATATTTGCATTTGGTCTTTCATAATTCATTATTATTATGACATTTACTTTTTACCATCAGATCTGAAAACATATCATAAGCTACCCTTTTCTCTTGAAAGAAATGCTAATTTCAAACAGTCCTCTAATAGAAGAGAAAAGCTTTATCAGTTTTTTCATTTATTCCAGATCGTGTTAAGAATACTAATGCTAGACTTCAGTATGCTAATATCTCTGAGCTTTTTTTGGTCAAAAGCTTAGAATTATTATTTTTATCCCATACCAAGTATGAAACTAGAAGACCTCCTACTACTGGAGAAAACACAATTCTAAAGTACAATTCTTGATTCTAAGGACTTGTGAAAATGTTGCTAAATCTTGTTTAGACTAGGATGATGCCGGTTAATTTAACTTTTACCACCCGGTATTTGTCCTCTTTAAGAAATTCTTTCCTCTTAAAATTCATTTTGTTTTTCTCATAGTTTAGGGTAATATAGGGTGTGTGGCCTGCTTTTCTGTAGGATAATCATTTCTATACCATTTATGATATAGTTGAAAACTTAATATAGTAAAATTTTACATATTGATATCACTGTCTAATTTTAGTATAACTAATAAAACACTTAATGATTTTTTTCTTAGCGTAGTGATAAATTTATTAAACTCTGAAATGAAACTAACTTTGGATTTTGTCTCATTTTAGATTTCTGACAATGTGCAATAGACACTTCGGCAGCGTTGTTGCACAAACCATTCGGACTCAAAAAACAGATCAGTTTCCACTTTTTCTGATTATTATGGGAAAGCGATCATCTAATGAAGTGTTAAATGTGATACAAGGTAAAGTACATGTCACAAGGGGAGTAGAGTGTCTCCTTATGTATGTAATAACCTTATAATATTTACCATCAAAGCTGAAAGTAATTCTCTATATTGGTGAATATCTTTGCATTTTAAAATATAGAACACCCGGAAGAAGAATATCATCAAAAAGTATAGGTGCTATGAAATATGAAATATGCTGCATGAAAATCCAACAGAAACATCTTAATAAAACTGCACAGCCCTTGGGACATAGGATAATCATGTTAAATATTCAGAATTGCTAAATTTTCTAAACTAGAAATTAAGCCATAATGAGTCATCAAATATGATATTTCATTCATACACACACACACACACACACACACACACATATATATTTCTTGCTGTAATGGTGGTTGGTTGAAGGAAATCCTTATCTTTAGTTATCTGGAAAAACCAGTGACTGGATATTGTGAATTGAATAGTTCACAGTGGCAGTCGTTTCTCCTCATTTGTGTGAATCCATGACTAGAATGCAACCCTGAGGTATGAAGCTATAGGATGCCTGTCAATTTAATCACAGTGCACACATTCTTTACCAAAAAATGAGTGATATTTTTAATGTTACTAATGTATCCTAAGGATTAGTATAAAAAATTCCTTTATACATGGCAAAGCTTAAATTGAAAACAGTATCTTTTTGTGCCACAGGGAAAAGGATGTTTCAAATGCTCCAAGCTAAAGCTTGTGTCTGAGATACTTAATTTCTGCCCCTATTTAAGTCACAAGTTCTGTAGCAGATAATGTAATGGAGGAAGGGGTATAAATTCAAGTGCCTTTAAAACTCAAATAAAACAAAACCTCTGGTATTTTATGTTTTCTCTATAGCTAGAGCATTCACTTTCACAAACAATGTTAAAGAAGACCTGCTGTGGGAACAAAATGCGTAGAGTAAATAGATAATGAAGATAATATTTCATTCCTGTTTTCGTATTAATTAAGATAATATTTCATTCCTGTTTGTTGTAATATTTCCAGCAATATTACAGTTGGTAGTGGTTCTCAAAGCATGGTCTATGGACCCTAGAGGTCCCCTAGAGGTTCCTTTCAGGGAATCTGCGAGGTCTATTTTTGATAGACTCTTTTTTTGCTTTTTTTTTTTAGTGCGTTGACATTTGTACTAAGTGGCACAAAATCAGTGCTGTGTAAAACTGCTGGCATCTTAGCACAAATCAAGTCCATGACACAGAACTATACTGGTAGTCATATTTTTCACCTCCATGTATGTGCATTTTTTTAAATTATTATTTTATTAATTTTTAACCGTCTTTATAGTTTGTGTGAAGCAATGGGCAGACATTTCTCAGGATGAACAAAGTGAGTCTGTTACTTCAAGAAAAAGAACTGACAACGTTTGTTGCCAATGACAAAATTTGAGTTTTTAAGCAAAAAGTTATATCCTCCGTTTAAGATTGACAGCTTAAATACTTTTCTGGTGACGTCAATGGTGATGGTAATAAATGTGATTTTTTTTGATATCATAAAATTAGATGTGTCAACATTCAGAAGAAATGCATGACTCCGTGAACCAATATTTTCCAGATGACCAATGCATATTGTTATAAACTCATGCATGAGTAAAAGATCCATTCAAAGGGCAAAATAGACCAGTGGATTTTAGTATAACAAAGTACAATAAGTTCATTGATAATGGTTTCAAATTCCTCACATACCTAACCTTGAAAAAAATTCCGCTTGTCAGTTTGGGTGTATTAAAGAAAAATATCTACAATTATCTATTAAAATACTCCTCCTTTTTCCAACTATGTATCTGTGTGAGGCCATAATTGCTTCATAAATTTCAACCAAGACAACACATTATAGCTGGTTCAATGTAGATATAGATATGAGAATCCAGTTGCATTCTATTAAACCAGACATTAAAGAAATCTGCAAAAATGTTTAAAAAAATTACATTCTTCTCACTAAACTTTTTCTTTTGGAACATATAGTCATTTTTCATAAATGTGATATTTATATTAACAGATTATGGGTTTATTATTGTTACTTTTAAATGAATTGATAAATATGTTTGAGACATTTCAGTTTTAATTTCTAACACAGTAAATGTTGGTAACCATAACCCACATAAAAATTCTTCAGGGATCTCAGTAGTTTTTAAGAATATAAAGAGGTTCTGTTGCAATACGCTATAAAAAATAAATTTTCCCTGAACTGCATTAACTGGAACCTTTCTCCATCTTGGATCATTAAGGGCTCGGGTATAAAATACCTTCAAGTACAGTTTGGCAATAAGCCCATAGAGTTAGGGCTGAAGCATAGTTGATAAGCGGTGGCTTTAAGCCTGAAAATTAATGACCAGTGTGTAGTCACCTGTAAAATTATGGTATTTCCCCATTGATGATTCTAGTACCCTCCACAAAGTATGCCCCATACTCATTGTTAGTCACTACAGTTTACAAATAAGAAATGGAAACCCAAAGATTTGCCTGGTAACAAAATCTACATTGAAGATTCTCTTATTAAACTTTTTGCCATTTGTTATATCTGTTAATAATAACTATCAGTGATTGTGTGTGTGCCATGTACCAGGCACTTTACATTATCTCTGATCCTTCTAAGAACCCTACAGAGTTCTGTAGGGTTAGCAGATTAACCTGTTAATTAATTATTTATTCTGTAGGATAACCCTACAGAGGTAGTGTTATCTTCATTTTGCAGATGAGGAAATTGATCGTTAGAGAGCTAAGGTCACTCCCTCTTCTCTTATTCATTTGTTTACTAAGTGAATATTTATTAAGCCCTTGTCCTGTGCTAGGCAATTTCTAGGTACCAGATCATGTAGTTATAAGTAGCAGAACTAGGGTTAGAACTCTGACTACAAAACCAGTTCTGCTTTCTTGGTAACATGATATCACACCAAGATAATCCTTGTTCTCTAGCTCATTTATTGAGAGAGTAGTGCTGATGTGACCAAATTAGATTATTTCTTTGGCTAAGGACCACAGCTGCTCCCTAACCGCATGTTGCCAGTGGTCATAAGGGAAACTGGGAAAGGACCATTGAAAGAATATGTTAGTCAAACCCTACTCTGGAAGAATACAAGCAAGGATGCTTACTATTTGTTGTCTCATTGGTGGCCATTCCATTAACGGGAGAAGAAGACACCTTCTCAGGCCCTGGAGAAGACAGGCTCTTTTGCCTGTAGGTTTGAAAGAAGAGAAAAATTGCTATATCTTTATGTATCTTCATGAGTTTCCTTCTCTCTTGTAGATGCATCCAAAGCAAATAACAGAACTTAATGCATGCAAGAAATGGCATATATGTGCTATATGTTTGTTACAGACTTGGACAGGGAATAAAATAGCATTCAAGAAATCAAACATTGGGGCTTCCCTGGTGGCGCAGTGGTTGCGCGTCTGCCTGCCGATGCAGGGGAACTGGGTTCGCGCCCCGGTCTGGGAGGATCCCGCATGCCGCGGAGCGGCTGGGCCCGTGAGCCATGGCCAATGAGCCTGCGCGTCCGGAGCCTGTGCTCCGCAACGGGAGAGGCCACAGCAGAGGGAGGCCCGCATACCAAAAAAAAAAAAAAAAAAAAAAAAATCAAACATTACAACACCTTCTCCATAAAGATTATAGAATAGTCATTTGAAAGCAGCTGAAAGGGAAAAATATCAATTGGGAAAAAAAAATTTTTTTTTTTCAGAAATTGAAGTACTGCTTGTTTTCACCAAAGAATTTTTAGTGATAGGAGATAATTTTAAGTAAACAGTATGCTAAGATGGCAAAGGAGACAGGCTTCTGAGTCAGACTCATATGGTTTCAAATCCTGGCCCTATAACTTGACCAACTTGATGTTGGTTAGTCAGGTTACTTGAGCTCTCTAAGCCTCATTTTTCTTCTCTTTACAATCAAAATCATAATAACACCTTCATAGAATTGTTGTACAGATTAAATGAGATTTTATATCTATAAACCTAATCACTTAATGTAATTTGTTTGGCTTATAAACAAATGGTAGTTGTTGCTAGCGTTATTAAGTAGATATGTTTTCCTAACTTGAAAGATACTTTGATCCCTAAGACTTGGATATTCTTCTTATAGTGCTGAAAGTGCTTCTTATTAAGTAAAAGACTGTTCCCTCAAATCTAAGTATTCTGAAATTTCAATTGCCAGTATACTGTTTTGTTCTCTTTCTGAAAATATGAAACTTTTCAGTGAAAACATGAAAGTTTTTATTAGCATGCCAGTCTGTAATTTTTTTAGACTGTAGTTATTCCTTACTGATTAATTCTAGAATGACTTTCCATTGTATAATTATCTTAATGTGAAGTTTGGCTTTCTCCATGTGTTGCTAGGTAACACAACAGTGGATGAGTTAATGATGAGACTCATGGCTGCAATGGAGATCTTCACGGCCCAACAACAGGAAGATATAAAAGATGAGGTAAGGTGAAAGTTAAGTAGACCTTTAATAGGATTTTGTTGAGATAATTTGTCAAATAGTGATGCTTGCCTATGTCATGATAGATAAATAAGGCATTGATGAAGATGTGTTTCCACATGAACGAAGGATTTTTATGCCACTGAATTTACCTTTCAGTCCATTCTTTTCATGACCCAAGACCCAACAATTTGTTTAACTTTATGGACATTTATACTTTGCTAGATTTGATGGCAGGAGATCAATTTACAGGAAACGAATTCTGAAGCATGTTTACAGAAGAAACTACAGTTCAGGAAATCCTATCTATTATATGGGTTTTTCACTCACTTTTAAGGTCCTCTTACTCTTTTTAAATATTGAGATTGATTAGCAATAAACACATTTTACAGTTGAACATATTTTTGAAGCACTGTGAGAATTAGTAAAAAGATCACCAGAATTCTGAATTTAGCAGTCTCCCGAACATATTTAGATGGTATAGATGAGATGAGCATGGAACCTCAAATAGAATAATAATAACAGCAATATTCATAATGACAATAGTAGTCAACACTTACTGAATATCTGTAATGTACTAGGCACTATGCAAAACACTTTACATTTATCATCTCTTGTGATCCTCAAAACAATCCCTTGAGGTTGCATATGAGTCAGAGTTCTGGCTGGAAACAGATGACACTTTAAAACTGGGTTATTTGAGAAGAGTTTAATAAGGGAACTATTTATAAAGATATGGGCAGAGTTTATGGGAGTCAACAATGGATAGTACACTCTAGGGCTAAAGGAAGCCATTACTACCCTTAGGCCTAAAGGCCTAGGAGAGGGTGGTATATGAAGAGGATTGCTTCTTTTAGAGAGAATAGCCAACTCTTGGTGACCTGGTAAGGAAGAAACTAAGGAATAGCTTCCCTTTCCTTTTATACTCTGATCTCCTGCTAGTACCTCCTATTGACCTAACCCAACTAGAAACTGAAAGGCAGGCAAGAGAACCTCCCTGGGCAAAAAGCTAGGTAGAGCATGGATACTGAGGGGCAAATGGAACATAATCCAACACAGATTGGTATTGTCATCTCTACTTTTCAGATGAGAAAACTGAGGATCAAAAAGTTTAAGTTAATTTACCCAAGGGTCACACAGCTAGTAGGATCTATAATAATCTCAAGTAATTATTAGTGCTTTATCAGTCAAGAAATTTCTGGATTTGGAAAACAGTCTCAAGATAAAATATGAAACAAATCTTATCATTTGTTAATTTGAGATGCTAAGTTCGTATATCCATCAAATTATTCTTTTTAATTTTCTCTTTGTTTTTAATTTTTAAAGAAAGATTTACATAGAACAAATAAAGGAGAGTTTGATTTCTGAGCAATGATGAAAAGTTTCCACGTATAATGAGTGTTTTCAATACAATACTCTTTAGCTATTACAAATGGGAAACATGTAAACAATCTCCATTTAACCTTGTACTGTTGTATTTAACTTTATTTACTTGTCTCTGTCTTCTACTAGACTATGAGTTTAAGAGCAAGGGTTGTATCGTATTCATGTTTGTAACTCTGTCTTCTAACACTGTACCTAGGACAGTGTAGGCACTCAATGTTTGTTAAGTGATTGAATAAATGAATAGTTGAAAGAATTTACATGAAGTAATGTGACTTGAAAAAATAATACTTGATTACAATGATATAAAACCTGATGTATCCACATTAACAAATATGAAAATTCTGAGCATTATACCTAGAGTTTTAATACTCAGTAGGTTCCTTTTATTGCTGTAAAAATGTTGTTTGTAATTTTTCTTAGTAGTGTTTCATTTACTCTGAGGGAAAGGTAATCGGGTATACGGTAGAATGATGTTTATCTGTTACTTTATAAATTGACACTGACATTTTGAAATAATGAAGTACTGTACTTAGTTAGGAATTTGTAATAATAGGTGTGTTGCCATTCAAGATTACATTTATCCTGGAATAGAGGCATTGATTGACAATAATTCACTAAACACATTCTTCAGCCATTTAAATCTTGAGTCTCATTAGTACTAGATTTACAGATTATGCTGTATAATAATATGAATGCACAATATTTGCATGCATATTCCCAGTTCATTCTTTCATTTAATTTGTGTTCCTCATAATTCATTGGTAAGGAAATTGACTTTAATTCATTTAATTAAAGCACAAAACTTAATATGAGGGTTACAGGAAAAATCTAAGACTCTGTATAATTGAAATTTTTTATTGAAATTTAACTGCAAGAGATAAAAGATTTCTCTTTGTTTTTGTTTTCAGAGTGTCTTATGAAAGTTATCTTTCAGGTCATAAGTAGAGTTCCTAAGAAAAGCTTTTCTAAGTTTAAAAACTTCTTTTAGACTATGCATAGATCATGGTTTGGTATCTGCTGAGTAAGTGATAAGAAACACTGTCCCTTGTAATTGTGAATTTGGCTTTACTTTTTAAAAAATTTCAAATAAGACTTAAGCATACAGTTAAAATTAAATTGTGAACACGTTTGAAGGATGGCTTCTTAGGCCTGAATTTATTTAAACTTATCTTTGGTTCAGTTACGTCCGTCACTTCAATGATACCATTGTATTAGTGCAACCAGAGATGCCTATATTACATAAAGCTTTTATTAAATAAAACCAAGCCCAAAGCATATTCATACTCTGAGTCATTCTTCAATGGCTCAGAATGGACTAACCTTTATATCGCTAATTGTTCTGTCTCTAACCAGGAAGTATAAATTATGTATGAGCCTCTGTTTTGACAGAACTATCTCCATATAGATTTATTCATAGACATTTTTATTAATGGTATTAGTTTGGTTTTGTAAGTGTTTACTGAGCATCTATGAAGAATATAGCACTGGGCTAGGTCCTGGGGACAGAGAGGTGCTTTGCTCTAGTGAGGGGCTATTGGCAAAGAAAGGATGAGGAGAAAAGCAAATATCACTATATGACAGTGGCCACATTTTAGCATCTGTTTTTGATTACAGCTTGGTTCCAAACAATAGATGCTTTCTAACATGTAAATGGAGTCAGTTTTTTTCATATGCACTAGTTTTTTTAGCCATGAATAATCTCAAAACCTCTGATTATCAAGAGTTTATTATACTTAGCTCTTGATCTATTTGTTGTTTCATTCATTTGTTCGTTCATCCATTCAGCACTAATTTACTTAGAATCCTCTGTCGTAGGTGCAAGAATTACCCCTTTCCAGCCTAACCACACTGATTAATTTGTATCTAAGCAATATCTCTGTAATTGTCAAAACCCAAATGTTGGAGATCAGGGCAGATTTCAAGGTCAGGAACAGCATTCTCATTTCTTTGGTAATTCTCAGAATATACTAGTGGAACATGGGCAACATATGCCAGAGGGGCCTTTTTAGGCTTACCCTTTAAGGATTCTGATTTGAGACTTATAAACAGTACTGCCGGGTTTCCCTGGTGGCGCAGTGGTTGAGAGCCCGCCTGACGATGCAGGGGACAGGGGTTCGGGACACGGCTTCGTGCCCCGGTCCGGGAGGATCCCTTATGCCGCGGAGCGGCTAGGCCCGTGGGCCATGGCCGCTGGGCTTGCGCGTCCGGATCCTGTGCTCCACAACGGGAGAGGCCGCGGCGGTGGGGGGCCCACGTACCGCAAAAAAAAAAAAAAAAAAAAAAAAAAAAAAAAACAGTACTGCCACAGCGCAAGGAGGGTAGGTTTATTGGCTCAAGGCAGCTTTTTGTGTTGCCAAAGGAAATTGTTGGCTTTGTGTTTGCCCCATGGAATGTGTAACTTTTTTGTCCTAAGTTTTGTCTATCTTACTGTTTGAAGCACTGCACTCCTTTTCCTTTCATCTGTTTAAAATCTCACCATTGTCATACCCATTCTTTTTCCAGAACTAACAGTGATAAACAGGATACAGATTCTGGCTTCTGTTGATGTTTTCTTTAAAACAGGAGGAAGTCATCACAAGATAGAGAATAAAAACAGTATCTTTGTGCAAAAACTAAAGCAAAACATATACAACAGACCAACCTTTAAAAGGATCTTTCACTATTAGGCTTCTTTAAAAATATATCTGGACTACCGCCTGAAGCTAGCAAGAATAGTATCAATAGTTTTGTTAGGAGAGTTTTCCCTTATATAGCTATATATAAATCTATATGTGAGATTAGAAACAAAAACAAAAGTCAGTATTCTTAAACATCAGAATTTCACTGAAAGTGTAAAAGTCAGAGAAGACCTAATACCCAGAAGTAACTTTAAGGAAGAAGAGCTAATTGAGTTAACTGTTAATGATTCGAGCACTAAATGGATAGCTGAGTATACCATAGATGACTTTCTGTAGGTGGTTGCTTTCTGCTCATAAAAGGGTGGTTGTTTTTTGGGTTTTTTTTTTGAGATATCATTGACATATAACATTGTATTAGTTCCAGGTGTACAACGTTAATGATCTGATACTTGTATATATTACAAAATGATCACCACAATAAGTCTGGTTAACATCCATCATCACACATAGTTATCATTTTTTCTTGTGAAGAGAATTTTTAAAATCTACTCTTAGCAACTTTCAAATATACAAAACAGTATTATTAACTGCAGTCACCATGCTGTCCATTACACCCCCATGACTTAATTATTTTGTAACAGGAAGTCTGTACCTTTCAACTAACTTCATCCATTTAACCCTCCTCTCAACCAGCTACTCCAACCCACTCACTCTGATCTCTGCCAACCATCAATCTGTTCTCTGTATCTTGATTTTTTTTTTAGATTCCACATATAAGTAAGATTATATGGTATTTTTCTCTGACTTATTTCACTTAGCATAATGTTCTCAACGGTCCATCATGTTGTCAGAAATGGCAAGACTTTCTTCTTTTCTATGAATGAATAAGATTCCATTATACACACACACACCACGTTTTCTTTATCCGTTTATTCATTGATGGACATTTAGGTTGCTTATATGTCTGAGATATTATAAATCATACTGCAGTGAACATGGAGGTGCATATACCTTTTCAAGTTAGTGTTTTTGTTTCCTTCAGATAAGTACCCAGAAGTGGAATTTCTGGATCATATGGTAGTTCTATTTTTAATTTTTCTGAGGAAGCTCTATACTGTTTTCCATAGTGGCTGCACCAATTTACATTTCTACCAACAGTGCAGAAAGTTTCCCTTTTCTCCACATCCTCATCAACACTTGTTATTTTTTGTCTTCTTGATAGTAGCCATTCTAACAGGTGTGAGGTGATATCTCATGGTTTTTATTTTCCTGATAATTAGTAATGTTGAGTACCTTTCCATGTACCTGTTGGCCATCTGTATGTGTTCTTTGGGAAAATGTCTATTGAGAACCCCTGCCCATTTTTTAATCAGATTGTTTCTTTTGCTATTGAGTTGTATGAGTTATTTATATATTGAATATTAATCTCTTATCAGATACATGATTTGCAAATATTTTCTCCCATTTGGTAGCTTGCCTTTTCATTTTGTTGATGGTCCCCTTTGCTGTGCAACAGCCTTTTAATTTGATGTACTCTTCTGTGTGTATATTTTTGCTTTTGCTGCCTTTGCTTTTGGTGTCAGATCCAAAAAGTCATTGCCAAGACTGATGATAAGGAGCTTACTACCTATGTTTTCTTCTAGGGGTTTTATGCTTTCAGATCTTAATTCAAGTCTTGAATCCAATTTTAGCTAATTTTTGTGTATGATGTAAGATAGTTGCCAAGTTTCTTTCTTTTGCATGTGGCTGTACACTTTTCCCAACACCATTTTTGAGAGACACTGTTCTTTCCCCCTTGTATATTCTTGGCTCCTTTGGTGTAAAATAATTGACAGTATATACATGGGTTTATTTCTGGGCTTCCTATTCTGTTCCATTGATCTATGTGTCTGTTTTTATGCCAATACCATACTGTTTTGACTACTATAGCCTTGTAATATAGCTTGAAATCAAGGGAGCATGATGCCTCCATCTTTGTTGGTGGCTTTTTTTTTTTTTTCTTCTTAAGATTGCTTAGCTATTCAGAATCTTTTATGGTTATATACAAATTTTAGGATTCTTTGTTCTATTTTTGTGAAAAATGTCCGTGGAATTTTGATAGAGATTACATTGAATATGTAGATTACTTTGGGTAGTATGAACATTTTTATTCCTAGGTATTTTATTCTTTTTGATGCAGTCATACATTGGATTGTTTTCTTAATTTATCTTTCTGATAGTTTGTTGTTAGCATGTAGAAACATAACAGATTTTTGTATGTTGATTTTGTATCCTGCAACTTTACTGAATTTATTTATTAGTTCTAAGATGGTTTTTTGGTGGCTCCACCTTTAGGGTTTTCTATATATAATATCATGACATCTGCAAATAGTGACAGTTTTACTTCTTCCTTTCTAATTTTGATGGCTTTTTTTTTTTCTTGCCTGATTGCTCTGGCTAGGACTTCTGATACTATGTTGAATAAAAATGAAAAGAAAGGAACATCCTTGTCTTGTTCCTGATCTTAGAGGAAAAGCTTTTAGCTTTTCACAGTTGAGTATAATGTTAGCTATGGGCTTGTCATAAATGGCCTTTAATTTGTTGAGGTACATTCCCTCAATACCCACTTTGTTGAGAGTTTTTATCACAAATGGATGTTGAGTTTTGTCACGTGCTTTTTCTGCATCTATTGAGATGATCATATGTTTTTTATCCTTTGTTTTGTTAATGTGGTATATATCACATTGAGTTATTTGTGTATGTTAATCCATTCTTACATCCCTGGAATAAATCCCTTGATCGTGATGTAATATCCTTTTAATGTGTCATTGAATTCAGTTTGGAAATATTTTGTTGAGGATTTTTGCATCTATGTTCATCAGGAATATTGGTCTGTAATTTTCCTTTCCTGTGGTGCCCTTGTCCAGTTTGGGTATCAGAGTAATGCTGGCCTTATAAAATGCGTTTGGCAGTGTTTCCTACTCTTCTATATTTTGGAGGAGTTTGAGAAGGATTGGAATTAATAATTCTTTAAATGTTGGTAGAATTCACCTGTGAAGCCATCTGGTCCTGGACTTTTGTTTGTTGAGAGATTTTTTGATTACTGATTTAATCTCCTTAGATCAATCTGTTCAGATTTCCTGTTTCTTCATGATTCAGTCTATACATTATGTATGTGTCTATACATTTATCCATTTCTTCTAGGTGATCTAATATGTTGGTGTATAATTGTTCATAGTAGTCTCTTATGATCCTTTGTATTTCAGTGGTATCAGTTGTAATGTATACTCTTCTGATTTTGACTCCTCTCTTTTTTTCTTGGTGAGTCTAGCTAAAGGTTTGTCAATTTTGTTTATCTTTTCAAAAAACCAGTTCTTATTTCATTGATCTTTTCTGTGGTCTTTTTATTCTCTTTCATTTCTTTCCGCTCTGATTTTTGTTATTTTTCTTCCCTCTACTAACTTTCGGTATTGTTTGTTCTTCTTTTTCTAGTTCCCTGAGATATAGTTAGGTTGTTCTCCAACAACCTTTCTTGTTCCTTGATGTAGGCATTTATCGCTATGAAATTCCCTCTTAGAACTGCTTTTGCTGCATCCCATAAGTTTTGTTATGTTGTATCTCTTTTCATTTGTCTCAAGGTATTTTTTTGATTCCTCTTTCAGTTTCTTCTTTGACCCATTTGTTGATCATTAGCATGTTGTTTAATCTTTACATATTTGTGAATTTTCCGGTTTTCTCCTTGTAACTGAATTCTAGTTTTATTACTTTGGTTTGAAAAGATGCCTGCTATGATTTAACTCTTCTTAAATTTGTTAAGACTTGTTTTGTGGCCTAATATATAATCCATCCTGGAGAACATTTCATGTGCACTTGGGAAGAATGTGTATTCTGTTGCTTGTGGATGGACTGTTCTATATAAGTCTGTTAACTCCAACTTGTCTAACATGTTGTTTAACTCCAGTGTTTCCTTATTGGTTTCTTGTCTGGATGATCCATCCATTATGAAAGGGGTGTATTAAAGTCCTCACTATTATTGTGTTGCTATCTGTTTCTTCCTTTAGGTCTGTTAATATTCATTTTATATATTTAGGTGCTCCTGTCTTGGGTGTATAATTTTTTTTTAATTTCTAAAAAATATTTATTCATTCATTCATTCATTTATTTATTTATTTTGGCTGCTCTGGGTCTTACTTGTGGCATGTGGGCTCTTCATTGTGGCATGTTTAGTTGTGGCATGCGGACTCTTAGTTGTGGCATGCATGTGGGATCTAGCTCCCCAACCAGGGATCAAACCTGGGCCCCCTGCATTGGGAGCATGGAGTCTTACCCACTGGACCACCAGGGAAGTCCCTAAATGTTTTGAAAGGGTTCTTCATCCAATGATTTTTCTCCATAGTTAGGCCCAGATCACAGAAGATGATGTTTTTGCTCATCTTGCTTGTATATATTCATTTCATAAATATTTATTGGTCTTTTTCTATGCACCAGATGTAGGGCACCAGTAACACAGCTGTGAGCAAGACAGACAGGGTCCTTGGGCTTACAACCTAGCAGTTCCAAGTTGATGAAGCCCCAGGAGCACCCAGCTAGGGTGAGCTAGACATGCTATATAAGCAATTTGACATGGAACACAGAAGGGCTCTTGCATTCTGCCAAGGCAAGCTATGAGGCAGGTAGTACAGGTAAGAAATAAGATAATAATTGTAGTCATTCTTCAGGTTCTTCCTACATATCAGGTATAGTTCTAATCTCTAAGGCAGTGTTTTTCAGTGTGTTTCCTAGACTCTTGGTGTACTCAGCTATCTATCAAGGATTCCAGGCAGTTGGGTATGAACAAGCAACATAATCAGTTTCGTTCACATTTATTTCACATTTTGAAATGTAAAATAAATTATGGTATCCCTCCAAATCCTATTTCATTCACCATATCGTTTACAATTTATTAGTCTCCTCATGTACAACAAGGATTGCATTGGTTGTTTAGTCTTGACAAATACTCATTTAACTGGGGCAGTTGATTTTGGCTTCTGAACTTTCATGTCATTCATATGTTATTCTTAAGTTTACATTCATTTTCCTTGCTAAATTAGTTATATTATATTCTTAGTTCACCAGAATTGATCGTGGCTTACATGTGGTTCATTGAAGCATAAAAACAGTGATGAAAATACTATAATAAATACTGTAAATCAGTACAGATAGTTGGAACTACTTCAACATCAGTGTAAACATAACTCAGAGAACTATAGTGCTAGTATAGGAAATGCCAAGGCAGCTGACTCTGATTTTGATGATTTCACACTAGCTTCTATAAAAGAAAATTTTGACTGAGAAGTAAATATATGAAAATTGATTATATAGGAAAAGCAATCTATTTAGCCTTAGTACCACTATTTCTGTTATAAAATTTTTCATAAAAGCATGAGGTCTTCAAAGTTTTTGTTTCATTTGTAAGTAAAGCCCAATGACCTACCTCTCTGTTAAATCAATAGATTTTTTCAGAGCAAGAGAAAAAAGAATACTTACCATTAAAAATTTTTTTTTAATCTTATTGCTTAAGTCAGAGAAGTAACCAAGCCAGAAGTTGCTTACAAATTGGACTCTTTGAGGTAAAAATTGATTCAAATATTACTCCTGACAAGAAACTTGTAAATCCAGCTACTACAAAGTTAACAATAGAAAAAAAAAAATGTTCAAACAAGACAGGAGAATAAGTTCCTAGGGAAGTACTTCATCAAATGGCACTGTTGGATGGCATACAATGGCAATAGGATGGTCTGTGGAAGAGCAGTGACCACACTGTGCTCACTATCTTGCTTTTCAGTTAGATAAAACCACTATTGTGTGCAAAGTGAGAATCGGTTCTTGGCATATTGTTATACATATATATATATGAGGTAGAATCATCTCTTCAGTCTGTTCATCAATGAGAAACGTATATTACCAGAGAAGTTTTAACTTAATGATTATTTTGCAAGTTCTGAGTTAGATTTTAAAAGATAAGGTAGAATCAGTATTGATGACAAAATTACTTCAAAGAACACCATCCAGAAAGTGACAAAACAACCCACAGATTGGGAGAAAATCTTTGCAAATCATATATT
The DNA here is from genome assembly GCF_002837175.3 of Physeter macrocephalus. NCBI lineage: Eukaryota > Metazoa > Chordata > Mammalia > Artiodactyla > Physeteridae > Physeter > Physeter macrocephalus. The sequence goes on from NC_041217.1 coordinate 142,377,152, forward strand.
TGATAAGGGACTTGTATGTAGAATATATAAAGACCACTGACAACTCAATAACAAAAAGGTAAATTACTCCCATTAAAAATTGTGCAGAGGATCTGCATAGACATTTCTCCAAGGAAAATAAGCAAATGACCAATAGCACATGAAAAGATATTCCATATCATTGGTAATCAGGCAAATGCAAATCAAAACCACACTGAGATACCACTTCACACCAACTACAGTGGCTAGAATCAAAAAGTTAGATAACAAGTGTCGGTGAGGATATGGAGAAAGTTGAACCCTCATAGACTGCTGGTGGGAATATAAGATGGTGAAACTGCTTTGGAAAATAGTCTGGCACTTCCTCAATTGATTAAACATAGTTACCATATGATCCAGCAGTTTCATTTCTAGTTATATACCTAAGAGGAGTGAAAAGATATGTCCATACAAAAATTTGTACATGAATGTTTATAGCAACATTACTGTAGCCAAAAAGATAGAAACAACCCAAATATTCATCAAGGGATGAATGAGTTAGCAAAATGTGGTATATACATACAATAGAATATAGTCAGCCATAAAAAGGAATGAAATTCTGATACATGCTACAATATCAGATAAATTTTGAAAACATTATGCTAAGTGAATGAGCTCATCACAGAAGACCACATATTATATGGTTCTGGACTCATATAATAAGTCCAGAATAGGAAACTCTATAGAAACAGAAAGTAGAATTGTGCTTGCTTACAGTTGGGTGTGGGGAGTAAGTGGTTTTGGAAGATAGGAGGGTGATAGCCAGAGGTTTGTGTGGTTCCTTTTTGAGGTGATGAATATGTTCTAAATTTGACTATGGTGATGGTTGCATATATCTATGACATGTACACTTTAAACCATTGATTGACTTGTACACCTTAAACGTGTGAATTGTGTGATATGAATGCATTATATCTCAATCAAGCGGGTTTAAAAAAAAAACAAACTATAAGTTCAGCAAGAAAGATTATGACTATTCAGATGAAAAGGATTGCACCTGAATGTCAATCTAAATACTGCTTTACTGAAATGAATAGCTGGTAATTAATAATTGTCCCCTCAAATCTTGATATGGTATTGAAGAAAATAATGAAAATTGCTAATATCTTAGGCAGCTTCAAGTAGACATCTTTCTGGTAAACTGTTTAAATAATGCAAAAGGAATCTAAGACGTTCCTTCTCAAACAAGTATACTAGTTATCTAAGTCAGATCTCAGAGTGTCACCTGGGAACTTGTTAGAAATGCAATTTTTCAGGCCCCAGCCCCAGACCTGCTGCATCATAATTATGAGGGTGGGACCCAGTAATCTGTTTTAACAAGCCCCCCAGTTGATTCTGCTGCACAATAAAGTTTGCAATCCTCTGCCCTAAGGGAAAGGTATGAGCATAAGTTTTTGTAATGAGGCATGTGATAATAACTTTTTATGACTCTAATAATAAAAGTAAAAATGCAAGGGCCTTGTTCAAATTTTATTTCTCAGTAATATATTCTGGAGCATCCTAAACCTGTTTTTCAGGGCTAAAAATACCATAGTTTTTAATTTTGAGAATAAAATTTCAAGATTTCTTAGGAAAAAATGAACTGTGGTGCACATGGCTTTAATTATCAAGAGTTTGATTCTTTCCAAAAACTTGATAATCTTCTTCATTCCTCAGTAAAAGAAATTGATTATATATAATAGAGGATGTTTCCAATCCCTTAAGCCTTCAAAAAGAAATACTTTTTAGAGCAAGAGCACCCAAAAAATGAATTAGAAATCTACTTACCACTGTCTCCCAAGGTTAAACGGTCAACTCTTTGTCTCTTGATTGTGATAAACTCATTGACTTAAGTCTGATATAGCTTTAAGTAGCCCTGTATGAGGACTTTTCTGGTGGTCCAGTGGTTAAGACTCCACACTGCCACTGCAGGGGAGCGTGGGTTTGATCTCTGGTTGAGGAGCTAAGACCCCACATGTCTCTCTGTGTGGCCAAAAAGAAAAAAAAGTAGCCCTGTGTGAGAAGTGTCTTTATAATTTGAGTCCTTATTTGATCCAAATATTCAGATACAACTGAAAAAGCCAACAAGCATTAGATTATATTCTTAATAATCTCTAATTAGAATTTTCTAAGTTATTAGAAATAAAGAAAAGAAATGGGATATGAAAGCTACCCTACAGCTGAAACTAGGAGTCATCAAACTGGATATAAATAACTTTGGTGAAATATTGCAAACAACATCAATTACCTTTTAACTGATAATAAACTGTTACTAGTATTAATTAAATATTATGGCTTATTTTTGTTATCTAAAAATTATGATCTTAGAAATTTTCCTAAAATTGATGGTTTACACATGGGCCAGTATCATTAAGTTCAATATTTTAAAGGAATTAAAGTCTGTTTCTTTGCCAATGAATTATGAGGTACACAAATTAACGTGAAGACTGAACTGGGAATATGCCCACAAATATTGTGTGTTCATACTATTATACAACATAATCTGTAAATCTGGTATTAATGAGACTCATTTGATGAGGAAAGTATTTGACAAAATCAAACACCATTTCATGATAAAAACAAACAAAACAATAGTTACAGAAGGGAACTTCCTCAACATAATAAAGGCCATATTTGAGAAACCACAGCTGACATTCATACTCAGTTGTTAAACACTGGAAAGCTTTTCCCCTAAGATCAGGAACAAAACAACTGTATTTACTTTCACCACTGCTATTCAGTAGTGGAAGTTCTATATAGAGCAGTTAGGCAAGAAAAATAAATAGGATGCATTCAAATTGGAAAGAAATAAAATTATCTCTGTTCACAGATGACATGATCTAATATGTAGAAAATCCTAAAGATTACACACACACACTGTTAGAGCTAATAAACAAATCTGACAAAGTTGCAGGGTATAAAATTAAAAATCAGTTGTATTTATACTAACAATGAAGAATCTGAAAAGGAAACTTAGAAAAGAATTCCAATTACAATAACATTAAGGATAATGAAATACTTAGAAATAAACTTAACCAAGGAGACCCATGCCCTGTATTCTGAAAACTAAAAATATTGCTGGAAGAAATTAAGAAGGCCTAGATAAATGGAAATACCTCCCCTGATCATGGAATTGGAAGACTTAATGTTGTTTAGATAACAACACTTTCCAAAGTGATCTGCAGATACAGTGCAATCCTTATCAAAATCCCAAAGGTGATTTTTGCAGAAACAGAAAAACCCATTCTAAAATTCATACAGAATTTCAGGAAACCCCAAATCACTGAAACAATCTTGATTTCAAAACTCATTACAAACCTACAGTATCAGAACAGTGTGGCAGTAGCATCAGGATAGATATATGGACCAACAGAATAGAAAAGAGAACCCAGAAATATTCCCTCATATGTATGGTCAAATGTTTTTTACCAAGGGCACCAAGACCATTGAATAGGGAAGGAACAGTCTCTTCAACAAATGGTTCTAGGAAAGCTGGATACCTAAATGCAAAAGAATGAAGTTGAACCCTTACCTAACAGCAAATACAAAAATTAGCTCAAAATGGATCAAAGATCTAAATTTAAGAGCTAAAACTATAAAACTCTTAGAATAAAACATAGGGGGAAATCACCGTGACTTTGGATTTGGTAATGGTTTCTTGAATATGACATTAAAAGCACAGAAAACAAAAGAAAAAATAGATAAGTTTGGAGTTCATAAAAATTTAAAACTTTTGTGCATTAAAGAACACTATCAAGAGAGTGAAAAGACAATCTACGGAATAGAAGAAAATACTTATAAATCATATATAATAGGGTTTAATATACAGAATATATAAAGAATTCCCACAACTCAACAACGAAAAAGCCAAGCAGCACAATTCAAAATGGGCAAAGGACTTGAATAGACATTTCTCCAAAGACGATACACAAATGACCAACAAGCACAGGAAAAGATGTTCAACATCATAAGTCATTAGAGAAATGCAAATCAAAACCACAATAAGATACCATCTCACATCCACTAGGATGGCTGTAATCTAAAAGAATGGAAAATAACGTGTTGACAAGGATGTGGAGAAATTAGAACCCTTGTACATTGCTGGTTAGAATGTAAAATGGTACATGGAAAACAGTTTGGCAGTCCTTCAGAAAGTGAAACAGAATTATCACATTACCCAGAAATCCATTTCTAGGAATCAAAAACAGGGACTCAGAACTTGTACACGAATGTTCATTGCAGCATTATTCACAATAGCCTAAAGGTGGAAACAATCCAAATGTCTAATAGCAGATGAATGGATAAACAAAAGGTGGTATATGCATGCAATGGATTATTATTCAGTCATAATAAAGATTTAATATATGCTGCAACATGGATGAACCTTGTAAACCTTGAAATGAAAACTGCCAGACACAAAAGACCAAATTGTATGATTCCACTAATATGTCTTGAATAGGCAAATTCATAAGAACAGAAAGTAGATTAGAGCCCAGGGACTGGAGGTATGGGGTGGGTTGGGGAGTTATTACTTAATGGGTATAGAGTTTCTGTTTAGGGTGATGAGAAAGTTATGGAAATAGATAGTGGTGATGGTTTGCACAACATTGTGAATGTAATTAATGCCACTAAGTTGTATAGTTAAAATAGTAAATTGTATACTACACATATCTTACTATAATAATTTTTTTTTAAAGGACAACACAATACACATGGATGTTTGGTACTTCTGAGTGCAGGGAATGGAGAGATTGCTGCGGGCTGGCAATCTTGTTTATTCTTGAGCTCAGAACTTGCTGGACATTACTGGGGACTGACGTAGAGTGGAAAAGATTCCAGCTCTGACTTTGTGAGCTTTAATCCTGAGCAGTTTATTACTCTGTATTAAATTCCAACTTCTACTTCTTAGGGAAGCAAGGATGTCAGTTGAAGTACCTTAAAGAATGGAACAAGCATGTGTTTGAGTGTCTGCTAGTGCCAAGTACTATGCTAGTTACTTTCTCTAAATACTGTCTTTTAGCTTTCATGGTAATCTTATGGGATACTTATTATCCCCACTTTATTGAGGAGGAAAGTGAGGCTTATAGAAGTTAAATAATTTGCCCAAAGTCACACAGCTGTGTCAAAACCAGAATACATACTTAGGTGCTTTTCATACATCATCATCCCTTGTAAAGCTGAGTTACATTTACATTAAAGATTCATGGGATAAACTGAAGTAGTGCTCTTATCAAGATTAGGTAGAGTCAGTGGACTGACCTGAAGAGTAGGTGAGACACTCACAGATTCCCAAATATCATATTCACTTGAGGAGAGTAAAAAAGTTTGTCATAACTGTCTACTCTTGAGCATGGAATAATGCTCACTGTTAAAAAATTATATCCACACCCTGTTTATTTACATTTGTTGCTCTTAAAGTGCCTGCTGATGGATCTGTTCATTCATGCTTGACACCTCAGAGTAGAAGTTAATAATTTGTCATTTGTGAGGCTAATGTAAAGAGATTTATGACTCAACATTGGCATTACAATTCAACACACCTGTTCAGAGCCAGCCCTTCACATTTTTCCTTCCTTTGCCTGAGGTGGAGACTTCTTCATGGATTACAGTAACACTTTTTGACAAGCTTAGACTGGGTGGAGCTGCCTTGTACTGACAGCCCACAGTTGATGATATCTCAGTAATGCATTCTTTTTTTATTTGGGCTGTCAACATTTATTACTGTAAAGGCACTCATTTTTAAACAGCTGGCCCAACCTGTCCACTTTTTGTTTTTAGTAGCAGTAGAGTCTAACAAAGTATGTTTATTTTTCTAGTTATACAATCTTAGCTAGCTTTGGGGGAAGTATATCTAGTTGTATTTTCTTTTATGTACCATTGTTTTAAAAGTAGCTATCTTAGTGTTCTCCAAATAAAAATTAAAGCCTTCTACTACTTTTAAAGTCTTCTTAAGTGGCTATTGAGACTTTCCCAATGTCATAAACCTGACAGGCACCTAAAGAAAATGTTAACTGAAACTCTCTTAAGGCAAATCCTTTAAAAAGATTCAGAGCAAACTGTTCATGTCTTAAATGCTACCTAAATCCCTGTCTTTGGAGACAGTCATGTCCTTGATGAATTTTTCTTTCCCACTGGGAAATGTATGGCTATGTTAGTGAGAAGGAATTTGGGAGCTGGAGGTACATGTGCATTCTACCTTTACCTTGAACTTTTATGCTACCAGATTGAGGGCCTACGTCTGGTTGTTTTTGGAGAGGTTTTTTAAAAAAAAAGTGTGAGGGACAGTATTTTTCTTTAAGGAACTTAATCTATAGTTTGAAAGCTAAAGCACATCCTTACAAAAATAGACATTTGTTATATGACCTAGAAGAATTCAGGAGTACATTTTGTATAGTCAGAAGAGACTTTTCTGAAGAGGTAAGATTGGATCTGGTACTGGAAAGGACAGAAGAGTTTGCATGGGCAGAGGTAAGAGGAGAGAGCATTACAATGTGGAGAAAGTATGACCAAAGGAATAGTGTAAAAAAGTTGAAATCATGTTGGTCCAGTTTAGATAAAACAGAGAGTTTGTATAGAAAGAATAGAAGGAAGCGAAATTAAATTGCCTATCATTAGTATTTTTAACAAGTCACCTTTGCCTTTTGAAGTTACTTTTCTCTTATTTTTGTGCCTCTCATGGGGGATCGTGAGAATCCCTTGGCACCATTCTTACAGCTACAAATTTACCTTAACTCCAGTTAGCCTATTCAGTTACTTATCATGCCAGCAAACAGTAATTGCAATATAGTATGAAAACACAGCAATGGCAATAAGTACAAAGTACAGAGGTGATGCAAAGAATTCTTAGAGGTGGAAACATATGAATATTAAAATATGATATGTAGATGTTCACCAAGTAAACCACCATTAATTCATTTCTTTGGCCCCTAAATCAACACATTTTTATTAAGGACCTGCTATATGCCCTCATTTCTGCTAAGCACTAGTAGGTAGAAGGATGACACAGTCCTTTAGATGTTCAGTGACATGCAGACAAAAGGATCTCAGTATAATGATATAATTCCAAGATGGAGATAGATGTAGGGTGTTAAATCTGCCCATCAGGGAAATTTCTTTTAAGTTGAAACTTTTCTAAAAAGCAACATTGTAGCAGATAGACTTGTAGGGAAGTGTCTTCCAGAAGAAAAAAAGGTACTTTCTAATAGACGGCTAGTTTGGAAGGCTACATCGTCAGCCAGAAGAGACACACATTATAATTAAATGAGGACTACTTGGTTAATTGGGCAGAAAGATTCTAATTTCAGATTAGATATTTCACTTCAATGATAGCCATATATACCTCCCGTATCCTATTATACTCATCTGTCTCTTTGCAGACCATTTTTACCATAAAGCACACTAAAGGTAGTCAAGGTGAAGAAGAAATGATTCTCCACACTCCACACTTCTAAATTTTTGTTGTTATTAGAGGTTGTGTGTGTGTGTGTGTGTGTGTGTGTGAGTTTTGAATTTTATTTTTTTATACAACAGGTTCCTATTAGTTACCCATTTTATACACATCAGTGTATACATGTCAATCCCAATCTCGCAATTCACCACAGCACCACCACCGCCCCCCTGCCGCTTTCCCCCCTTGGTGTCCATACGTTTGTTCTCTACATCTGTGTCTCAATTTCTGCCCTGCAAACTGGTTCATCTGTACCATTTTTCTAGGTTCCACACATATGCGTTAATATACGATATTTGTTTTTCTCTTTCTGACTTACTTCACTCTGTATGACAGACTCTGGGTCCATCCACCTCACTACAAATAACTCAATTTCGTTCCTTTTTATGGCTGAGTAATATTCCATTGTATACCACATCTTCTTTATCCATTCGTTTGTCGATGGGCATTTAGGTTGCTTCCATGACCTGGCTATTGTAAAGAGTGCTGCAGTGAACATTGGGGTGCATGTGTCTTTTTGAATTATGGTTTTGTCTGGGTATGTGCCCAGTAGTGGGATTGCTGGATCATATGGTAATTCTATTTTTTGATTTTTAAGGATGCTCCATACTGTTCTCCATAGTGGCTGTATCAATTTACATTCCCACCAACAGTGCAAGAGGGTTCCCTTTTCTCCACACCCTCTCCAGCATTTGTTGTTTATAGATTTTTCTGATGATGCCCATTCTGACTGGTGTGAGGTGATACCTCACTGTAGTTTTGACTTGCATTTCTCTAGTAATTAGTGATGTTGAGCAGCTTCTCATGTGCTTCTTGGCCATCTTATGTCTTCTTTGGAGAAATGTCTACTTAGGTCTTCTGCCTATTTTTGGATTGGGTTGTTTGTTTCCTTAATATTGAGCTGCATGAGCTGTTTATATATTTTGGAGATTAATCCTTTGTCCGTTGATTCATTTGCAAATATTTTCTCCCATCCTGAGGGTTGTCCTTTCATCTTGTTTGTAGTTTCCTTTGCTTTGCCAAAGATTTTAAGCTTCTTTAGGTCCCATTCATTTATTTTTGTTTTTATTTCCATTACTCTAGGAGGTGGATCGCTGTGATTTATGTCAAAGAAGGTTCTTCCTATGTTTTCCTCTAAGAGTTTTATAGTGTCTGGTCTTACATTTAGGTCTCTAATCCATTTTGACTTTATTTTTGTATACGGTGTTAGGGAGTGTTCTAATTTCATTCTTTTAAATGTAGCTGTCCAGTTTTCCCAGCACCACTTATTGAAGAGACTGTCTTTTCTCCATTGTATATCCTTGCCTCCTTTGTCATAAATTAGGTGACCATAGGTGTGTGGGTTTATCTCTAGGCTTTCTAGCCTGCTCAATTGATCTATATCTCTGTTTTTGTGCCAGTACCATATTGTCTTGATTACTGTAAGCTTTGTAGTATAGTCTGAAGTCAGGGTGTCTGATTCCTCTAGCTCCATTTTTTTCCCTCAAGACTGCTTTGGCTAGTCGGGGTCTTTTCTGTCTCCATACAAATTTCAAGATTTTTTGTTCTAGTTCTGTGAAAAATGCCATTGGTAATTTGATAGGGATTGCATTGAATCTGTAGATTGCTTGGGTAGTATAGACATTTTCACAATGTTGATTCTTCCAGTCCAAGAACATGGTATATCTCTCCATCTGTTGGTATCATCTTTAATGAGAGTGCACATCCTTGTCTTATTCCTGATCTTAGAGGAAATGCTTTCAGTTTTTCACCATTGAGAATGATGTTTGCTGTGGGTTTGTCCTATATGGACTTTATTATGTTGAGGTAGGTTCCCTCTGTGCCCAGTTTCTGGAGAGTTTTTATCAAAAATAGGTGTGAATTTTGTCAAAAACTTTTTCTGCATCTATTGAGATGATCATACGGTATTTTTTCTTCAATTTGTTAATATGGTTTATCACCTTGATTGATTTGCATATATTGAAGAATCCTGGCATCCCTGGGATAAATCCCACTTGATCATGGTGTATGATCCTTTTAATGTGTTGTTGGATTCTGTTTGCTAGTATTTTGTTGAGGATGTTTGCATCTATAGTCATCAGTGATATTGGTCTGTAATTTTCCTTTTTTGTAGTATCTTTGTCTGCTTTTGGTATCAGAGTGATGGTGGCCTCATAGAATGGGTTTGGGAATATTCCTTCCTCTGCAATTTTTTGGAAGAGATTGAGAAGGATGGTTGTTAGCTCTTCTCTAAATGTTTGATAGAATTCACCTGTGAAGCCATCTGGTCCTGGACTTTTTGTTTGTTGGAAGATTTTGAATCATACTTTTAATTTCATTACTTGTGATTGGTCTGTTGATATTTTCTAGTTCTTCCTGGTTCAGTCTTGGAAGGTTATACCTTTCTAAGAATTTGTCCATTTCTTCCAGGTTGTCCATTTAATTGGCATAGAGTTGCTTGCAGTAGTCTCTTAGGATGCTTTGTATTTCTGTGCTGTCTGTTGTATCTTCTCCTTTTTCATTTCTAATTTTATTGATTTGAGTCCTCTCCCTCTTTTTCTTGATGAGTCTGGCTAATGATTTATCTATTTGTTTATCTTCTTAAACAACCAGATTTTAGTTATTTTGATCTATGCTATCGTTTCCTTCCTTTATTTTTCATTTATTTCTGATCTGATCTTTATAATTTCTTTCCTCTTCTAACTTAGGGGTTTATTCAATTCTTCTTTTGTTGTGTTTTCATTGTCATTTGTCTCTAGGTATTTTTTGATTTCCTCTTTGATTTCTTCAGTGATCTCTTGGTTATTTAGTAACGTATTGTTTAGCCTCCATGTGTTCGTCTTTTTTACGATTTTTTTCCCTATAATTGATTTCTAATTTCATAGCATTGTGGTAGGAAAGATGCTTGATATGCTTTCACTTTTCTTAAATTTACTGAGGCTTGATTTGTGACCCAAGATGTGATCTACCCTGGAGAATGTTCCATGCACACTTGAGAAGAAAGTGTAATCTGCTGTTTTTGGATGGAATGTCCTGTAAATATCAATTAAATATATCTGGTCTATTGTGTCATTTAAAACTTGTGTTTCCTTAGTAATTTTCTGTTTGGATGATCTGTCCGTTGGTCTAAGTGACGTGTGAAAGTCCCCCACTATTATTGTGTTACTGTTGATTTCCTCTTTTATAGCTGTTAGCAGTTGCCATATGTACTGAGGTGCTCCTATGTTGCAAGCATATATATTTAAAATTGTTATATCTTCTTCATGAATTGATCCCTTGATCATTATGTAGTGCCCTTCCTTGTCTCCTGTAACATTCTTTATTTTAAAGTGCCATTTTCTTAATTTTGGGCGTTTGTTTTTGCAGGTCATTTTCTTCTCTTGTGTTTCCCACTTAGAGAAGTTCCTTTCGCATTTGTTGGAGTTCCCTTGTATGTTATTTGTTGTTTTTCCCTAGCTGCTTTCAATAATTTTTCTTTGTCTTTAATTTTTTCCAATTTGATTACTATGTGTCTCTGCATGTTTCTCCTTGGGTTAATCCTGTATGGTACTCTCTGCGCTTCCTCGACTTGGGTGGCTCTTTCCTTTCCCATGTTAGGGAAGTTTTCGACTATAATCTCTTCAAATATTTTCTCAGGTCCTTTCTCTGTCTTCTCCTTCTGGGACCCCTATAATGCGAATGTTGTTACATTTAATGTTGTCCCAGTGGTCTCGTAGGCTGTCTCCATTTCTTTTCATTCTTTTTTCTTTATTCTGTTCCACGGCAGTGAATTCCACCATTCTGTCTTCCAGGTCACTTATCTGTTTTCTGCCTCAGTTATTCTGCTGTTGATTCCTTCTAGTGTCGTTTTCATTTCAGTTATTGTATTGTTCATCTCTGTTTGTTTTTCTTTAATTCTTCTAGGTCTTTGTTAAACATTTCTTGCATCTTCTTGATCTTTGTGTCCATTCTTTTTCAAGGTACTGGATCATCTTTACTATCATTATTCTGAATTCTTTTTCTGGAAGGTTGCCTATCTCCACTTCATTTGGTTGTTTTTCTGGGGTTTTATCTTGTTCCTTCATCTGGTACATAGCCCTCTGCCTTTCCATCTTGTCTATCTTTCTGTGAATGTGGTTTTTGTTCCACAGGCTGCAGGATTGTAGTTCTTCTTGCTTCTGCTGTCTGCCTTCTGATGGATGAGGTTATCCGTGTGTGTGTTTTAATGTCTGGACATATACAGGAAAATATCCTTAAAAAAAATTTCAGCAGACTAGCAGAAACTATTTTTATTATTTTTTAAATATATTTATTTATTTATTTTTGGCTGCATTGGGTCTTTGTTGCTGTGCAGGGACTACTCTTCATTGCGGTGCATGGGCTTCTCATTGTGGTGGCTTCTCTTTTGCGGAGCACGGGCTCTAGGCACGGGGGCTTCAGTAGTTGTGGCACTCTGGCTGAGTAGTTGTGGTTCGCAGGCCTAGTTGCTCCGCAGCATGTGGGATCTTCCTGGACCAGGGCTCGAACCCATGTCCCCTGCATTGGCAGGTGGAATTTTAACTACTGCGCCAGCAAGGAAGTCCCTCGAAAACTGTTTTAATAGAGGATTTGCTTTTGGAATTCTCACCTGTGCACATTTTTTTATTAAAGCAATTTACTGCTTGTGTGCTAAAATACTCATCACAGCCTTGCATAGCTTTGGGGACTTGGACTAAGGATGCTCATTACCCGTGAGTTAGAAGGGAGAACGCTAAGGTGTCTGACGAAGAACAACTGTAACTCATTCATTGCTCCTGGGAATACAAAATGGTTCAGACTTTCAGAAAAATAGTTTGACAGTTCCTCAGGAAGTTAAACATACACTTAACACATGACCCAGCAATCTTTTTCCTAGGTATTTATTAAATCTAGAAAAATGAAAATTTATGTTAACACGAAAACTGTACATGAACGTTCCTAAAAGCTCTATTCATAATTGGCAAAGCTGGAAAAAAAATATCCTTCATTGTTCTTCAATTCACCTTCAGTGGGTGAATAAATAAATATACTATGTTACATCCTCAGAAATCAAAAAGTAAGAAATTATTGATATGTACAGCAACTTGGATAAATTACAAAGGCATTATGCTTGGTTTAAAAAAAAGTCATTGTCTAAAGGTTATGTACTATATAGTTCCATTTTATATTTTTGCAAAGATAAAACTAGGGACAGGGAAACAATCAGTTGTTGCTGAGAGTTAGGATTCAGGAGAGGACGACAACAAAGTGATAGCACCAGGGATATTTTGGAGATGATGAAACTGTTCTGTATCCTATTTTGGTGGTGATTACATGAATCTATACATGTGTTAAAGATATAGAAATGTACATCAAAAATAATTCGTTTTACTTTATATTCACATTAAAAAATAAGATTAAAAGCTAGGAAAATCAACAGTCCATAGAATTGACTTTAAAATGGGCTTTATTAACACAACATTGTAAATCAACTATATTTCAATTTTAAAAAAATTTTTTAATTAAAAAAAATAAAATGGGCTTTAATGAAATTTTATTGCTCTTTTAGTTGTATTAACTTTTTTTGGATGCCTGTGGTAGTAGCTACCATGTATTGAATTCCTACTCTTAGGCATAGGACTGGGCCATTTACATTTCTACTATAAATTCTTCAAGACAGGTGTTATTATACTCATTTTACGGGCGAGGGCAGAGCATTAAATGACTTTCCCATGTCAGATACTAATTGGGGAAAAAAAATCTTGTTTTTTACATAGCAGTTGGGATTGCACTAACTTTACCAATATAGAATGCAACCTTTGGAGTATCAGTACTCAAAAATGTGATGCAGTGGCTATTTGCATCACAATCACTTGGGTAGCTTGTTTAAAATGCATGTTCTAGGGCCTCTGATGTATTGAGACAGTTTCCAGTTTTCTCTTGTGTAAAATGGGGCTAATAATAGTACCTACTTGATATGCATGTTTTTGTTGGTGGTGGTTTTGTTTGTTTTTGGCCACGCCACATGGCCTGCAGGATCTTAGTTCCCTGACTGGGGTTCAAACCCGTGTCCCCTGCAGTGGAAGCTCGGAGTCTTAACCACTGGACCGCCAGGGAATTCCCTTGATATGCATGTTTTGAAGGTTAAATAAGATAATACATATAAAGCATGCACTAGTGCCCAGTGTTCAGTAAGCAGTATATAGATAAATATCATCTATTGTTACTTTTACTCTAGGCTGAGCTGAAAGGAATTTTAGAGATCATTTAATCTTAACTTCATTTTTCAGTTGAGGAATCTGAGAGCTATATAAGTTATTTGCCCAAGATTACTTATTGAGTCAGACCTTTTGTTGTTGTTGTTGTTTCTCCTTTTAGTGTTACTTTCTCTTCATTGAAATTAAGTATTTCCCTTTTAATGGCACCTCCAGTAGGTGTGGGGGGGTTGGGAGGAAGTATTTTCAAATGATTGTGAATTCTCGCTTTTTGTTTTTAAATAACATTTTCCTTTTTGTTTTTTTCATTGAGGTGTAATGGATATACAACATTATATTAGTTTCAGGTATACAATATAATGATTCAGTATTTGTATATATTACAAAATATCCCCACAATAAGTCTGGTTAACGTCCATCATTATATATAGTTGCAGAATTTTTTTTCTTCTGATGAGAACGTTTAAGATTTACTCTCTTAGCGAGTTTCACAGATGTACTACAGTATTAGTTGCCATGCTGTACATTGTATCTCCATGACCTATTTATTTTACAACTGGAAGTTTATGTCTTTTGACTCTCCTCACTCAGTTTGCACCCTCCCCACCCCCTGCCTCTAGCAACCAACAGTCTGTTCTCTGTATCTATGAGCTTGAAGTTTGTTTGTTTGTTGTTTTAGATTCTGCATATAAGTGAGATCATACAGTATTTGTCTTTCTCTTTCTGACTTATTTCATTAGCATAAGGCCCTCAAGTTCCATTCATGTTGTTGCAAATGATGGGATTTTCTTATTTTTAATGGCTAAATAATATTCTGTTGTGTGTGTGTGTATAGTGAAAGAATACAACCTATGGAATCTATTCACAGCATATATTGCAGGTGTGACTAAGACAAAGAACATACACTCTATAGTCCTGAACTAGTTTATTCATGCAAAGCAGTAAAAAGATTCAGCTTTGCAGCCAACCCAAAGTATTTGTGAACATCTCTTATCTGGGAAGGAAGTGATAGCTTCTGTAAGGCTTTTAAATCCAAATAACAATTTAAATGCATAGCTATAGCTATCTAACTACTATTTACTAGGAGTCCGAACTCCAGAATTTCACTTTGAAAGTCAGGACCAGCCAGCCATGGATAACAATCCCTTATATGCTTAAGAGCCCTTTTATACTTGCTTCTCAAAATGACAGCCTTCTGTCAAGAAAGGAACTAAGAAATACCTGCCCGCTCACTCCCTCATTCCACTTTGGAGGAATTCCCCATTCCCCATTCACGTGCTTTCTCTTTAACCAGTGACCATAGTTTAGCTGGTAAAATGCTTGCTCTGCTTTTCAGTCCAACAATAATTCTTTCAGTGCTTGACATGTGCCAAGCTACACTGGGTGACAGTTTCTGCCCTCAGAGAGCTTGCCACTTAATCTCTAAAAATGAAACCTCAGTACGTGAAGCAATTAGAGAATAATTAGGTTCAAACCAGGGAGAGATAGTTCACACAAGTGGAATGGAAGGAAGTTAGTTCAGAAGATTAAGAGATGAGAGTGGGCTAGAGGAACATGAAGAGAAATATAGTTTGAGTTAGGCCCTGGTTATCTGGAAGACAGTCCTTGCTTGAGAGTAGCTCACTGTCTCATAAGAGGCAACTATAAGTTAGTGGTTAAGAGCTCAAGGTGCCATATAGCCTTAATTCAAACCCTACCTCTGCCACTTAGCAGCTCTATAACCTTGAGAAAACTATCTTAATCTCTTTGTGCCTCAGTTTCCTCAATTAGTAGTTACTTGATAGGATTAAATCAGTTGATACATGTAAAGTGCTTAGATTGGTACTTGGCATCTAGTAAGTACTTTCTAAATATTTTCTGTAATAATAACATATAAACTGAGCTTGGAAGAATGAGTAGGAAATAATCATTTCGATTAAGGAAGAAGTTCATTGAAAAAATGTGGAAGTGTGATAAGCTTGGAGATGTGAAATGGCTTGGGACATGTGGGAAATGAGAAGTAATTCAGCAAGGCAAGAAGGAGGTATTGGTAGAAGAAAGGGAGGAGAGAAAAGGCTAAAAATGTGCATTCGGGTCACACCGTACTTTTATGCTATGCTATAGAATTTGAACTTTAGACTGTGGGCAGTGAGTATTCATCACATCTTTTAAGTAAGAAGTTGACATAATTAGATTTGTAATTTAGGAAACTAATTATGATGGTTATGCTATTTGCTCATCACTTTGTTCATATCTTTATGATAGTACTTATTTTCGTGTTATGATTATCTGTTATTTTTTCTTTTTGAGGTACAGTGCTTTTCAAAGTGTGGTCCATTGAGCACACATTTGTTAAAAGTACAGACTTTTGATCTTCCATTGCTAGACCTGCTGAATCAGAATCTCTGCAGTTGGGCCAGAGAATCTGTGTCTTCACAAGTCTCCTATCTAACAAGTGACTCCTTTGTATCTTAAAATCTGAGAACCGCTGGTTTAGTGGAAAGAACACAGGCTTTAGAAACAGACAGACCTAAGTATAAAAGCTGATTCAGTCCCATACAAGCTACACACTATGGACAAATTATGTAGCCAGTCCGAGTCTCGGTTTCCCCGTAGTGAAGTGGAAGTAATAATTGCAGTTTGTGAGGATGAAAAGAAACAGCATCTTGTAAAATAACTAACCCATAATAGGCCCTCATACATATTGCCTTCCTTTCCAATTTTATACATCTATCTCCTACAACTAGTGAGAGAATGAAACCACATCTTATCATTTTTTTAACATCTTTATTGGAGTATAATTGCTTTACAATGTTATGTTAGTTTCTGTTGTATAACAAAGTGAATCAGCTATATGTATACATATATCCGCATATCTCCTCCCTCTTGCACCTCCCTCCCACCCTCCAGGTGGTCACAAAGCACCGAGCTGATCTCCCTGTGCTATGCAGCTGTTTCCCACTAGCTACCTATTTTACATTTGGTAGTGTATATATGTCATTGCTACTCTCTCAC
>NC_041217.1:142396309-142424459 GCF_002837175.3 Physeter macrocephalus
CTAGTTTGTGGCATTTTGTTACAGCAGCCTGAACAGACTAAGGCAGGTTGCTTGTGCTTTCAGGGTCATATAAGAAAGCTTTGCCTAATCTAAAGTCATGGATATATACACCTATATTTTCTTCTAGGAGTCTTATGGTGTCAGCTCTTACATTCAAGTCTTTGATCCATTCTGAGTTAATTTTTGTATATTGTGTGAGTTAGGATTCCAAATTCATTTTTTCATATGGATAACCAGATGTGTCAGCACTATTTGTTGAAAAGGCTATTATTTCCCCATTGTATACTCTTGGCACTGTTGTCAAAAATCAATTGACAATAGATGTATGGGTTTATTTCTATACTCTCAATTCTGTTTCATTAATTTATATGTCTGTTTTAATACCCCCCACACTTGATTATTGTAGCTTTGTAGTAAGTTTTGAAATAAAAACGGTTGAGTCCTTCAACTTTGTTCTTTTTCAAGATTCTATTCTGTGTCCCTTGTATTTCCATATTTTTTTAAGTAACATCAATCCATTTCTGCAAAAAAGGCAATGGATACTTCTTTAATTTCTTTCCTGAGCATGCACACAGACTTACATGTGTGCATAGGCTTCTAGATTCCCAGGAATATGTCAAAGCATTTCAAAGCCCCTATGGACATGTCATTCCTCAGCTTTTCCTTTTAAGCTTTTTCATTTGTCTCTGGTTTACGCCAAATATTATCCATTGCCTCAGGCATCCATGACATTAAAATATTTGCCTGTAAATGTTTTTGATAAATGTCCCCCAAAGAAGGGCTTTTAGCATGAGGTGAACACTTAATCAGGTTAGATAAAGATGATCTTTTCAAGTGAGGTCTTTCAGGGAACCATTAGACAGGTTAAATAATGATAATTCTTTGGGAATGAGAATTTGAAAAAGCGGCAGCTCTGTTCTGCCCCCATCAGTATTGGGAATGTGAGCTTGTTTTTTCAAGCTACTATAAGTTGGAGTGTGAGAAATGGGACTAGTGTATGTTAAAAGACCATAAAACTCTCTTCTTACATGGATTGAGCTGTGTTTCTTTAAAGCTCTCTGGATTGCTGCAGTCCTTTGGTTAATTTCCAGAGTTCTGAAAAAATAAGATCCTGACAACTTTGCCAGTTTATCCTTGCTTATAGGAAGGGTGGAATTTTTGGAGGTCCTTAGTTTGCCATTCTCACTGACATCTTTCACCCCTAACTCACCTTAATTCTTAACATGAATTTTTTCTAAACAAAATTTCAAAATAATAAAAATTTTTGTCTTCTCAATATTATAGGAATTTTATAATTCTTTAACTCCTATCACCCTTGTGTCTTACATGGTATTGTGAACATGTTGTACATATATAAAGCTGTCATTCTAAGATCTCTTCTTACTAGCAAAACAAAAATTTCTTTCAGCTATTGTGGTTGCATCTCAGCTCTCCTGGATATCATATCTCTTTTAAAAAAATTAATGCCCTTTTATGTTGGGACACATTTTGTAGCATTTTTTAAGGAAATTGTTTGAGAACTGGTACTTCTAGAATTTTAGCTCCACTTTGTTTTAATAATCATCAAATTTGTCATTACTTTAAACTGTTTTCCAATAGTCAAATTTTTAATTAATTTAATAAATGTCTTTGACAACCATTCTTTCTTCTACCCTCCTTTTTCCTTCCATTTTAAGTTTCTTCTTTCCTGAGTGTATCCTTTATTTGTTTCTTTATTGAAAGTGTATGAATAGTAAACTCAAAGTTTTTGCTGCCAGAAAATTCTTAAGTTTACCCTCATAGTTTGGTGTCCTCTCATTTCCTTTGTCTATGTGATGGTATTCTAATAATGCCATTGCTCATTTTAAGAGTTTAGACATATTTAATTTTAATAGAAGTTGCTAGATTTCTGATCCAAAAGCCTATAAAAATTTCATGTCCACCTAGCTTGTTGGAGGGGGAGGGGTGACATGGGGCAGAGAGGAGCCATCTTAGCTGAGGACAGCCTAGACCAACCAACACTGCAGCCATCCTCAGACACATCTCAGCCTAGACCAGAGCAGTTAGCTGATACACAAACTCTTGAACCAACAAAATGCTTAATGCTTAAGCCACTGTTAAAAATAAGACAGCAGCCCTAAAATGGAGTCACTTACTCTAAGCTCCACATCACCAAACCAAGACTTGATTACAGTTACAGCTCTTCCAAAAATGGAATCTCAAACCAGTCAATCAAGAATTGCCTTATCAGCACTAGTTATGTAGTCTGCCTGCTAGACCCTGACCATCCTCTAAAGGAAAGTGACCTTGCCAAAACCAATTTGCTTTTTCATCTAGTATAACTTCCTTATTCTTGCTCCCTTCTGCCTATAAAAGTCTTTCATTTTGTACAGCTCCTCAGAGTTCCTTCCTACTGGGTGCTTTCTGATTCATGAATCATTGAATAAAGCCAATGAAACCTTTAAAATTTATGTCATTAACTTTTGTTTTTAACACCACTAAGTTCTGAAGTCATTTAACTATGCAATGTCAAAATGATACATGTGGACTACAGTGAAAAGCAACTCAAAAATGAGATTGTAACCTAATAATTCAAATTGGAGAATGAGGCTATAGTTTGACCATAAGCATGACTATAAGTCTGGTTACTAGTGTTGGACTAGTGGTTTTACAGTCCCATTTGCCCTTGAAGCTAAGCTGGCAAGCTATGGAATAGAGAGATGGATATTTAGGGAACAGGATATGAGAGATTCCTCTAACTATATGTCTCTTTGAAACTTTAGTGGATCCCTCTTCATTGTCAAATGTAATGCTAGAGTGTCCTAAACAAGGAGAGGAGAACAGATCTTCAAAACCGAGATCAAAACAAGCATTTGGTGCATATAACTACAGGACGTCAAAAGTAAATCAAATGAGTTTACAATAGATATAGGCATAGGCTTACTTAATAGTTTCCAGTGATATAGTTCCACCTCAAAGATAGATATATTCTACCCTTAAACTCTGCTTAAACTGCTTATCTACCCTTAAACTCTGCTCCTTAGGCATACTGAACTCTTTTTTTATTAAAGACATATTTATTGGAGTATAATTGCTTTACAATGTTATGTTAGTTTCTGTTGTATAACAAAGTGAATCAGCTATATGTATACATATATCCGCATATCCCTTCCCTCTTGCACCTCCCTCCCACCCTCCAGGTGGTCACAAAGCACCGAGCTGATCTCCCTGTGCTATGCAGCTGTTTCCCACTAGCTACCTATTTTACATTTGGTAGTGTATATATGTCATTGCTACTCTCTCACTTCGTCCCAGCTTCCTCTTCCCCCTCCCCATGTCCTCAAGTCCATTCTCTACATCTGCGTCTTTATTCCTGTCCTGCCCCTAGGTTCATGAGAACCGTTTTTTTTTTTTTTTAGATTCCATATATATGTGTTAGCATACAGTATTTGTTTTTCTCTTTCTGACTTACTTTTCACTCTGTATGCCGACTCTAGGTCTGTCCACCTCACTACAAATAACTCAATTTCTTTTCTTTTTATGGCTGAGTAATATTGCATTGTATATATGTACCACATCTTCTTTATCTATTCATCTGTTGATGGACACTTAGGTTGCTTCTGTGTCCTGGCTATTGTAAATAGTGCTGCAGTGAACATTGTAGTCCATGTATCTTTTTTTTTTTTTTTTTTCCATGTATCTTTTTGAAGTACGGTTTTCTCAGGGTATATGCCCAGTAGTGGGATTGCTGGGTCATATGGTAGTTCTAATTTTAGTTTTTTAAGGAACCTCCATACTATTCTCCATGGTGGCTATATTAATTTACATTCCCACCAGCAGTGCAAGAGGGTTCCCTTTTCTCCACACCCTCTCCAACATTTGTTGTGGAAAACATAGGCAGAATACTCTATGACATAAATCGCAGCAAGATCCTTTTTGACCCACCTCCTAGAGAAATGGAAATAAAAAAAAAATAAACAAGTGAGACCTAATGGAACTTAAAAGCTTTTGCACAGCAAAGGAAACCATAAACAAGACGAAAAGACAACCCTCAGAATGGGAGAAAATATTTGCAGATGAATCAACTGACAAAAGGATTAATCTCCAAAATATACAAACAGCTCATGCAGCTCTATATCATAAAAACAAACAAACCAATCCAAAAATGGGCAGAAGACCTAAATAGACATTTCTCCAAAGGATATACAGATTGCCAACAAACACGTGAAAGGATGCTCAACATCACTAATCATTAGAGAAATGCAAATCAAAACCACAGTGAGGTGTCACCTCACACCAGTCAGAATGGCCATCATCAAAACCTCTTAATCATTGTTTCCATTCCCTAACATAAAGCTTAACGTATATAGTAGGTGAGCATAAATGTTTTATAAATGTGTAAGTGAGTGAATGAATTTTATAGGAAGGGATTGGAAGTTAGGAGACCTACTAAGAGGCCAATGCCATAGTCTAAGCAAGAGATGACCAGGGTCTAAACTGAGACATCATGCTTGAAAAACGTTCAGATTTCATCCTACGGTTACCAGGCAGATAGGTAGATTCTCTCTGGATAGGTTTAGCTTAACATAAACTCTTTCTCACAAGTTGGCCCACTCCCTCTAAAGCAGACACCGAGACGACAGTTCATCATTTGAAACCCTGCCTCTAAAGGAATTAGCAAACCAGTCTTAAATCCAGCTTTTCAACTCACTCCCGCATACCACTTCTATCCAGATGAAAAAGAATCTTTTCTAAACATCTGCACCAGAAATTCCAGAGACTTACATTCTAGCAAAGCAAGACAGTCTTAGTTAGGGCTTGGAAGTTACTTGCTACACGTGAATTCATCCCTCTGTTTTCATAGTCCTGCAGTAGGACTGTGATAGATAACAAGATACAAATATCTTGAAATTTCTCTGCTTAAAACTTTTGATAACTAGATTTTTAAAAATAACCAGTTAGTCTAACATTTAGGCTCTGTCCTTGATATAACAGGTATCAAACCTATTCTTTCAGGTATATAACCTGAAAGAATATCAAGTGTCAGGTTTGCCATAATCCTATTTCACCATTTTTGAACACTAGCAGGTCATTAATGATTTTACAGGCAAATCCGTTTAACAAATATAAACTTATAAGGCAGATGTCTCTTGGAGCCAAAATGCTCATTCATTGTTCCGTTTTTAAGGATCTAGGAAGTATCAGGCACTGCTTGGGATTGGAACTAGGGATACAGAGATAAACAAGGAAAAGTCTCTTCAATTTGCTTAGGGTCTAAAGAGAGAAATAGACATGTAAATAGATGATGACAACTCTATAGGATAATACAAAGCTGGAGGTACCTATCCATTCTATACCATCTTGCTCTTCTAGGTGGAGAGTCCATTGGTAATGAAATAAACTAAACCTGTATCTATTTTTCCTATTCAGTTCATTCAGCAAGTGAAAACAGTTTAGTCCCAAGAAAATCATTCCATAACTATTCCCTACACTGATTTAAGGACTATATTTGCAGTGTTTGGAAGGAAGAAAATTTAGAGAGGGAGAAACACAATAAGTGTATAGGTTGAAGAAAGGTGAAATGGCAGAAAGAGCTCTAAATGAGATAACAGGTGGCCTACATTTTAACAAGCTGAGTGACCCTGGAAAAATCACTTGAAGTTTCTCAGTCGCAATTTCCTCATCTCTAAATGGGGATCAAAGTCTCTTCCTGGCCAACCTCATTATTGTGAGTATCACATGTGAAAGTGCTTTGTAAACTTTGAAATGTAAGACTTTAAAGGATTAAAAGTCTTAGATAAAGATATAGGCAGGAGGATATTCATTAATACTTACTACATTTTTCTTGCAAATACTTAGTTAATGGTAGCTTTTTTAAAAATTTATTTTTCTTTTCTTTATTTTTTCTTTATTTATTTTTGGCTGTGTTGGGTCTTCGTTGCTAAACATGAGCTTTCTCTAGTTGCGGCGAGTGGGGGCTACTCTTCGTTGCGGGGCACGGGCTTCTTATTGTGGTGGCTTCTCTTGTTGTGGAGCACAGGCTGTAGGTGTGCAGGCTCAGTAGTTGTGGCTCGTGGGCTCTAGGGCGCAGGCTCAGTAGTTGTGGCTCGTGGGCTCTAGGGCGCAGGCTCAGTAGTTGTGGCTCGTGGGCTCTAGGGCGCAGGCTCAGTAGTTGTGGCTCGTGGGCTCTAGGGCGCAGGCTCAGTAGTTGTGGCTCGTGGGCTCTAGGGCGCAGGCTCAGTAGTTGTGGCTCGTGGGCTCTAGGGCGCAGGCTCAGTAGTTGTGGCTCGTGGGCTCTAGGGCGCAGGCTCAGTAGTTGTGGCTCGTGGGCTCTAGGGCGCAGGCTCAGTAGTTGTGGCTCGTGGGCTCTAGGGCGCAGGCTCAGTAGTTGTGGCTCGTGGGCTCTAGGGCGCAGGCTCAGTAGTTGTGGCACACAGGCTTAGTTTCTTCGCGGCATGGGGGATCTTCCCGGACCAGGGCTCAAACCCATGTCCCCTGCATTGGCAGGCAGATTCTTAACCACTGAGCCACCAGGGAAGCCCAGTGGTAGCTTTGATTAACAAGGAAGTGAGAACTTTTAACGCCATGGAAACCACAGCGATAAATTAGGCCTAGGGCCAAGGAATTCGTTCTTACCACAGAATAGATAAGCCCTTCTAAGTCATTCCTGATTCTATTAACAAAATGATCATTCCTTTCAGTCTGAAACCTTAGTCCATTTCAGAGCACTATCCCACCATGTGTTCTTCTATTTAATTCTCACAGCCCAGGTCACTCGAAAATAGAGCAAACTTAAGGGTTTGTCCTGGGCCCTCATACTAGAAAGCCTCCCTCCTCTGCAACTTAGAATGTGATTACGTAAAGGCAGACCAAACATTTATAGAATAAGCAAAGTAGGTTCACCAAATAAATAGACAGGAAAAATATATGTAGACAGAGAGATACCTTTATGAAATTTAATGTTTCAGAAAAATCAAAGTACTCTTAAGAAAAATTAGAATTTTGTCAGACTTCTAAATACACTTTAATATTGCTTTTCTTCTAAATTACATATGGTGCATAATCTCTGCTTAGGACCTCTAATGTTCTTTTTGGGCCCTGGGACATCTGTCAGAACCCTGGTACATAGACTTGATAGTGTACAGCAGTCAGCTACGGAACAATGGGAAGATGCTTCAGAGACCTGAGACTCCTGTCCATATAATTATTCGTGAACCTTCCCCTGTTTACCGTCCTCTACCACTGCCAATTTCCCTATCAAAAAATGATGCTGTTAATGAGGGATGATTTGCCCCAGGGTCTCCCCAGGCAGTCCTTGGAAGAAATTCAGAGCAGTTAAACTGTTTGAACTGAGGTTACACATCTAGTTATTACAAGGAAGAGGATTAACATTACTAGGATGACGATGATGGTGATGATTATTAGGATAACGTTTATCAAATGCCCATTGTGCTAGGTGATATGTATTCACCATTTCATTTCATCCTTCCAGTAATCCAAGGAGGAGGTAGTTTTCCTGTTTTGGAGATAAAATTGTTCAGTGTTGAAAGAGTTCAAAGAAGTTGCCCAAGGGCACAGAAATTAAGCGGCAGACCTAGAATTCAGACCAAGTTGAGTTGTGTTTGAAGCTGTACTTTTTCCCTGTACTGTTTTGCCATCAGGATGGAACAAGGACTAGAATCCAAGCTGTTTGGCTGGAAGATGAATGTCCTGGCCACAGTACACCATGGAGGCAATGCTACCAGGCAGTACTTCTTTTGAAGGCCAATTTAACACATTTTTTCAAGCAGTGCCCTCATCATTTATACTTCAAGTATAAATATTCTTCTCCCTTTTTACACTGTAGAGTGCTTTGTTTTTATTTAGTTCTTGGCTCTGTAATTTGATACTTGGTTTATTTTTAGGTGAAATCCAGGTAACATAAAATGAACCATTTTACAATTCCGTGGTGTTTTGTACATTCACAGTGTTGTGCAACTGCTACCTCTATCTAGTTCCAAAATATTTTTATCACCCCCAAACCCATTAAGCAGTCACTCCCCCAACCCCCTCTGCCCCCCACCAGCCTCTAGCAACCACTGTGCTTTCTGTCTCTGTGGATTTGCCTATTCTCGATATTTCATACAAATGCACTCATACAATATGAGACTTTTGTGTCTGTTTTTTTCACTTAGGTTCCTCCACATTGTAGCATATATCATTACTTCATTCTTTTTATGACTGAAATATATTCTGTTATATGGATATATTACATTTTGTTTATCCATTTGTCTGTTAATGGGCATTTGGACTGTTTCCACTTTTTGGCTGTTGTGAACAATGATAGAATGAACATTTGTGTACAGGTATCTATCTGAGTCCCTGTTTTCAGTTCTTTTGGGTATATAACTAGAAGTGGGTCACTGGGTCATGTGGCAATTCTGTTTAACTTTCTGAGGAACCACTGAACAGTTTTCACAGCGTCTGTACCATTTACATTCCAACCTGCAGGTTACAAGGATTCTCCACATCCTCGCCAACACTCATTCCTTCTCTCTTTTTAAAAATGATAGCCATCGTAATGGATAAGGTGGTATTTCCTTGTGGTTTTGATTTACATTTCCCTAATAATGACTAATGTTGTTGAGCATCTTTTCATGTGCTTGTAGGCCATTTGTATATCTTCTTTGGAGAAATGTCTAATTCTGATACTTTAAAATATGAGATACTATTTAAATGTTTTGTAAACAAGATTATCAGAATATCCTGTGGCCTGAGACTTTTCAAAAATAAGATCTTAAATATCTGAACTCCAATTCTGTCCCAATTAGACCATAAGGTGGAAATTTTTTTTAAAAAGGGGGGGTTGCTTTTTACCTCCCAAATACTAAAGAAGAAATTGAGGCAGTCTTACATCTTTTTGGTGCCTAATGAGTTAGCCCCTTAAGAATAATTTAATAACTAGAATCTCTGCTTCCTCTGTTCTCACACCAACCAGGTATTTACTTAGAAAATAAAATGATCAATTTAGCTTTAGAGGCAGGCTTTGAAAACTTGGCTTTAAATGATCAAATATTTGAATTATTTTACTTTTCTCTTTTTGACATCACTGAATCTACAGAATTGCTAGGGATTGGTTTATCTGTTTTAATGACTCAGGAAGAGTCAGTTAATTGTCCTCCCAGTTCAATTCAGTCCACATTTGTAGAATACCTACTATGTGCCAGGCACTGTGCCCAGTCATCACATGAAGAGTCCTCTGAAAAGAAATTTGTCACCCTTGCAGATTATGTTACAGAAAGAAGATAGTCCTGGAATAATCTAGCACCCTATACAAGAGGATAATTTTCCTCAGTAGAGCTATTTTCTTATTTCCATCCTGCCTATTATTATTTCTCTCAAGGTTTCTAGCTATGTTTTAAATCTCAGAACCCAAATTAGGGTAATGCTAGCAAGAGGGAAGTAAAACAAGAGCATTTAGCTTGCAAAGGCTTTTGGCCTTTTTTGAGGTCCATGACAGTTCCTGGAGCAGATACCTTAGCTCCCTTTCCCTTTCTTTCTTCTTTTATGTATAGTCACCTCTTTTCTTTCCTCCTTCCCTCAATATATCTGAGGATTATATAAGATAATAATGTAATTAGAAGAATGTCTGGCATATAGGAAACATTCACTGAATGTTAACTGCTATTATTATCTATCAAGTGCCAACTTGGTAGTGTTAACTTATGCTGGAAATTCAGAAATTAATAAAACAGTATTCCTGCCCTCAGTGCTCGGTCTACTCTGAGAGAGAAGTATGTAAATATATGATTAAATAATACATTGTGAATTGAACACAGAAGTGAAGCCATTCAACCCAGGGTGAGGTACCTGTGAATGCCTAGACACTTAAGTTGAGCCTGAAAGATGAGTGTGATTTTGCCGAAGGAGGAGTGATGAAGAATTTTCCAGGCAAAGGATAAAGGATATGCAAAGGCAGAGAAGCATGCAAAGCCTGGTCTGTTCAGGGAGCTGTGAGAGGGCTTGTATGGCTAGAGCATAGCGTATATGGAAGGGGGAAGTGGGTAATGAAGCTGATAAAGTAATTGAGGGCACCTGTACTAGGAAATTTAGACTTTATCCTGAAGGTGTGGGGAAATCATTGAAGGTTAAGAAAGAAGAGTGTTATGAAGTGATTTTCATTTTAGAAAGGTAATAAGTCTGACACTATGTTTTTAACAATAGAAATTTGATAACGGTAGGATATAACTACAAAATCTCCATAAAAATAGCCCCACCCAAATCATTTGTCCCTTTCTTTTAGATGAAATTTAAAGCACTTTTTAAAGTAGGACTAGTTTAACATATGTCTTTTCCTACAATACCTGGCCCAATGATTACTCATAGTAGGTGTTCAACAGAGTCATTGCCTAAAACTAAGCCAAGGTACCAAGTGGCGCAGAACAAAAAGTTCTATACCTAAGCCTCTAAGACAGATGATTTGTTCACATGTGTCTAGAGTTAGAAATCATTCCTCCACATTTCCTAGATACCTGGAAACCTGTCCAAGTATGTAATTCTCTTGCATTCTTACATTTAATCAAATTATTTTTATCTATGATATGAACTCCCTTTCAAGACCTCTTATTGTTAGCCCATGTAAAATTTGAAATATGCTGCCATGAGACCTTTGACTTTAAACCTTTCATACTGATGTCAGAGCTAGTTTATGGCTTTTGATTTTTTTGTATGTAATAAACAAATCAGTTACTCTTTCCATCTGACCTTTTACTGAAGCTCCCCCTAGACTTATGAACTTTAAAAGCTCATTAGGGTTTTATTCTCTACTTACTAAAAGTTAAAAATTAAAAAGGCTGAAACCAACATTTATAATGATTTTAAAGGGTCAGCAGACATTTTCTGTGAAGTGTCAGATAGTAAATACTTTCGACTTTGGAAGCCATGTACTCTGTCACAACTATTCAACTATGTCATTGTAGCACAGAAGTAGCCATAGATAATTCATGAACAAATAGGCATGGCTATATTCCAGTAAAACTTTATTTACAAAAATAGGCTACAGGCCAGCTTTGGCCCAAAGACCACAATTTGCTGACCTGTGATTGAAAGTAAGCTTCCTCCTCCTGTCTTATCTATCTTCAGGAAGGAATCCTGACTGGAGAAGTGGCCACAGAATGTAGTATTTAGATTTTATCAAAGACCATTACATCATCTCTGTTGCATGTGTACACACACACAACACACACACACACACACACACACACACACACACCCCAGAAAAATCTCCAGAGCATTTAGCTTGACTTTTCATGTAAAAAGATAGGTCCTGGTCCTAGTATTTAACTATTTTTCTGCACCAGAGTGGATGAACTTTTCCCATTTATGGCTTTCCTGCAGGCGAAAATAACATCCCAACCACTTGTCACTTAAGCAATATACATTACTTTTAAGAAAACTTCTTAAGCAGTGCTTTTCTAAATTAAATGTGCATAGGAATCACCTGGAGAATTTATTAAAATTCATATTCTGATTCAGTCAGTCTCGGGTGGAACCTAAGATTCTACATTTCTGACAAGCGTCCAGTTGATTTCAGTGCTGCTTGTTCTTGGACCACACTTTTGTTAGCAAGGTCCTAAGTACTATTTCTGTTATTACAACCCAGTCATCCAAGGTCTTACCACTGGATCCACAGAATCAAGAGCTGGTCTTCTTAGGTGAGGTGGCATTCAAAGCTGTGTTTAACTATGATGACTTCAGTCAATTTATTTGTGTATTCCGTTTGGTAGTTTCTGTAGAACTAGAGGTTACCATTTGAAATGGTCCTTGGCCACTTATTCTTATCTTTCATCCATACTGGAAAATTCGAAAACATTATCTCTTTGAGTATTGCTCCATTCTTCATATTCCCTTCCAGGGTTCCTAGCAGATGCATATTAGGCACTCTGATTATATCCTCCATGTCCTCTTAACTTCTCTATCATATCTTATTTCTCTGTGTCTCTCCATGTTGGACTTTAGGTAATTTCTTCAGATTACTTCCACTTTATTAATTCTCTCTTCACCTGTGTCCAAGCTGCTATTTAATCCATACATTAATTTTTTCAGTATTATTAATCACTTATTTTCTAAAGCTATATTGAAATATAATTGTATAAACTGTACCTATATAAACTGTCCAATTTTAAAAAGTTTTGACATATGTATACACTAATAAAATCTTTACCACCATCAAAATAGTGAACATATCCATCACTCTCAAAAGTTTCCTCATGAACCTTGTAATCCCTTCCTTCTTTCCTTACCTCCCAACCATTCAAGTCCCATGCACCCACTGATCTTTCTGTCACTATAGATTTATTTGCATTTTTTCAAGTTTTATGAAAAATTGAGTCATACAGGATATACTCTTTAGTCTGACTTCTTTCACTCAGCATAATTATTTTGAGGTTAATCCATGCTGTTGCATGTGTCAGTAATTCATTCCTTTTAATTGCTGAGTAGTACTCTGTTGTGTGGACATACAGCAATTTTACAAATTTTTTTTGATTCTAGTAATATTTTTTTAATAGAAGCAGAATTCACATAGCATACAGTTAATTATTATAATGTGCATTATTCGTTGACATTCTGTGTATTCACAATGTTGTGCAGCCAGCATCTAGCAATGTTAACAATGCTACGTTTAAGAATAATTTAACATTTGCGTTACAATTTTTTACATAAGTGCCTTTTTAAAAACAAGTTAAAGAAATACAGCAAATAGCTCAGATTACACAATATTGTTCTTTCAGATTAGCTCATCTCTCTCTCTCTCTCTCTCTCTCTCTCTTTCTCTTTCTCTCTCTCTCTCACACACACACACACACACACACACACACACATGCACACACACACAAGAATGCTTGAATATTCCACTATACTGAAATGCAATATTCCAACTGACCCCAATGCTTCATTCATTGTTATCTATCCTGGATCCTAAAACAGGCTGCCAACATATAGAACAAGTCTAGTCTCCAACAGCCATTGTACAATATGATGACTATAAAATTTGTGCATGCAAGGGAACTGCCTGAGCTTAGTACTCATGAGTCACTGAAACAAACACTGCAAATTTTACTTGATTCATTCTAAATACTGATGTGCCCCCTAGTCCTCAGTGGAAAGATTGTCAGTCTGCACTTTGATGCAGCCCTATATGTGACCACCACCATCATCATCATTTTCATTTAGTAAAATGAAGTGGATAAAGCTAAGAATGGGTAGTTTCAATTCTCACCAAATTGTATCTTCTCTTTATCTCCTCTGTCTTCACTGTTTTGAGAGTGAAGCTGGGTGGCCTCATTTAACCCTGCATTTATTTCAGTGCTGTCTTGGGTCTTGAGGGGAGCCCACTTTGTATTGGTTGCCTTCATAACTGAACCTAAATCACTCACTTCTGAGCATACCTCTTCTTTTGAGTCTCTGAGATTTGGTCTTCATTAGAGAATTCAGGTCTCCAAACCTACTAATCATTACCTTGAAATTTACATAAAAGTCCCTGGTAAATGGCTTACTACTCTCATTCTCTGAAATCCTATGAAGGGGAATTGTTATATTATGCTATGAACAAGGAATGGTTTGACAAAGCCCCTACTGCTGCTTTCAATAGTGTTTGTATTTTTTCACGTTTTGAAAAATCTGTTCACTTATTCATGAACATAATTGGAATATTTCCTAGTTTGGGGCTATTACAAATAAAGCTTCTATGAACATTCATATACAAGTTTTTATATAGGCATATGCTCTCATTTGTCTTGGGTAACTGCCTAGGACTGGAATGACTGGATCATATGGTAGGTATATGCTTAATTTTTTAAGAAACTGCCAAAATGTTTTCCTAAGTGGTTGTACCATTTTACTTTTCCACCAGCAGTGTGTAAGACTGCCAGTGGCTCCACTTTGTATGTCAACACTTGGTATGGTTAGTCTTTTTTAATTTTAGACATTCTAGTAGGTTTATAGTGGTGCCTCATTGTGGCTTTAGTTTGTATTTTCCTAATAACTAATGAGATAAAGCATCTTTTCATGTGCTTACTATCCATATCTTTTATTTTAAATATTTATTTATTTATTTATTATTCACTTATTTTGGCTGCACCAGGTCTTAGTTGCGGCATACGGACTCTTAGTTGCAGCATGCAGGCTTCTTAGTTCCGGCATGCGGACTTCTTAGTTGCGGCACGCATGTGGGATCTAGTTCCCCCACCAGGGATCAAACCCAGGCCCCCTGTATTGGGAGTGCAGAGTCTTACCCACTGGACCACCAGGGAAGTCCCACCATATCTTTTTTGATGAAGTATTTTCAAATCTTTTGCCCATTTTTAAAATTGTGTTCTATATTGTTTTTATATCTAAGAGTTTTTTTAGTATGTTCTAGATACAAGTCCTTTATTTGATAAGTAATTTGCAAAGATTTTTCTTCCAGTTTTTGGCTTAATTTTCATTATCATTTTCAACTGTCTTTAGTAGTGCAGAAGATTTTAATTTTGATGAAGTCCAAGTTAGATTTTTTTCTTTTATTATGTTTTTGCATCATATCTAAGAAATATTGACCTAACCCAAGGTCACTGTTTTCTCTATGTTTCTTCTAAAAGCATTATACCTTTAGATATTATGCTTAGGTCTATGATCCATTTGAGTTAAATTTTATGTATAGTATAAAGTAGGATTGAAGGTGTTTTTGTTTTGTTTTGTTTTGTTTTTTTCCGGGAGGTAAAGGGAGATAACAGATATTCAGTAGTTCCAGCACAATTTGCTGAATTGCTTTTGCATCTTTGTCCAAAATCAGCTGATTGTATACGTGTAGGTATATATCTAGACTTCATTCTATTCCATTGTTCTTTTCTGTGTCTTACACTAATACCACATACAATACTTTAGCTTTATAATGAATCTTGAGATCAAGTAGTGTAAGTCCTCTGAAGTTCTTCTTTTCATAGTTGTTTTGGCTATTCTAGGTCCTGTCCATTTCCATATGAATTTTATAATCAGTTTATGAATTTCTAAAAAAAAAAATAGTGCTGGTATTTTTATTAGAATTGCATTGAATCTAATTTAGAGAAAATTGTCATATAAAAATTGACTCCTGGGCTTCCCTGGTGGCACAGTGGTTGAGAGTCCGCCTGCCGATGCAGGGAACACGGTTTCATGCCCCGGTCTGGGAAGATCCCACATGCCGCAGAGCGGCTGGACCTGTGAGCCATGGCCGCTGAGCCTGCGCGTCCGGAGCCTGTGCTCCGCAACGGGAGAGGCCACAACAGTGAGAGGCTCGCGTACTGCGCCAAAAAAAAAATTGACTCTTTTAATCTATGAAAAGGATATATGTCATGTTTATTTATATCGTCTTTCATTTCTCTCAAGTCTTCTTTAATTTCTCTCAGTAATGTTTTAGAAATTTTCAGTGTACATCCTTTTTCAAATTTATTCCTAAGTATTTCATATATTTTATGCTATGTTATAACTGGCATCTTAAAAATTATAAGTTCTGGGACTTGCCTGGTGGTCCAGTGGTAAAGAATCCACCTTCCAATGCAGGGGATGCAGGTGCAATCCCTGGTCAGGGACCTAAGATCCCACATGCTGCGGGGCAACTAAGCCCACATGCCACCACTACAGAGCTCATGCGCCTCAACTAGAGAGCCTGCGTGCCACAAACTACAGAGCCCATGCACTCTGGAACCCACACACCACAACTACAGGGCCCACGTGCCCTGGAGCCTGCACGCCACAGCTAGAGAAGAGAAAACACACACCACAACTAGAGAGAAGCCCGCGCACCACAATGAAGAGCCCACGCTGCAATGAAAGATCCCACGTGCCTCAACAAAGATCCCGCGTGCCACAACCAGATGCAACCAATAAATAAATAAACAAACAAATAAATCATAGCTTTTAAAAATCATTATAAGTTCTGATTATTTGTTAGTGTATAGATATACAGTTGCTTATTGTATATCAATTTTATATCCTGCAACCTTACCAAAATCACCTATTCTAATAGGTTTTTGGTAGAATCTATAGGATTTTCCAGATCCCTAATCATTTTATCTGAGTAAAGAGAATTTTTCTTCTTACTTTCCATTCTTGATATCTTTTATTTCTTTTTCTTGCCTTAGATTTGAAAATCAAAATCATTGTGATTCACCATTCAGTCATCTCAATGGATGCAGAAAAATCATTAAACAAAAGTTAATCCATTCCTGATAGAAACTTTCAGTAAAATAGGAATAGAGTACAACATGATAAAGGGCATCTATTTAAAAACTACAAGCTAATATTTTGCTTACTGGTGAAAGACTGAATGTTTTCCTACTAAGATCAGGAAAGAGGCAGGGATGCCTGTTCACATCACTTCTATTACAGATAATGTGAAATTCTTTCAATATAAATACTTAGAGATAGTAGATAAAATATAGCAAAAATGTTAAAAGTATTACTCAGCATGTGAGAAAGAACAAAGAATTCCTAGGTACCAGAAATAAAGAGGAAATTAAAAATCAGCCCTGTGAATGGTGAAGTCATACAGAACCTGACTGGAGAGTCTAGCCGGTCTAATAAGCAATAAGTCTCCATTCCCCCTCCCCTCTAATGTTCTGTCTGAATCTGCCTATTCTGTCTACCTCATGTAAGTGGAAACATATAATATTTGTCTTTTTGTATCTGGCTTCTTTACTTAGCATAATGTCTTTTAAGGCTTACCTGTGTTATAGTATATATCAGAACTTTGTTCCTACTTACGGCTGGATTCCATTGTATGTATATACCACATTTTGTTTATCTATTTGTCCATTGATGAGTATTTGGCTTGTTTCCACCTCGTGGCTATTGTGATTAATGCTGCTATGATTTCCACCTTGTGGCTATTGTGATTAATGCTGCTATGAACATGTATTTATTGACCATTTATATATCTTCTTTAGAGAAACATCTATTCAAGGCCTTTTCTCATTTTTGGACTGGATTGTTTTTTCTTTATGTTGTTGAGTTCTAGGAATTCTAGATATTAAACTCTTACCAGGTATATGATTTTGCAAATATTTTCCATTCTGTGGATTGTCTTTTCACTCTCTTTATAATGTCCTTTGATACACAAAATTTTTTAATTTTGATGAAACCTAACTTATCTATTTATATTTTTTAATGCCTGTGCTGTGTATCATACTAAAGAAATCATTGCCTAATCCAAAGTCATGAAGATTTTTACCTATGTTTTCTTCTAAGAGTTTTATAGTTTTAACTCTTTAATTTTAGATCTTTTATTCATTTTCAGTTACTGTTTTTGTATATGGTGTAAAGTGAGGATCCAACCTCGTTCTTTTCCATCTGATATCCAGCTTTCCCAGCACCATTTGTTGAAAAAACTCCCTTTTCTCCACTGAATGGTCTTGGCACCCTTGTTGAAAATAAATTTACTGTATATATGAGAGTTTATTTCTGGGCTCTCTGTTCTATTGCACTGGTTTAGGTATATATCCTTATGCCAGTACCACAATGTTTTGATTACTGTAACTTTGTAGTAATTTTTGAAAATGTGAGTCCTCCAACTTTGTTCTCCTTTTTCAAGATTTTTTTTACTATTTATGGTCCCTGAGTTTCCATGAATTTAGAATGGATTTTTTATTTCTATAAAAAATGCCATTGAGATACACTCAATTGTTTCTTAAAGAGATTTAAATAGTAAGGGAAAAAATGTCTATTAATTTACCCATGAAGCTCCCATTTTCAGTTCTCCTCATTCCTTTGGGTAGATCCAGATTTCTGACTGGTATTATTTTCCTTCTCCTTAAAGGACTTCCTTTAACTTTTACTGTCGTACACATGCTGGTAGTTAATTCAGCTTTTGTATATTTGAAAAAGTCTTTATTTCACCTTCAATTTTGAAGATATTTTTACTGGGTATAGAAAGAATTTTAAGTTAACAAGTTTTTTGTTGTTGTTTTTGCTTTTTCTTTTAGTGCTTTAAAGAGGTTGCTCCACTGTCTTTCTTATTTGCACTGTTTTGGATGAGAAGTCTGATTGCATTCTCATTTTGTTTCCCTGTACATATTATGTCTTTTCTTTTGTCTGATTGATTTTAACATTTTTCATTTTAATATTAATTTTATGCAATTTGGTTATGATGTGCCTTGGTGTAGCTTTCTTCATGTGTATTTTGCCTGATGTTCATTTACATTCTTGGATCTGTGGCTTTATAGCTTTCATCAAATTCAAAAAATTGTTGGCCATTGTTTCTTAAAATAATTTTTCTCCCACTCTTCCCTGCACTCTATTTCTAGACTCCAATTACACTTACATTAGGTTGCCAAAAGTTATCCCACAGATAACTTTTCCAACTTCCTACCTTGCTTGGGTCCAAAATGAAATATTCTGGTTCCAACTGGGCTTCCAGGTTACCAAGATGGATAATCTGCCTGTCAGGTTTCATATTACCTCACCATTTACAGTGCTGATTTTTAATTTCCTCTTTATTTCTGGTACCTAGGAATTTTTCTTTGTTCTTTCTTTCTTACATGCTGAGTAATACTTTTTAACATTTTTGCTATATTTTATCTAAAGATATCTAAGTATTTATATTGAAAGAATTTCACATTATCTTGGTCCGTATCTCCTTAGAGACAGACCAGGACCATTTCCCTGTTTTCAAGGTCCTACTTATTAAGGCAAAGAACAGTGTGTGCATTCTAACCCAGGCATTCAGAAGAACAAAAAATACCATATGTATATATGTATGTGTATATTTGTGTATGCAATTGGTTATTATTTGAAACAAGCCTAACCACTATAGCTGGCTTCAATTTGATAATGTGAAACTTTGCATTAGCCCTTTGAGAATTAACTGATGATTACTAATTTTAAACACTACTGAGGAGTAACAAGTTACACTAAATCCCATTTCTGGTTAAATTCCTCATTTAGGAACCATTTGATAGCTCAAAATAGCTCATTATTTTTAATGGACATTATTTTTAATGGGTTGTAGAGAAATCTAATTCAATGGCCATTGTTTCAGAGATGTAAAACTATACTGAGCAACCCAGAGTGCCACAGTGGAAAAAAAGCACAGGCTTTTGGGAGAGAAAGACTAGGTTTGAATACTAATTCCAGCACTTCTTAACAAGTCATGATACTACTCAGAATAGGAAAAATGCACTTAAATAAAAAGTTATTAGTCTGAAGGATACTTAGGGGTTCCAGAATTTCAGGTATAAAACTGTTGAGCACTGATAATTCCACTCATTCATTTACCAAATATGTATTGAATGCTTGCCATATGTAAGATAGTGGCCTAGATGCTATAAGAAATATAGAGTCCTGGGCTTCCCTGGTGGCGCAGCGGTTGAGAGTTCGCCTGCCGATGCAGGGGACATGGGTTTGTGCCCCAGTCCAGGAAGATCCCACATGCCGTGGAGTGGCTGGGCCCGTGAGCCATGGCCACTGGGCCTGCACGTCCAGAGCCTGTGCTCCACAACGGGAGAGGCCACAACAGTGAGAGGCGCGCGTACCGCAAAAAAAAAAAAAAAAAAGAAATATAGAGTCCTTTCCCTTTGGGAACTTACAGCTCTGGTAGGAGTAGTGAGACAAGTATACAGCTGAGTGTAGCATAAAGCAGCATGGGAGCAGTGACAAGTATGCTACAGATGAAAGGCTCCAGTGGAGATTATCACTTAGTTCTGAGCAATCCAGCTTCTCACTTTACTATAACAAGGAGTGTTTTCATACCAGGTAGCCCAAGCCATAGCCCAGGCAGCACCTGAAAACTATTCCTGAACCTGATCATCCAGCTATTCTACCTCCACACAATCAACAAAGTATTTCTAATCACTTTAATGTGTCCTCTAAGATGCAGCAGGGGGAATCTCTGCAAGGACAGTATTTGTAGGACACAGGAGAAGTTCCAAGAGGCACATCTACAGTTTATGAGAACAAATTTATACATGCACTGTTAACCACAGCACCTGGAATTTTCTTATAAGTCTAATTATACAGAATAATATGAGGGAAAGGCTAAGCAATGTTCTCTAAATCCCCAAATTAGAAATGACTGTGAATAGGACAGTTGGAGCAGCAAGTATAAAAACTACAAGACAGAAAAGAAGAAATAATAGCCATTCACAAGCAACTACCAAACACGCAAGAAGCTATGACCGTGATGAGTTTAGGAAAATTCATCATTTCCCTTATCCACAGCTCTCCCTGAGCCACGCTTCTGTCTGTGACGGTCAGGGAGAGCTGTGGATAAGGGAAAGAGCAATTAGATTGCCAGGAGACAGGAGAGGAAAATGTCGGAGATCTGGATTCAAATCTCAGTTCTGCCACTGACTTAATGGTCTTTTGTAAATTATTTACCCTCATATGATTTCAGTTTCTCCATTTGTATACTGGCTTTGTTGGACATGTTGATCTCATATTTCTAAAAGCATATGAAAAGCTGGTAGGATTTTGAGTGATAGAGCCAATGGAACAAGGAGTTTTCCAGGTGGAGAGAGTGACATTATTTAAGGAACAAAAGGAAAGTAACGCAAAACTTGAATACTGAACTCTTCACGATAAAATCAGTAGACTCCATAAAATAATGATGAAGGTGGTCCAAGCATGATTATCTATGTCTTACTCTATTAAACTGTGACCTGGGGCTTCCCTGGTGGCGCAGTGGTTGCGCGTCTGCCTGCCGATGCAGGGGAACCGGGTTCACGCCCCGGTCTGGGAGGATCCCACGTGCCGCGGAGCGGCTGGGCCCGTGAGCCATGGCCGCTGGGCCTGCGCGTCCGGAGCCTGTGCTCCGCAACGGGAGAGGCCACAACAGAGGGAGGCCCGCATACCACAAAAAAACAAAACAAACAAAAAAAAAACTGTGACCTGCCTCTATAACCCCACTACTAATGTGATGCCTAAAGTAAAATTGGCGCTTAATGAATATTTGTGAGAAGGAAAGGAGGGAAGAGAAATAGAAGAGAGAGAAGTGGGGAGGGAAGGAAGGAAGTTAGCTGGTTCAAGAAGTCCTCACAACAGGTGCCACATTTTGTGGCAGGGATCCCTGTATTTAATGGCCTTTCGTATCTGCAACAGCCTGTTTTAAAACAGAGCTGTTTACTTAGAATGCTTTTATTACAAACTATATTTGTGCTCAGAGAGGGCTTCCAGCTGTGGTAGCTTTTAGAAGGTCCCTTTGTGTGTGTACATAGTGTCATAACAGGTCATTTCTGCCTAGCCAGTCAATTTTGTTGACTCAGATAGGGCCACTTTATGAATGAGCTATATCATTTTCCTCCTTAATTTTTACTCTAGACAATAAATGTTTTATGCCTGGAAAGATGGTTCATTTATTCAACAGATGCTTATTAAATACCTCCCAAAAGCTAGGCATTGTGTGAAACACTTGGAATACAGAGGTTTGTAATATAGACAAGATCCCTGCCTTTATAGTGTTTACAGTGTCGTGGGGGAACTCTCACATTAAATAAATAATCATATGATAATTGATACAATTGTGATAAGTGTTTTAAAGGGAAAGGACAGAATGTTACAAGAGAAATCTAAACTAATTTGAAAGGGTGGAGTCAGGAAAATATGTTACAATTAAAATCCTAAACATCTTAAATATTTCCCTACTTGAAATGTAAAAAGATAAGATTACTCCCATAGGTTGTTGATAATATTAGGACTATCTAAATTTGGAAAGATAGAGTTGTTCACAGAGGCACAGATTCCTTAAAAATTCAATTCTTTAATTTAATAAATGACTGAAAAGGGAGACAGTGTTTACCCAAGAACACACAGCTTGGTACTAGCGGGGCTAGGAGTTGAACACAGGTCTTCTAATCTCATTACCTCTCCTTGGTGACATAAAAAAATGAAGATATTATACATCAACTATAGATCAGCCATGGCCAAATGAACTATTAAGTGTCCAGTCTGTACAAGCTTGTATATTGAGTGGGCGAGGGTGTTTACAGAGTAAATGCAAATATAAACAAAAACATACAGAATATGTCCTATCAGGCTGATTGTATCTGGTCATAGTAAAACTATAGTATATAGACCAAAGTAGGAAATACCCAGTTGGAATCAGTAAAAATATCTTTAAAGGAATATGCTTCTGTTTCTTTAAAATAAAAATACTAATGGCTAAGTATGTCTCCAAGTAGGAGTTTTTAAAACCTGTTTTTATTCATGTGTAGTATTACATAACACGTAAATTATCCTGACTACTTTGCAGCCTAAGTGGTCTCTCAGGTTAAACATTGTTCCTGATATTTTGTCCCAACATATAATTTCTCTGGCATACTCTTTTATCACAGATGGTATAGCAATTAGCTTCAGGCCAGCAACATCTAATTTTTCCTAATTTTTTATTTGAAAGGTTAGGAATCAGTGAAAGGCTACTATTTATACCAGAGATTGTGGACTTAATGGAATCATTGAAACCAAAAGGAGTATGAGGCTTCAGGGAGAAGGCCAGTCTTGAATAGATATCAGAGGGAGTACCTAAGACAGCGCTGAGCATATACTCAGCCTGAGCAAGCATATATTGAACTGAGGAGACAAAAAGAATTAAGTTAAACCATATGAAATTTCCATTTTTATAGGTCAAAACCAGTCAAATATCGGTAACTTATGTATGATTCAGCCTATTGTGCAAAATGACCAGAAAGGAAACCTATACTCTAATGTCAACAGGTGTGGGTATTTATTAAATTTAAGGACATGTATATTGGCTATACTCCAGAATTTAACAAATAAGAAATTCTGGTAGTTGAATTAATTTTTAATTTTATATGAAATCACAATTTAAATGTAGGCAGATGGCATAATCACTTCAGACACTAAAAATATTCTAAAAGATCTTCAACTTAGATAACTTACATTATCCACACTTCATGAGTGTGAATGTTGTGGGGAAATACTTATTTGATAACCAAGCTTTAGTAGTGTGATGTGGACTAAAGTTAAGCAGGGTGTTTTGCTTTCAGCCTCTTTCTGTGCTGACCATATTACTCCCTAGTCCTTTACTCTCTCCCAGCCCTTAGTCCCAATGCTGATAATCTCCAAGTTTATCTTAGAAAAATCAGGAGTAAAGGAGAAGGGAACTAATCAGTGAAAATGAACTAAATGTCAGGTACTTTGCTAGATAGTTTATATATCATTGTATTGAATTCTCACAACCCTATGAGACAAATGTTATTTCTTTTTCACAGTTGAGGAAACTGAGACCTAAAGAGATTAAATAACTTGCCCAAGGTCACACAATTTGTAAGTGGCAGACTAGGCTTCAAACATTCTTATTTTCACTATCTACTGTGCTACTCACCTTATTATTTGTTAGCTTATTTATACTGTACACTTTAAAAGTGTCTTGTTTAATTATAATAAATTTACACAGGAGTAAGACAAGGGGATTATTATTGTTTTTTTCTTTAAAAACAGTAATGTGGTAAAATGCATTTGAATATTTTCCTTTCTTTTAAGGATGAACGAGAAGCCAGAGAAAATGTGAAGAGAGAACAAGACGAGGCCTATCGCCTTTCACTTGAGGCTGACAGAGCAAAGGTAGGTTTGGTCAGGGGACGTCTGAGATAAAGAACTCAATCCTAAATAGTCTTTCATTATTTAAATGTCAGCCCTTTAATCATTTTGAAACCTAAGAGAGTTGGGTTTGCAGTGGAGAAAGCTAGTTTCAATTAACAGAAAGGATATAATTCTACCTCAGGTTCTTAAAGCATGGTTCATTTTGACAAGATAAATTTTTTCAAGAATCATGAGAAGTGAAAACAA
Source organism: Physeter macrocephalus (assembly GCF_002837175.3). Taxonomy (NCBI): domain Eukaryota; kingdom Metazoa; phylum Chordata; class Mammalia; order Artiodactyla; family Physeteridae; genus Physeter; species Physeter macrocephalus. Next base: position 142,420,082 of record NC_041217.1, read on the forward strand.
AAATGGACCTAGTGTTTACTTCATTTGTTTTTAATCAGTCTGTGGTAAAATCTAGCAATGTTTAAAAAGCTCTTCAGGTGATTTTAATGTGCAGGCAGGGTTGAGAACCACTGACTTATTTAATGCTTCTTGAGCACCTGCTTCTGTACTGGGCATTGAAGGAGAGGAAAATGAATAAGCCAATCTTTCTGCCTTCAAAAGAAGGCTCACATTGTGCTGCAGAGTATATTCAGTCAAGAGCACAGATAGCTGGAACACTTAGGCAAGGATCCTAAATGTTGTAAGGGAAGCACTGAGTTCTGTGAGAGTTCAATGAACAGGATTTTCAGTGGAAAGTTTTTTCCAGCTTCTTTGGAGAGCCAAGAAATGGGAATGTACTAGGGAGGGTTTCATAGAAGAGATTGTTTATTTGAACTGGATAGAGAAAGGGGGGGTAGGAGAGGAAGTAATGTATGTTAGCAGCAAGGGGCCAGAAAGCATGGGTTCAAGATAGAGGCTGATGTGAATAGAGTTTGATATTTGGGTACAGGGGAGGTGGCAGAAAAGACCATAAAGGAAGACCAGAGAAAGGTCTGAAGGATCTTGAATGCTACACTACCCAGAGCTACCTAAATGTTTGAATAGGAACCCACCATGATCATAGAGGTTTGCTTTGTTGTTGCTTTTTTTTCCATCCTTGTTCCAGAGAGAAACACTTTCATTTCCACAGTGTACCTCTGGGTCATGCTGAAAATGAACTTTTTTTCTTTTCTTTTTCTTTCTTTTTCTTTCTTTTCTTTTTTTAAAAAAAGTAGGCCAGTGTTTCTTAAGTATTGGATTCCTTTCTCTTTTATCAACAGAGGGAAGCTCATGAGAGAGAGATGGCAGAACAGTTTCGTTTGGAACAGATTCGCAAAGAACAAGAAGAGGAACGTGAGGTAGGGCATAATTTTTAGAAAAGTTATTCAAATGCTAGGTCTATTTCCATTGCATTTGATACTAAGGATGTGAATATTTCCTACAACTTACTTCTTTCCACTTTTCCCAGATTCATTTTAATATGGAAGCCTAAATTTTCTTTAGAAGAATCATTCCCGATCTGTTGTGTTGAACTCTTAGAAAATTTGAACTTGTGCTAGATTCATGAGTTTCTATTCTTTTCCATTCCTCTCCCCTTTCTTGCCTGACAAATACTCCCATCCTTCCTAAATATTGTCTCACCCAAGAAACACAAAGACTGTTTTTTCTCCCCTTTTCCCAGGCTTTACTTTACCCACCAAAAGACACTGGGAGTTACTTCTGCAACATCTTTCACTGGGCCCCTATATGTGAGAAATCCATTTAGCTTGGCTGATTTTTTTTCACCCTGAGTTCATGTCATGTCGGTGACAATATACAGAATTTTTTCATTCACTCATTTGGCAAATATTTTTTTTGACTACTTAGTGTGTGCCCAAAATCTGTTAGGAAGTAGGGATACAGATGTGGGCCCTCTGCTCCAGGAGTTAATAGTCTTGTAAAAATAGAATTACATACTATATGTAAAAGTTATTATAGAGATTTACCTAAAGTGCAGTGGGAAAAAAGAGAAGAGGTGTCAAATGACTTCCTAGGATGACTCACAAAAAAGGGCTTTTAGAACTTTTTTCTAGACATGGGATTAATGGCAAGATTCACTTATAAAAAGAGAAAGCCATCTAACAAGTGATAGAAAGACCTGGAGGGCCCTAACTTGGGCTGATGAAAACTCCATTAGTCATCACTCTTGGTCAGAGGATGCCACCTCATAACTTTTTCAACAAATTTTTTAAATTATAGTTGGTTTATAATGTGCTCATTTCAGGTATACAGTAAAGTGATTCAGATATATATAGATATAGATATAGATACAGATATATATATATATTCTTTTTCAAATTCTATTCCATTTACAAGGCATTGAATATACTTCCCTGTGCTTTACAGTAAATCCTTGTTGTTTATTTTATACATAGTAGTGTTAATCCCATACTCCTCATTTATCCCTCCCCACCTCTAACCCCCTTTGGTAACCATAATATTTGTCTTTCTTGGTCTGACTTACTTCACTTAGTATGATCATCTTTAGGTCTATCCATGTTGCTGCAAATGACAATATTTCATTCTTTTTTATGGCTGAGTAATATTCCATTGTATATATGTAGCACATATTTTTTATCCATTCATCTGTTGATGGACACTTAGGTTGCTTCCATGACTTGGCTGTTGTAAATAGTGCTGCTATGAGCATTGGGGTGCATGTATCTTTTCAAATTAGAGTTTTCGTCTTTTCCAGATATATGCCCAGGAGTAGGATTGCTAGATCATATGGTAGTTCTAGTTTTAGTTTTTTAAGAAACCTCCATACTGTTCTCCATAATGGCTGCACCAGTTTACATTCCCACTCTCCCAGTGTAGGAGAGTTCCCTTTTCTCTACACCCTCTCCAGCATTAGCAAATGATTTTTGAGCAAGAACTATGCTAGGCACTGAAAGAAACAAAGGATAGTAAGACATTTTCTGCCTGCAAGGAGAGATTACATCTTGTAGGGAAGATACAACATGTCTACAAGTAACAGCAAATCAAGGAAAAACATGCTAAATAACATAAGAGAAATAAAAGCAAAGTACTTAGAGTTCAGGGGCAAAGTAAAAATCTTTCACAGCTTTTGGAATCAGTCAACACTATAGAAGAACTGATATTTAAGCCACATCTTGAGAGATGTGTAAGATTTCACTGTTTGGAAATCAGAGTTTATTCATGTTCAAACACTTATCAAGTGCCTGTCACACAAGTACGAAATACTATGCCTGACAAACTCTAGTATCTGTCCATGCTGAGGACTCTCAGTAATGGAAGGTAGAAAATATTTTGTTGAACATCTTCTGTGTATCAACTACTCTGCTACCTGCTTTACCTATGCTTACTCATTGACCATTAAAACAAGCTACAAGGGAAGAGATTTCTCTTTTTTTAAAAAAATTATTTTTATTTATTTATTTTTGGTTGTGTTGGGTCTTCGTGGCTGTGCATGGGCTTTCTCTAGTTGCAGCAGGCAGGGGCTACTCTTCGTTGCGGTGCGCAGGCTTCTCATTGCAGTGGCTTCTCTTGTTGTGGAGCACAGGCTCTAGGTTTGCAAGCTCAGTAGTTGTGGCTCATGGGCTCTAGAGCACAGGCTCAGTAGTTTTGGCACATGGGCTTTGTTGCTCCACGGCATGTGGGATCTTCCTGGACCAGTGCTTGAACCTGTGTCCCCTGCATTGGCAGGCAGATTCTTAACCATTGTGCCACCAGGGATTTCTCTTTACAAGTGAGAAAACTGAAGCTCATTGAGAAGTCACACATAAAAATGGGAACAGCTGAAATCCTCACCTAGGTCTTTATGCCTACATACCAAGCTCATGCTCTTTTGCTTATCCATCCCCAAACAAGGCCATATACCATTGTATGTGACTATAGGAATCATGTATGCAGAGTTTCACAAAAGTTTAGATAAGAGATTTGTCACTATACTTTTAGGCTGTTTCAAGAAATATAGTTTTAAAAATTAGGACTTTCACTCTCTCATGCTCTATTTCACAAATGTTCTCCCTCTTTCTCTTAATAGTATATCTTCAAAATATACTTGCTAAATGTCAAGTGTATACCAATAACTGCATGTTCTGGATCTAGAGCTTGGTAGCATATGTACTTTCTTCTGATGATTTACCTTATTTACCCTGGGTTAAAATTTTCCCTCTTTCCAAATGTAGATAAAACTTGTCCTCTCATAGAAAACCCCATAAATATCCTTTAGCATACCTCAGTGTGTATGTTCCAGCTGTAAACATGTGCGAGGATGGGACACAGGGGGAGAAAGGACAAGTCATACTTTGCAGCTAGTCATTACTTGCGCTTGTCTATTGATGTGCTCCCAGAAACACATGCTATGTGCTCTGTCCTCTCCCCCAGAGAGTCACATTAAATGCTCTTATAAATCCCACCATTGAGAAACTATTTATCTTATGTTTATCTTAATTTAATTCAGTCCTATCCAGACTTTTTTGTCCTTTTTTTTCATGGAGCACCAATTAACATATTTCAGCACACTAGTGTATAACAAATGACTCTTTGGGAAAAGCTGGTATTGTACAACCTCTGAGGAAACTGAGACCCAGAGAGATTATACAGTTTGCCTGTGGTCACCAAACTGGCTGGACACATAATCTGGACTAGAAACCAGGTCACCTGACTTTTCACAGTAACACCGCCTCCCCTTCTTTTTTTTTTTTTTTTTTTTTATGAGTGGATTTATTTATTTATTTATTAACATCTTTATTGGAGTATAATTGCTTTACAATGGTGTGTTAGTTTCTGCTTTACAACAAAGTGAATCAGTTAT
>NC_041217.1:142425187-142439274 GCF_002837175.3 Physeter macrocephalus
GTTCCCTTTTCTCCACACCCTCTCCAGCATTTATTGTTTCTAGAGTTTTTGATGATGGCCAATCTGACCGGTGTGAGATGATATCTCATTGTCGTTTTGATTTGCATTTCTCTAATGATTAATGATGTTGAGCATTCTTTCATGTGTTTGTTGGCGATCTGTATATCTTCTTTGGAGAAATGTCTATTTAGTTCTTCTGCCCATTTTTGGATTGGGTTGTTTGTTTTTTTGTTATTGAGCTGCATGAGTTGCTTATAAATTTTGGATATTAGTCCTTTGTCAGTTGCTTCGTTTGCAAATATTTTCTCCCATTCTGAGGGTTGTCTTTTGGTCTTGTTTATGGTTTCCTTTGCTGTGCAAAAGCTTTTAAGTTTCATTAGGTCCCATTTGTTTATTTTTGTTTTTATTTCCATTTCTCTAGGAGATGGGTCAAAAAGGATCTTGCTGTGATTTATGTCATAGAGTGTTCTGCCTATGTTTTCCTCTAAGAGTTTGATAGTGTCTGGCCTTACATTTAGGTCTTTAACCCATTTTGAGTTTATTTTTGTGTATGGTGTTAGGGAGTGTTCTAATTTCATACTTTTACATGTACCTGTCCATTTTTCCCAGCACCACTTATTGAAGAGCCTGTCTTTTCTCTGCCTCCCCTTCTAACCAGAAATCCTAACCCATGTAATTGCATTGAGAAACAAGAGTGGTTTTATTATTTTTATTATCTCTAGTATTTCAAATCCTTTAGAAAGATGAAGTATTGAATAGTTAAATCACCTTGGTTATAGGAAAATTCCTTCCTTTTGCTATGTGGTAAGTACTGAAGTAAAATCACTAAAATCTGGGAATGTATTTTGATCTGGTCCTTGGCCATGATAAGGTGAAAGTCTATAAGACTATTCTGAAGGAAAAACAAAGAAATAACAACAAAAATTTCTGCTATTTTGCAAATTTATATATCTACTTATTCTTTCCAAAATGAGTTTCAAGTAACTTACATAAATACATGCAATTCAAATGGATTAAGAAACAAAAGAAAAGATACAGAAATCAGGACAAGGTCAAATAAAGGAAGATAAAGCCAAAGGTAAGATTAGTATGTTGACAACACAGGCACCAAATCCAGCACAGGCACCAAATGCATGTGACTGGGTTCTGTACATTTGCCACAGAATATGCCTCTCTTGAGCTAAAACAAAGGAAAATATGATCGTTTACAAGTTTCACTTTGTAACATCAGATAAAAGCTGATGTTACAGTCTCTCAAAAGATGTCCAGAGTTTTCAAGCGCCAAGACCTTAGAGCGATGTTTCCTGTGGTTCCCGTTCAAGAGGAAGCTGCACAGTATGGTGAATACTATCCTCAACTATATCCAGTAGCTGTAATAGAAATAGCAAGTCATGTATAACAGCTTCTTACAACTTTCTATAATTTAAAGTCATAAGGCCAGAGCACAATTTAGTGAAAGCATCTCTCCAAAGGCCCAAGCAATACATTGTTCTGATAGTCCAGTTTAAAGGATGGACTTTATAGTAACTGAAGAAATGTATGAACATTCCTTTAAGAAATCCTTCCTAAATGTTGTTTTTTGCCACTGAGTTTGGGGTAAGTAAAGAAGATTTCAGCAAAGATTTTTGACTCCGAAGTCTTTTAAATCAGTCAATATTCAGCAAATATTTATTAATCTCCTATGTAAAACTCAATAAATCGGGTACTGCGGTTACTATACAGTTAGTGTGAGACAGCCTCTGCCCTCGGGGAGCTCACTGTTCAATACATGGTGGTAGATGAATACAAAATAACTATAGGAAAAGGTACCATACATTGTAAAAACCATTAAATAGTGGGTTTGGAGGAAGAAGATGACTTCTGACTAGGAAGGCAACAAGGAAGGCTTCACAGAGGGAGGAAGCTTTGGAGGATTGATAAGACATTGGTGGTTAAAGATGAAGTAGAAGAGGTTTTGGATGGATCGATAAATAGATAGGTGGCTGGACGGATGGCGAATGGTATGGGCTGGGTAATCATGAACGAAGGGAGAAAGGCACAGGGCCTCCTCGGAACAATAAATGGACAAATTTAGAACACAGTCTTAATAATTAGAGCTAAGGCTAAAGGGCCAAGTTTTGAAGAATCATGGGTAGGAGAGAATGGGCACAAAGCTATTCCCTTTTGCTGCTGGTTTCCTCAAACAGAAAACTTAAAAGTTATGTTTTTGCCTATCTATCCAGAGTTCGTTCCTTTTACATCTTGATGCCTCTTCAAGTAGAAAATCCTGAGTGATATTAAAGACCACTAAATGAGAGAACAGAAGAGCATGGAATTAGAAACATTGGCACTTCTCTTCTGGTCTCTGATTTAATCTTCATAACCATACTACAAATGGGTAAGGGAGATAGTATCATTACCATCTTACAGATGAAGAAAGTAAGATCATAGCAGTATTAAAAAGCCTAGTTTTAAATCCTTACCTAACATTTGTCTGGTAAAAGCAGAACCAGAGCTCCTATCCAGTGTTCTTTCTACCTATTACCCCACACAGGAAGAATGAAGGCAGTACCATGAATAGGTTATTAAACTAAAACTGCTTTTTATAATCTGTGTTTTCATCTTATGTAAGTTGCTTCTTATCACATCAATAACACCACTACACTGGGCCATAATGATAATCATCCTTGCCATCAGCATGTCACTATCTATTGAGCAATTAATAGGTCCTAAACTCTGTGCTGAGCACTTTACAGACATTATCTTATTGAATCTCTGCAATAACTTAATAAGGTAGGTGCCAGTATATAAATACACCTTATTATAATTATAGAGAGCATATATCCACAATTTCTTAGGTAGTTCCAACTTGGAGTATTCTGCTGCTAGCCTCATGAACCATTAAAATAGACTAGAAATTTCAGTTTCATAGTACCCAAATCACTACCTACAGCCTGTTCTTCATAGCCAGAAGCAGTCCAAAAATCATATATCTGAATTTTAGTTCACAAAATATGATAATTTGCCTTGATTTACTTAATCCAGCAGTGAGGCTGTATTTTTAGTAAGCTATTCTTGCCCTCAAGATGGATGACTGGTTGCCAGGAGCAAAGAATGGCTGCAGGATTGGGTCAGACCAACTGTTCCCATATAAGATCCATTATACTCCTTTGATCATCTCATTTATTATTGTGACTTTAAATACTGTCTGTACATTTGAAGAGCCCACACGCTGCAACGAAGGATCTCGCATGCCACAACCAAGACCCAATGCAGCCAAAAATAATAAATAAATAAATATTTTTTAAAAAAGAAAAGCTAAAATCTTTATAGTGATTCCTTGGCAGGAAAATCAAAATCTTTGCAGGATTTTTTTTCTTTTTTTTAGAACTTGACAAACTGATTCTAAAATTTATGTGAAAAGGCAATAGAACTGGAATAGCCAAAAAACAATTTTGAAAAAACAAAGAACAAAGTTGGAGTATTTACACTACTAGAGTTCAAGACAATATTATCAAGACAATATGGGAATTGCCAAAAGGACTGTCCTATATATCAGTGAAACAGAACAGAGTCCAGAAATAGACCCACACATATATGGTCAATTGATTTTTGACAAAAGTGCAAAGACAATTCAATGGAGAAAGGATGGCCTTTTCAACAAATGATGCTGCAAACTAATGGATATCCGTATGCAAAACAAAATTGAAAGCAAAACAGTGAAAACACTTCCAATCCATATCTTGCATCACGTGCAAAAATTAACTCAAAATGGGTCATAAACTTAAATGTAAAACCTAAAACTATTAAAGTTCTAGAAGAAAACATAGGAGAAAATCTTCATGGTTTTGAGTTAAGCAAAGATTTCTTAGTTCTGACACCAAAAGCACAAGTCATAAAATAACAAATATCTAAATTAGACTTCATCAAAATTAAGAACTTCTACTGTTCAAAAGACACTGTTAAGAAATTGAAAAGACAAGCCACAGACTGAGAGAAAATCACCTATCTAATGTCCAGAATATATAATGAACTCTCAAAACTCTATAATTAAAAAAAAAAAAACCTAGTTTAAAAATGGGTGAGGGCTTCCCTGGTGGCGCAGTGGTTGAGAGTCCGCCTGCCGATTCAGGGGACATGGGTTCGTGCCCCAGTCCGGGAAGATCCCACATGCCGCGGAGCGGCTGGGCCTATGAGCCATGGCCGCTGAGCCTGTGCGTCTGGAGCCTGTGCTCCGCAACGTGAGAGGCCACAACAGTGAGAGGCCCACGTACCGCAAAAATAAATAAATAAATAAATAAAATAAAAATGGGTGAAATATTTAAACAGACACTTCACCAAAGAAGATATACACAGGGACAAGTAAGCACATGAAAAGATGCTCAACATTATTAGTCATTAGGGAAATGCAAATTAAAACCACATTAGATACACACCAATTAGAGTGGCTTTTTTTTTTTTTTTTTTTTTTTGTGGTATGCGGGCCTCCCTCTGCTGCGGCCTCTCCCGTTGCGGAGCACAGGCTCCGGACGCGCAGGCCCAGCGGCCATGGCTCACGGGCCCAGCCGCTCCGCGGCATGTGGGATCCTCCCAGACCGGGGCGCGAACCCGGTTCCCCTGCATCGGCAGGCGGACGCGCAACCACTGCGCCACCAGGGAAGCCCTAGAGTGGCTTTTTAAAAGAAAAATGGACAATATCAAGTACTGACCAAGATGAAGAGCAACTGGAACTCTCATATATTAATGATGGGAATCATTAATGATAGCACATTCACTTTGAAAAATACTTCAGCACTTTCTTAAAAAGTTAAACATACACATACCTTATGACCCAGCAGTCCACCTCAGTACTTATACAAGTGAAATGAAGGTAACAGTGAAATGTATTTTCACACAAAAGTCTGTACTCAGATGTTTATAGTGGCTTTATTTGTAGTTACCCCAAACTGGAAACAATTCAAATTTCCCTCAACTGGAGGATGAGTAATCAAACTGTAGTATATCTATAAAATGGAATACCAATCAGCAATAAATAGGGGTGAACTACTGATATATACATATTCAACAACATGGATGAGTCTCAAATGCATTACACTAAATGAAGGAAGCCACTTATATGACATTTATAATTTAATTTATATAACATTCTGGAAAAGACAAAAACAGGAACAGAAAACAGAGGTTGCCTGGGGATAGGGGAATTTGGGGATAGGGGATAGAACTGTTCTTTGTCTTGATTGGTGATGATGGTTAGACAAATGTACGCATTTATCAAAATCACAGAATTATACATTTAAAAGGGTGAGTTTTACTGTATATAAATTATGCCTAAATTTTAAAACAGGAAAAAAAACCATTAAGTGGACTACTCAAGGCATATGTGATCCAGACACCAGGGCTTAGCATTTACTGTGACTTCTGCCTATAATACTTCTCTCAGATGTAAATGTGACTCCTTCTCTCCTTTAGGCCTTTTACTCACTGAGGCCTACGGTATTTGTATTGAGGTTTACAGTATTTAGAGTTGTACCCCTCCCTCCCTCTACCAATACTCCCTCCACTTTTCTCCATAGCGCTCATCACTATGTGACAAACTATCTATTTTCCTGTGTGTATATTTGTTGTTTTTCTCCCACCCTACGAAAATATAGACCTCGTGTAAGCAGAATATTTTATCTATTTTGTTCACTGTTATTTTCCCATCATCTAGAACAATGCCTGACACATAGGAGGTGCTCAGTAAGAATTCATGGAATTAATGAATGTTGGCTTTAGCCTATTTCACACTCTGCTTCAGCCAGCTATAAACTGTTATTTGGTGGGTACTCATAACTGCCTAGAAGTTAGTGTGTGTGTGCATGTATTTATGCGTGGGTGGGTGTAAATTAAGCCAGTCTTTGATTCTTATTGTAAAAGATTGGTGTAAGTATATCTTATCCTTCCTGTTTAAAAAATATAATTGGGTATCTATCTTCACTGCCTAATTTCACTTCGAAAGTCCTTATTTCTCACCCCTCAGATGTGAATGCCTTGACTATTCATTTGGCTTTAGTGAAACAAAAAGCCCAAGATCAGTTCGTATTTCCAACTTATACTAGGTTTTCTTCTTTTACAAACCTAAAATAATGCAAATAAAAAACTATTTGTTGAGCTAACCAAATTGAAGTTTAACAATGGTTGTTTACTATGACTGCTATTCAAGAGTAGGTGTTATTTATGTCATTGTTTTACCACAGTATTTACTTACATGAGGCCTTTGTTTTAGCCTGTTGAAACTGAGCTACTGATGTATTTTTGTTCTTTTTTGCCAGTAAAACTTGGGTTTCAGATCCCAAGGTTGCTGACTTACCTAATATCTCTTCATTGTTTTCCACATTGTATCATTGGTGAGGGACATCTAAGGTCTGTTTTCCTTCTGGGGAAAAGCCCTGGAGACTGGGTGCATGGAGGAGCAGACATTTTCTGCACAATTAATGGGGTAATGAGCTACTGTTGTTTATTTGTCTATAGTATAATCGGTTGATTTTGGACAATAATGTAGCATCTGTTATTATACTGTGCAGGGAAATGTCAAAATAGAAAGCAAGCAGATAGGTGGATTAAAGGAGGAGAAACCAGGAGTTATCACATTAAGTTCTGATTTAAAGTAAGTGCAAAGGGAATGATGATAATGATAACAACACCAACAATGACTGTCATCTGTTGAGTACAGTGTTACAGCATGAAGTTCAATGCTGGGCACTTCTCACTAATTTTAGTGCTGACCACGTGTCAGCACTTGCTAAGTGTTTTATATACATGACTGCCTTTTATACAAAGGAAGATATTATCGGCCCTGTTAAATAAGGTACCTGAAGTTCATAAAGACTGTCATATGCCTAATGGCCAGGATTTGAACCTCTGGCTCTCATACCCAAAGCCTGTTTCCTAACCATATATTAGATTTAATGTAAAGATTAAAGTTTTTTAAACTGCAGTGTTATAAGTCAGGATAGTGATTAACTTTGAGGAACATAATTCTCAAGAAGGGGGCAAAAGGGCTCTGAGAGGCTTGATCAGGGTGCTAGTTATACAGGTATGTTCACTTACTGAAAATTTATCAAGTTGTACATGTGCACTTTTTCATGTATATTTCAATAAAAACTTTAAAACGACAACAAAATACATGACTTTGGACAAAAGATGAAGCTGTGTATATCGCTGATTCAAAAGAATTTTTTTTAAGTTTAAAATATATATTTATATGAAAATATGCATGAAAAATTAATGAAGAGAGTCTGAGGTGATGAAGAGTTTTAGAAATAGATAGTGGTGATGGTAACACACATTGTGAATGTACTTAATCCCACTGAATTGTTCACTTAAAAATGGTTAGAAAAATTAATGAGTGTAACACTCAAATGATGGCAGTGGCTATCTCTTGGTGGTGAATCTAGAAATTAATTGTAATGTTTTCTTGTTTAATCTGGTTTTTGCGATAAATATACATTACTTTTATAATCAGGAAAAATGTTATTTAATCTCAAAGGGACGGTTCTAAAGAACCACCAGTGTTAGAGAGAAATAGTCAAATGATTCCATTAATAGTTTAGAAAATGTATTTAACTAATCCATAGAGGTAGTTTATCCTACAAACAATTCTTGGTTAGCTAGCCCTTACGAGACACATAATGTGGAAAGTTAATCTGAACGGTTGATGCTGGAGGAAGTCAACCTCAGAGAAAGGAAACTCAGGATGTTCAGTTCTTGGTTCCTAGAAATAGAAGCCATGATATTCAGATTCTTTTAGCATTTACTGAACACCTGCTATGTGCTTATCACCATACTAAGCACTTGTACATGCAGTATTTCAGTTAACATGTTAGTTTACTCCTCTTCTTATCAAATATATATATTGAGCATCTATTTTTTACTATGCCCTATACTTGGAATTAAAACTAAGACATGTTTCCACATCCTTACAGAACTTGCAGGCTAGTGGGAAAGCCAGACATTAAACAAATAAGTAATACAGTATAGTGAATGCTATAATAGACATAATTGGAACTTAATTTTGATATACACAGGTTCATCTCTTCATTGGGTTATTAATGTATGACAGTGTTACTAAAATAGTTTAATATTTGAAAATGTTTAGCTGAAACTCATTGCTGACCCAGAACACTAATATTAGATAAACTTCCACTCATGGTATCCAAAAGAAAGATAAAATTAACTGGTTTAACTTTCTATTCTTCTGATTTCTGAACTATATTTTTTGTCTCCATTTCTGGGTATCAATTTCCCCATATAAAAAATGAGAGTGTAGGACTATTTAGCCAGTGTAACCCCAAGCAACCATTAACCAAAGCCTGTTATGTCTCAGATACCACACTGGGAACTTTACATATATTGTGTATGTAATTCCCATGTTTATAATCCCCTATGAAGTAGGTGATATTATCCAGTGCCTCCAGAAGGAAAATGACCTCAGTATCATAGAAAAGACTAGCTTTCTCTATACACTGCAGAAATTTTTAATGCTTTTTTGAAAATACTTCAGTACTCTAGAACCAACCAGATTATCCTGAATAACACAGAAAGTAATTTCTCATACCTAGTGGAGTCTGAGCAAACTTTGTTCTGCTATTGGTTGTTTTAAATATATTTTAACAGGTAATACATTTTATTTATTTATTTTTGGCTGCGTTGGGTCTTCGTTGCTATGCACGGGCTTTCTCTAGTTGTGGTGCGGTGGCTTCTCTTGTTGCAGAGCACGGTCTCTAGGCATGCAGGCTTCAGTAGTTGAGGCATGTGGCCTCTAGAGCGCAGGCTCAGTAGTTGTGGCGCACGGGCTTAGTTGCTCTGCGGCATGTGGGATCTTCCTGGACCAGGGCTCGAACCCGTGTCCCCTGCATTGGCAGGCGGATTCTTAACCACTGCGCCACCAGGGAAGTCCTAACAGGTAATACGTTTACATGAATCAGAAGTAAAAAACATAAAAAAGCAAATTCAGAAAACGCTGTCACTTCTTCCACCCTGTTTACCCCACCCTCTGTAAGTTACCATTTTTGTGTTTCTTTTATTTGTTTGTAAGTTTATTGATTTTTCTCCAGAGAAGCAGCCTATTTATTGGTTAGCTGGTTATGTTTTTCTTTTTTTTTCTAATGCATTACTTCATGCTTTTAGTTTTATTATTTTCTTCTCAGCTTGCTTTCCATTTGTTTTATTGGGATTTTTTGTTCTCCTAGTTTTTTAAGTCTAATTCTTAATTAACTTTTATTTTTTATTTATTTATTTATTTACTTTTGGCTGCGCTGGGTCTTCGTTGCTGCACGCAGGCTTCTCATTGCTGTGGCTTCTCTTGTTGTGGAGCACAAACTCTAGGTGCACGGGCTTCAGTAGTTGTGGCACATGGGCTCAGTAGTTGTGGCTCGGGCTTTAGAGCGCAGGCTCACTAGTTGTGGCGCAGGGGCTTAGTTGCTCCGCGGCATGTGGGATCTTCCCGGACCAGGGCTCAAACCCGTGTCCCCAGCATTGGCAGGCAGATTCTTAACCACTGCGCCACCAGGGAAGACCCAGTTAACTTATTTTTATTCTTTCCTTTTGAATGATATAAGAATTTTAGGGCTATGAATTTCCTCTGAGCACTGCTTTAAACGAATCCCAGAAATTCTAATATGAATATGAAATTTCAACAGTTGTTTTCCAGATATTCTGTAGTTTTCATTATATTTCCCCTTTTACTTAAGAGTTGTTTAATCAGCTTTTTGTTGTTGTTTTTTCTCCAAAGGGAGTGACACCAACTTTGAAAATTGTGTTGAGATTTTAGAGAACATATATCCCAATTTCTCTCACTCATGTTAATTGGGGGAAATTTTTGTTTTCCCTATTGATGAAAATTGGGAACATGGAAATGTGAAAGTAACCAGGAACACAATATAACTGTGAAGCTGAGCATGCTAATACCAGGCTTACTTGTCTAAGGAACCTGCCACAGTTCTAGGAACAAAAAGGTTTTAGTGAATTTCTGCCACAGGCAGGGACATCAGAGATCTTTAAACTCCTTCCACTGGAATATCTTGAATGTGAAACAACGTAATACTAGATTGAGAACTAGAGCCCAACTCTAGCCATGAGATCTCCCAACAGTTTACCCCACCTGTTTGAGTCTGAGCCACATCTAGGTCCAGAAATGTGGACTTGGCCAAATCTCACAGCAGTTTAGTGGCAAAGCTGGAACTAGGACCATAGTCTTCTGCCCCCAATAAGCCTGATAGTTTAATTTCTTTCCATTCCATTTTTTATTGTAGCAAAATATATATAACAAAAATTTGCCTTTTTAACCCTTCTTAAGTACAGTTAAGTGGCATGAATTACATTCACAGTCTTGCAACCACGACCATTATTTCCAAACATTTTCATCACCCCAAACAGAGTCTTTCCTCCATTTTGTCGTTAATATATTATCCAGAATTCTACAAAATCTTCAGTCATTTCTACTTGGGAAATGTATGTTCTCTCTCTCTTTTGCGCGCTTGCGCTCTCTCTCCCACTCTCTCTCCCTCTCTCTCTTTTCCTCAGCCCCCATCTCTCTCTCCCTCTCTCTTTCTCTCTCCACCCCCCATCTGTGTGTGTGTGTGTGTTCGCGTTCACACGCGTCTTTTGCAAATGCTTCTAGTAGCCTTAATTCATACCCTAGAAAGGAATCACAAATACCTGAGCCCTTCAGTAAAAAAAAATTACCTTTCTTCTCTGTGTAGTTACCTATCAATTTAATGTGTCATCAAGTGGGATTTATTTTAATTAATTGCTTATTGGGCTAATATTAAGAAAATGAAAAACACATAATTCTGTTGTCCAAGCATTAGGCTTAGTTAATAAATGGGCAATAGCTTTTGATGAGTTTCTAGGAAGCAGCAGGTTTTTTCTTGTCTCTCCCTCCCCTACCCACCACAGTTCCATCCATCAACAGTTTAACACCTGATTTTTGCCCTCTTTAGGCCATCAGACTCTCCTTAGAGCAGGCCCTGCCTCCAGAGCCAAAGGAAGAAAATGCTGAGCCTGTGAGCAAACTGCGGATCCGGACACCCAGTGGCGAGTTCCTCGAGCGGCGTTTCCTGGCCAGCAATAAGCTCCAGATCGTCTTTGATTTTGTAGCTTCCAAAGGATTTCCATGGGATGAATTCAAGTTACTGAGTACCTTTCCTAGGAGAGATGTAAGTTCCCATGCCTGTCTCGGGAAGCATGTCCAGATGGGAGATAGCCCATCATCAGGGCTGAGCAAAGTAGTCCAAGAAAAGTGCCATGGCACAACTTACCACAAGACCACACACTCAGGAGTCCTTCTCTGTTCTGCACACCTTTCTCTCCTCAGCCTTTGGAGAAGGTATGGCTTCCCAGGCCAGCAGACATGTGCCTAGTAGCCTAGGTAAGAAATTAGGTACTAGGTCTTCCTTCCTAGTTGTTTCCCCTATTCCAGCACTCATACAGGCTTTCCCAAGATTTCATCTCTGTATACCTTAGGGTAGATCTGAGAATTATGTGCTTCACAGTTTAACAGTCAGATCAGGGTCAATGATTATAGGTTCGTGAACGAGTGATGCTAAACCAAGAGTATTTTGTGATTTGACAGTTCTTACTAGCCTGGGAAGTCAGGGATGGTGACCTGTATTCACTGTGTATCTGTATTTCAGCAAGGCTTTTGATAGTCTCTCATAGTATTCTGGGGAAAAATAGAGAGATGTAAATCGACAGGTAGATTCATTGCTGATTAAATGGATGTGTCCAGAAACTGTTGACTAAGAGACTGCCCGTTCCCTGGAGGGAAACAAGAGGCTCTATATTTAATTCTTTATTACTCATCACACTTATTGGCAACTTAAATGAAGACGTTATCAGGTTTATGGATTATGAAAAATAAGATTCAAGAAAGCCTTAAAATAGTGAAATAATAGGCAAAAATGAACCTAGAAAAATTTTACAGAAATATATAGACATAGAAAGAGATGCCTGCATAGGCTTAGAAAACCAATTGCTCAAGTTTGGGATGAAAGAATCATGCTTTAGTAGAGGTTATTGTGGTTGAATTAAGCTGAATATACATTAATAATCTGTTGTGACTCCCAACAAAAAGCCAGCTGCATTTTTAGAGGTATAATCCCAACAAGAGAATAACAAGTCGTAGTCAACTGTTTACAAAGATAAAGTACCCCTGAGTAGTCCTGAGTAGTCCTTAGACTCCATGCTGAAACTCTGTGCTGTCACCTGAAAAAACAGGAGCTTGGGAGTTCCCTGGCAGTCCAGTGGTTAAGACTCCACGCTCCCAGTTCAGGGTGCACAGGGTCAATCCCTGGCTGGGGAACTAAGATCCCGCATGCCGCATGGCATGGCCAAAAAAAAAAAAAAAGCAACAGGAGCTTATCTAGAACAGGGCTGGTAGGAAGGGAAGGGAAGTGGAAATCATATCATTTGGGGAAATATTTTCCTCTAGAGAAGGCACGGCCATGGGAGATGTGATTTTTGTCTTCAGCTACTTGAAAGCCTGCCTTGAAAAAGAGGGATCTGATTTTGTGCAGCTTCAATGATAAGGTGGGAACAATAAGTTGAAAGTTATTGGGAGGCAAATTTGTCCCAATGTGAGAAAGCCACTTTCTAAGAAAAGAATATTTTGTGTTGTGAGGTAGTGATTTTTCTATTTTTGGAGATAACGAAGCACTACTGAATTATCACTTTTTTAATAGTAATGGATAAATAGGGAGAAGGAGTCATTCCTGGAGTTCCTACTTTATATGTTCCTACTTTATATGAAAAGGGGCTTAGACTAGTTTATCTCTAAGATACATTTTATTTTTTTTTATTTGGGATATATAGTTGCTTTACAATGTTCTGTTAGTTTCTGTTGTACAATGAAGTGAATCGGCTACATGTATACACATATCCCCTCCCTCCCACCCCCATCCCCACTCCATCCATCTAGGTCACCACAGAGCACCGAGCAGTCTCCCTGTGTTGTATATCAGGTTCCCACTAGCTACCTGTTTTACACAGGGCAGTGCACATATGTCAATCCCAATCTCCCAGTTCATCCCCCCAGCTCGCCCTGTGTCCACATGTCCATTCCCTACGTCTTTGTCTTTATTCCTGCCGTGCAAATAGGTTCATCGATACCATTTTTCTAGATTCCACATACATGTGTTAATATACGATACTTGTTTTTCTCTTTCTGACTTTCTTCACTCTGTATGACAGACTCTGGGTCCATCCACCTCACTACAAATAACTCAATTTCGTTCCTTTTTATGGCTGAGTAGTATTCCATTGTATATATGTGCCACATCTTCTCTATCCATTCCTCTGTCGAGGGACACTTAGGTTGCTTCCATGTCCTGGCTATTGTAAATAGTGCGGCAGTGAACATTGGGGTGCATGTGTCTTTTTGAACTATGGTTTTCTCAGCGTATGTGCCCAGTAGTGGGATTGCTGGGTTGTATGGTAGTTCTATTTTTAGTTTTTTAAGAACGCTCCATACTGTTCTTTATAGTGGCTGTATCAATTTACATCCCCACCAACAGTGCAAGAGGGTTCCCTTTCTCCCCACCCTCTCCAGCATTTATTGTTTGTAGATTTTTTGATGATGGCCATTCTGACCAGTGTGAGGTGATACTTCATTGTAGTTTTGATCTGCATTTCTCTAATAATTAGTGATGTTGAGCATCTTTTCATGTGCCTCTTGGCCATCTGTATGTCTTCTTTGGAGAAATGTCTGTTTAGGTCTTCCACCCATTTTTTTTATTGTGCTGTTTGTTTTTTTGATATTGAGCTTCATGAGCTGTTTGTATATTTTGGAGATTAATCCCTTGTCAGTTGCTTCGTTTGTAAATATTTTTGCCTATTCTGAGGCTTGTCGTTTCATCTTGTTTATGGTTTTCTTTGCTGTGCAGAAGCTTTTAAGTTTCATTAGGTACCATTTGTTTATTTTTGTTTTTACTTTCATTACACTAAGAGGTGGGTCAAAAATTGTCTTGCGGGCTTCCCTGGTGGCGCAGTGGTTGAGAGTCTGCCTGCCGATGCAGGGGACACGGGTTCGTGCCCCGGTCCGGGAAGATCCCACATGCCACGGAGCGGCT
>NC_041217.1:142439409-142439519 GCF_002837175.3 Physeter macrocephalus
GGGCCCGTGATCCATGGCTGCTGAGCCTGCGCGTCCGGAGCTTGCACTCCGCAACGGGAGGGGCCGCAACAGTGAGAGGCCCGTGTACCACAAAAAAAAAAAAAAAAAAA
>NC_041217.1:142439773-142443862 GCF_002837175.3 Physeter macrocephalus
GTGGGATCTTCCCGTACCAGGGCTCGAACCCATGTCTCCTGCACTGGCAGGCGGATTCTTAACCACTGTGCCACCAGGGAAGCCCCCCTCTAAGAGTTTTATAGTGTCCAGTCTTACATTTAGGTCTTTAATCCATTTTGAGTTTATTTTTGTGTATGGTGTTAGGGAGTGTTCTAATTTCATTCCTTCACATGTAGCTGTCCAGTTTTCCCAGCACTACTTATTGAAGAGACTGTCTTTTCTCCATTGTATATCCCTGCCTCCTTTGTCATAGATTAGTTGACCATAGGTGCGTGGGTTTATCTCTGGGCTTTCTATCCTGTTCCACTGATCTATATTTCTGTTTTTGTGCCAATACCGTATTGTCTTGATGACTGTAGCTTTGTAATACAGTCTGAAGTCAGGGAGTCTGATTTCTCCAGCTCCATTGTTTTCCCTCAAGTTTGCTTTGGCTATTCAGGGTCTTTTGTGTCTCCATACAAATTTTAAGATTTTTTGCTTCATAAAAAATCATTTCTGTAAAAAATACCATTGGTAATTTGATACGGATTGCACTGAATCTGTAGATTGCTTTGGGTAGTATAGTCATTTTCACAGTATTGACTCTTCCAATCCAAGAACATGGTATATCTCTCCATCTGTTTGTGTCATCTTTGATTTCTTTCATCAGTGTCTTATACTTTTCTGAGTAGAGTTCTTTTACCTCCTTAGGTAGGTTTATTCCTAGGTATTTTATTCTTTATCTTGCAGTGGTAAATGGGATTGTTTCCTTAACTTCTCTTTCTGATTTTTCATTGTTAGTGTATAGGAATGCAAGAGATTTCTGTGCATTAATTTTGTATCCTGCAACTTTACCAAATTTATTGATTAGCTCTAGTGGTTTTCTGGTGGAATCTTTAGGATTATCTATGTATAGTATCATGTCATCTGCAAACAGTTTCACTTCTTCTTTTCCATTTTGTATTCCTTTTATTTCTTTTTCTAATGATTGCTGTGGCTAGCACTTCCAAGACTATGTTGAATAATAGCGGCAAGAGTGGACATCCTTGTCTTGTTCCTGATCGTCGAGGAAATGCTTTCAGTTTTTCACCATTGAGAATGATGTTAGCTGTGGGTTTGTTGTATATGGCCTTTATTATGTTGAGGTAGGTTCCTTCTGTGCCCACTTTCGGGAGAGTTTTTATCATAAATGGTGTTGAATTTTGTCAGAAGCTTTTTACGCATCTATTCAGATGACCATATGGTTTTTCTTCTTCAATTTGTTAATATGGTGTATCACATTGATTGGTTTGCATATATTAAAGAATCCTTGCATCCATGGGATGAATCCCACTTGATCATGGTGTATGATCCTTTTAATGTGTTGTTGGATTCTGTTTGCTAGTATTTTGTTGAGGATTTGTGCATCTATATTCATCAGTGATATTGGTCTATGATTTTCTTTTTTTGTAGTATCTTTGTCTGGTTTTGGTATCACGGTGATAGTGGCCTCATAGAATGAGTTTGGGAGTGTTCCTTCCTCTGCAATTTTTTGGAAGAGTTTGAGAAGGGTGGGTGTTAGCTCTTCTCTAAATGTTTGGTAGAATTCACCTGTGAAGCCATCTGGTCCTGGACTTTTGTTTGTGGGAAGATTTTTAATCACAAGTTCAATTTCATTACTTGTGATTGGTCAGTTTACATGTTCTATTTCTTCCTGGTTCAGTCTTGGAAAGTTACACCTCTCTAAGAATTTGTCCATTTTTTCCAGATTGTCCATTTTATTGGCATAGAGTTGCTTGTAGTAGTCTCTTATGACGCTTTGTATTTCTGTGGTGTCCGTTGTAACTTCTCCTTTTTCATTTCTAATTTTATTGATTTGAGTCCTCTCCCTCTTTTTCCTGATGAGTCTGGCTAAAGGTTTTTCAGTTTTGTTTATCTTCTCTCTGTTTGTGTCATCTTTGATTTCTTTCATCAGTGTCTTATACTTTTCTGAGTAGAGTTCTTTTACCTCCTTAGGTAGGTTTATTCCTAGGTATTTTATTCTTTATCTTGCAGTGGTAAATGGGATTGTTTCCTTAACTTCTCTTTCTGATTTTTCATTGTTAGTGTATAGGAATGCAAGAGATTTCTGTGCATTAATTTTGTATCCTGCAACTTTACCAAATTTATTGATTAGCTCTAGTGGTTTTCTGGTGGAATCTTTAGGATTATCTATGTATAGTATCATGTCATCTGCAAACAGTTTCACTTCTTCTTTTCCATTTTGTATTCCTTTTATTTCTTTTTCTAATGATTGCTGTGGCTAGCACTTCCAAGACTATGTTGAATAATAGCGGCAAGAGTGGACATCCTTGTCTTGTTCCTGATCGTCGAGGAAATGCTTTCAGTTTTTCACCATTGAGAATGATGTTAGCTGTGGGTTTGTTGTATATGGCCTTTATTATGTTGAGGTAGGTTCCTTCTGTGCCCACTTTCGGGAGAGTTTTTATCATAAATGGTGTTGAATTTTGTCAGAAGCTTTTTACGCATCTATTCAGATGACCATATGGTTTTTCTTCTTCAATTTGTTAATATGGTGTATCACATTGATTGGTTTGCATATATTAAAGAATCCTTGCATCCATGGGATGAATCCCACTTGATCATGGTGTATGATCCTTTTAATGTGTTGTTGGATTCTGTTTGCTAGTATTTTGTTGAGGATTTGTGCATCTATATTCATCAGTGATATTGGTCTATGATTTTCTTTTTTTGTAGTATCTTTGTCTGGTTTTGGTATCACGGTGATAGTGGCCTCATAGAATGAGTTTGGGAGTGTTCCTTCCTCTGCAATTTTTTGGAAGAGTTTGAGAAGGGTGGGTGTTAGCTCTTCTCTAAATGTTTGGTAGAATTCACCTGTGAAGCCATCTGGTCCTGGACTTTTGTTTGTGGGAAGATTTTTAATCACAAGTTCAATTTCATTACTTGTGATTGGTCAGTTTACATGTTCTATTTCTTCCTGGTTCAGTCTTGGAAAGTTACACCTCTCTAAGAATTTGTCCATTTTTTCCAGATTGTCCATTTTATTGGCATAGAGTTGCTTGTAGTAGTCTCTTATGACGCTTTGTATTTCTGTGGTGTCCGTTGTAACTTCTCCTTTTTCATTTCTAATTTTATTGATTTGAGTCCTCTCCCTCTTTTTCCTGATGAGTCTGGCTAAAGGTTTTTCAGTTTTGTTTATCTTCTCAAGGAACCAGCTTTTAGGTGATTGATCTTTGCTGTTGTTTTCTTTGTTTCTATTTCATTTATTTCTTCTCTGATCTTTATGATTTCTTTCCTTCTACCAACTTTGGGTTTTGTTTGTTCTTCTTTCTCTAGTTCCGTTAGGTGTAAGGTTAAATTGTTTTTTTGAGGTTTTTCCTGTTTCCTGAGTGAGGTAGGATTGTATCTCTATAAACTTCCCTCTTAGAACTGCTTTTGCTGCATCCCATAGGTTTTGGATCGTTGTGTTTTCATTGTGGTTTGTCTCTAGGTATTGTTTGATTTCCTGTTTGATTTCTTCAGTAATCTCTTGGTTATTTAGTAATTTTATGTTTAGCCTCCATGTGTTTGTGTTTTTTACATTTTTTTCCCTGTAATTTATTTCTAATCTCATAGTGTTGTGGTCGAAAAAGATATGATATGATATGATTTCAATTTTATTAAATTTACTGAGGCTTGATTTGTGACCCAAGATGTGATCTATCCTGGAGAAATGTTCTGTGTGCACTTGAGAAGAAAGTGTAATCTGCTGTTTTCAGGCGGAATGTCCTATAAATATCAATTAAATCTATCTAGTCTGTTGTGTCATTTAAAGCTTGTGTTTCCTTGTTAATTTTCTGTCTGGATGATCTGTCCATTGGTGTAAGTGAGGTGTTTAAGTCCCCAACTATTGTTGTGTTACTGTCGATTTCCTGTTTTAGAGCTGTTAGCATTTGCCTTATGTATTGAGGTGCTTCTATGTTGGGTGCATATATATTTATAATTGTTATATCTTCTTCTTGGATTGATCCCTTGACCATTATATAGTGTCCTTCCTTGTCTGTTGTAACATTCTTTATTTTAAAGTCTATTTTATCTGATATGAGTATT
>NC_041217.1:142444333-142482859 GCF_002837175.3 Physeter macrocephalus
GATTTTTCTTTGTCTTTAATTTTTGTCAGTTTGATTACTATGTGTCTCAGCATGTTTCTCCTTGAGTTTATCCTGCCTGGCACTCTCTGTGCTTCCTGGTCTTGGGTGGCTATTTCCTTTACCATGTTAGGGAACTTTTCGACTATAATCCCTTCACATATTTTCTCGGGTCCTTTCTCTCTCTCTACCCCTTCTGGGACCTCTATAATGTGAATGTTGGTACATTTAATGTTGTCCCAGAAGTCTCGTAGGCTGTCTTCATTTCTTTTCATTCTTTTTTCTTTATTCTGTTCCATGGCAGTGAATTCCACCATTCTGTCTTCCAGGTCACTTATCCGTTCTTCTGCCTCAGTTATTCTGCTATTGATTCCTTCTAGTGTATTTTTCATTTCAGTTATTGTATTGTTCATCTCTGTTTGTTTGTTCTTTAATTCTTCTAGGTGTTTTCTCTTTAATTCTTCTAGGTGTTTTTTCTTTAATTCTTCTAGGTGTTTGTTACCCATTCCTTGCATCTTCTCGATCTTTGCCTCCATTCTTTTTCTGAGGTCCTGGTTCATCCTCACTATCATTATTCTGAATTCTTTTTCTGGCAGGTTGCCTACCTCCACTTCATTTAGTTGTTTTTCTGGGATTTTATCTTGTTTCTTCATTTGGTTCATAGTCCTCTGCCTTTTCATTTTGTCTGTCTTTCTGTGAATTTGGTTTTCATTCCACAAGCTAGAGGATTGTAATTCTTCTTGTTCTGCTGTCTGCCCTCTGGTGGATGAGGCTATCTAAGAGGCTTGTGCAAGCTTCCTGATGGGAGGGACTGGTGATGGGTAGAGCTGGGTGTTGCTCTGTTGGGCAGAGCTCAGTAGAACTTTAATCCACTTGTTTGCTGATGGGTGGGGCTGAGTTCCCTCCCTGTTGGTTGTTTGGCCTGAGGCAACCCAGCACTGGAGCCTACCAGCTCTTTGGTGGGGCTAATGGTGGACTCCAGGAGGGCTCACGCCAAGGAGTACTTCCCAGAACTTCTGCTGCCAGTGTCCTTGTCCCCACGGTGAACCACAGCCAACCCCCACCTCTACAGGAGACCCTCCAACACTAACAGGTAGGTCTGGTTCAGTCTCCTGTGGGGTCACTGCTCCTTCCCCTGGGTCCCGTTGCGCACACTACTTTGTGTGTGCCCTCCAAGAGTGGAGTCTCTGTTTCCCCCAGTCCTGTCAAAGTTCTGCAATCAAATCCCGCTAGCCTTCAAAGTCTGATTCTCTGGGAATTCCTCCTCCCGTTGCCAGACCCCCAGGTTGGGAAGCCTGATGTGGGGCTCAGAACCTTCACACCAGTGGGTGGACTTCTGTGGTATAATTGTTCTCCAGTTTGTGAGTCAGACACACAGCGGTTATGGGATTTGATTTTATTGTGATTGCACCCCTCCTACCATCTCATTGTGGCTTCTCCTTTGTCTTTGGATGTGGGGTAACTTTTTTGGTGAGTTCCAGTGTCTTCCTGTTGATGACTGTTCAGCAGTTAGTTGTGATTCCGCTGCTCTCACAAGAAGGAGTGAGTGCATGTCCCTCTACACCACCATCTTGAACCAATCTCCTGAGCTTGTCTTTTAATGCCCAGTCAAATGTCATCTCCTTTGGGAAGCCCTCCCCATCTCCCAAGCTCCTCACCTATGTACCCATTGCAGTTTATACATTCCTCTCTCATAGGACTTGTCCTATTGTTCTGTAATCATTTACAGAGACTGTCCATATCATGTTCATGTCTATCTCCCCTTAAATTCCCAGCATGGTGGCTCACATATAAGTATTCAAGTTACTGTTGTCAAGTGTTAATGACCTCAGGTCTGATCCTAAATCCCTGATTCCAGAGTGAACTAGAGAGGCTGTTCCAAATGAGAACTGGTGCCCTAGGCCCACCCAGATTCCAGACCCAGGCCTAAACCCAGAGAGCCCACCCAGGACTCATTAGACCTCCTAGACCTAGGGGTGGGATGAGAGTTAATGGCCCTTCATCCTTCTCTGAATGCTCTTCCAAGTCTAATGACTAGTGTTTTTGCAAGGCTATTCTGTGACAGCCATCTGTGTCTGCAAGGATTAGGATCTAATTTGTAAAAGTCATCTTAAATTACAGCCAAACTAAAGACTGTTAAAAAGCACATCTTAAGACCTTGCCTTTTTAATAACAAATAACATAAGACTTAACTCTAGGAGTCTTACTGTGTCTTTAGCCTTGTTTCCACAAAGCAGAGACTAGTTTCTCACCAAAGGACCTGTTAAACATTCTTCTGCATCCCCACCCCCAAATCAAAACAATACTTCATGTTAAGATTTCCCAACTGTCCAACTATTTACTAAATGTCTGCTGGGTATACCACTGAACTGAGCACTGTGGCACAACCAAAATAGCAGCAGACACAGGCCCTCCTGGGAGAAGCTGATTGTCAAGATACTGAGAACACTGTGTTATTTGTTAGTTTTGTTATGTTGTTTTCCATTTTGCTAATAACAGTTACTAAGAGAGGAAGTAGTATTCATTTCAGAGCTGCTGTCATTAAGCCCTACCTGGTGGGTATGTTAGAGCCATGTGAACATCATTGGCCCATTTGCCTTACTCGGGCATTGCCCTGGCAGTGAGGTAATTGAGTCTAAAAGCTGATCCCCCCTACTACTTACCCTTTCTTGGAGTCAGAGTAAGGGGCCCCTCCAGCCCCAAATTGCCCTCTGGACCTGCAACTGTCTGGCACCACTCAGTGTGAAGTTGTCAATATCTCCCAGCCTTCATCTTCCCTTTTCTTTCCTCCTTTCTTTCCCACCGCTCCGTCTTCTTTCCAATTCTATTTCACCCTTTTAACCCACTCCCCCTTCTTTCCACTCTTCCCTCCTTTATTTTCTTTGTTTGTTTAATCCCACAACTCTTCTTCTTCCTGCCTCCTCTCTTTTCCTTCTTTTCCGTACTCATATCCACCTCACTCAGAGAAGCTCCACCTGCAACTGGAACATGAGGTCTTTCTATTTATCAAAGGAGTGCAGCCTACTGGGAAACATGGATGGTGATGGCAGTGAGCTTCAGGACTGGTGGCCTGTGTGCCTTGTCACTTACATAATCACACAGCCCCCATTCTTGCCCCCAAGAACATCTCTTCCTCCAGATCTATAGCTGTGAACCCCCCAAACAGACAAACATGCATGCAGAAATGCATTATCAGAAATTTTATATTCTAGAACAAAGAGGAACAGGAGAGTGAGTATAAACAAACTCTTTAGCAGGGATTTTTACAAAGTACACCTTCAGTAAAGGTTTCTTTGAATGAACTGGGAGGAAAGCCTTACAAATTTAGGGTACACAGATTCCTTCCTCAGTCCACCCATCCACCTTTGCTACACTAAGCACCAAGCTAAGCACTTAGCTCAGCACTGGGAACACAGTGTTGAAAAACAATGACATAGTTATTACCCTTGTCGAACTTACAGTCTGTATCCAGAAGCTACTGCTGGAAGACATTTGACTTCATTGATAATACAAGGATATCCTATTTGCCACCATAAGGAAATAGAAATAGGTTAATCTGCATGTCATGCTGGTATTCATTCTTTCATAGAGTAAAACATTTGCTGAGCAACCACTTGGCCCACCTCCATACCAGACACTGATGATATAGAAATAAAAGGAATTGTTACTGACCTTGAAGGGTTCACATTCTAGTAAAAACACACATGTAAAGCAAATTGCATTACAGATCATACCGACAGTTGGAAGGATAGGTAATTTCAGCCTGCAGTGATAAGACATTATAAAGGAAATGAATTTGACCTGAGCCTTTCACAGAGAGCTGTTGGGTAAATGGAAACGGAATAGCTTAGTTAAAAGTAAAAGTTTCAGTGGTACTTAGACCTGTATCTGAATCTCACCTCATCACATACTTGTTTTATGACATTGGGCAACTTACTTGGCCCTGCTGAACTTTTAGTTCTTCACCTTTAAAAGAGAATAATATCTAGCTCAGAGAGTTGTGATAAAAGTTAAATAAGTGAATGTAAACTACTATGTCCCTACCATGTAATAAACAGTGTCTGCTATAATTGTCCTAAGTGGAGAGAGGCAGAAGAGGTGGGAAAGGCTTACAGCTAAAGAAAAGCATGATAGCAGTGAATTCTTCCACTAGAGCAATGATGGATATTTCCATTTAAAATATCCAAATGCTCTAAACCAGACAAAAGAATGTATCTTTGGAATCATAATATCTCATGTTTGAAAAGAATCTCAGAGATATCAAAGCCAACTGTCACTTTACAGATGGTAGAATCAAAGCATGGTAAAATTATACACTTTCCTTAAGTCACATGGTCAATTACAATAGCAGAACTGACCCTAAAACCCAAGTTTTCTTATGGCCATTACTGTTTAAGATCATTGGCTCCTTTTAAAACTCTGTTAATAGATTATAGAGTTCCACCTTAAAATTAGAGCCAAAGAACAATAGAACTTAAAAAATCAACATTAGAGACCACCTAGTAAATGCAATAAATTGCAGCTCCAAGCACCAATATTTTAAAATATTCTGTACTTTAGTGACTTTCATATGTTAATGTCTCTAATATTGCAGTGGAACTGATTTCCAATTTATGTTAGACTGAGTTTGATTTAAAAAACAAAAAAAGAAGAAGAAGGACCAGAAGGAAAAACTTTAATGCCATTGAACTACCTATACCTTAAAAGCTTTGATTTCAAGCTAAAGCAAGTTGAAGCATGTAATCAATGAAATACATGTTGAAATTACTACTGCTGAGCTTGTTCCATTCCCCACAGATATTGTATATCACCATATCTAATTATTTGAGATTTTCCAGTATCCCTAAATAATCGAGATTCAGAGAATAAGAACTATGATTGTGGGATGGAATGCAATTAGTATCTAGTTGGTCACAATATTAATTCTGACTGTAAACTTTCTCAAATCTGTTTTTTTTCTTCTCCTTGTTCCCACACCACTGCCAAGTCTTCATGGCCCAGATTAAACCTTACAGCATCCTAATTCATCTCGCTGATTCCAATCTTGCCTACCCCACCTCCTATCAGTCCTTCCTACTGTCTCTCAAGTTATTTTTCTGAAACATAGGTTTGATGATATCTCGTCTCTCTCCTGCTTAAAAGCCTCTAGTGGTTCTAATGCCCTACAGGAAAAAACTGTAAACTCTTTCCAAAGCATACAAAAGCCTTCATAATCTCATACCATCTCCTCCCTGCATCCCCAACCCCTCAGTTCTTCTCACTCCCTCCATTACTTTTCTACCACATGCATCCCACCGTTTAGCCACAATAAACTTCTTGACTGAAAGAAACCAAGAGATCTTACTAAGATGCAGATGAATTCACAGTTATCGCACTCCTCTTCTTGTCAGCTTTGGGAAGTAGCAAGGTAGGTGGTATTCGTGCCATTCAACAGATATGCGGGCCTGAGGTGAAATGACTTCTTGAGAGCACACATTCAGTTAATGACCACTCAGGACTGCAGCCCAGGCTTCTCAATTGCTTTATTTCCAAAAGCAACTTTGTAAGGAAAAATGGTCCTGGAGTATTTTGACCACAGGACACTTGAGTTTATAGGTTGAAGTCATTTGGTAAACTGTTTACATAATATTTACAAAAGAAACGAAATAGCAAAGGATTTAAAAGAATAATATAGCTGCTTCTTAAATAAGTCTATATATGAAACTCTAATCTGGCGTAACAGCAGTCTAATTAAAGGAAAAAAATATTGTTTCTAGCAAGGGTGGTTTATATTTCTTCAGGTTATTCATTTTTTTTAAAGAAATCTATTATTTTTCTAAATTGTAAGTTTGAATTTTTTTAAGTAATGAGATGAAGCATCCTGTGCCTTAATAATGCCTTACATTCAGAATCAATCTGAAAATTCATAGCTTTTGGGGGCCTCTACTTTTATCATTGGAGTGGTTGAGGAGAGGGGAATAGAGAGAAAACAATGGTATAGAGGAAGGAACTTTGGACTTGGAATCACATGATTATTAGCTCTGCAACCTTCAACAAGGTACACCCTCTCTCTGTATCCCAGTTTTCTTCTCCGTAAAACAGAAGCAATAAATTCTTCTCCCAGGACCATAGCATGGCTCAAATAAGGCAGTGTGTATGAGTGCTTTTTAAACTGTGAGATACTGTCCAAATATGAAAAGTAAAGATGATCATGATGATTCTCCAATAGCCAAGTGTGCAGGATGAAAAAAGTTTTTTAATAGTATTTATTGAGGGCTTACTATGTCCTGTATGCATTATCTCATTTAATCCTAAAAACTATTCTAAAGGTTAGTATTCATACTGTATGCACTGAGAGGGGGAAACTCAGGCACAAAACTTGCCCAATGTCATAGTATATATCAGAACCAGATAACAAACCTGTGTGTGTCTGTCTCTGGAGTCTGTGCTCTTAATCCCTATGCCATTACGCTCTTGGGCCAGGTAAGGAATAAATTAGTGAGGTAGTTTATCATCTAGAAAAATACTTTCAATGTGTAAATGAAGCTCAGTTCTGTACATTTGGAAAGATTGCATTATCTCTGATTTCTTTATATTGTCCTTGTAATTTTTATTCCTAAGTCACAGCCAGATGGAGGTAAAGTATACACTTAGTTGTATTTCATACTCTGTTTATCCAGGCACTGTGCTAAGTAGTAAGGAATGAGGCACAGTCCTTCCTTTGAGAATACTCTGGCCTCTCATATAAATAATCCTCATAGAGCAGTTCACGCAGTGGGTCCTAAGGGTAGTCAGACCAAAAGGGCAAAAGAAGTCAGAGCTGGCCTGGGTGACCAAGAAAAGCTTTGTAAAGGAGGTAGCAGATGAACAAAATTTTGAGATGATAGGATTTCTGGTGGGCTGATAGGGGAGAACATTCTCCAGCCCCTGGGCCAGCTTAAAAAAAGAATCTAATGTTGGAAAGTTCAAGGCATGGCTAGACAATGGAGCATAGACCAGATTGATTGATATATGGAGTTTGTATCATAAAGTTCTGAGAAAAGGCTGAATGGGGATTGTATAAAACCTAGAATATCAGGAAAGGGAGCTTAGCTTTATTCCGTGTAGTTTGTTGAGGAAGAGAATGACATGGTCATCATGGTTATCTTGAACATAAGAACAGTTAGCCCTACACTACTCCATAATGTACAGATTCACATTGCCTGGCACATAGTAGGTGCTCAGTAAATGTCAATTCTCTGATCTCTTTCCACCCTCAATATCTAGGGGATCTCATTCATCTTGTGGCTTCAATTACCATATATACAGTTGCAGCTCTGAAGTGTATATCTCCAGCCCAAGCTTTCTCCTGAACTCCAGACATTTATACATACAACTGCATACTCAATATCTCCATTTTATGTCTGATTGGCATCTCAAGTTAAACATAGTCAAAACTGAACTCCTGATTTCTACCCTCCGCCAAATCTGCTCCTCTCGTAGTCATCCTCACCTCCTTAAATGACAGCTTCATTCTTGTTCAGGCCAGAAACCTTGGATTTATCCTTGATTCCTCTTTCTCTCTTTTTCTATCCAACTCATAAGCAAATTCTGTTGGTTTTACCTTCAAAATGTATATCCAGAATCCACTTCTCACTGCCTGCACAACTAAACCCTAGTCCAAGCCACTATGGTTTCTTGTCTAGATTATTGTAATGGTGTCCTCCCTCCACCTGCGTACCCTCCCCATTTCAGTCTTTTTTTCTAAAAAAAAAAACCAAAAAAACAAAAAAATAGTTTCGTGTTTTTTTTAATATAAAGCAGATCGTGTCATTTCTCTTCTCAAAACCCTGTAATGGCTCCCCACCTAGTTCTGAGTTTTTGAAAGGCCCTCCCTGATGTGACTCCCTGGCATTTCTCTGACCCCACTCAATCTTTTTCAGTCACCCTGGCATCCTTGTTGTTTATGAAAAACCATGAAACGTTTTCCCACTTTTGCTCCTTGTACTTGTACTGTCTTCCTCTAGATATCCATATTGCTCATGCCCTTACTTCCTTTAGGTCTCTGCTCAAATATTGCCTTTCCACTGAGGCCTTTTCTGACCAACCTATATAAAAAAACAGCCCTCCTTCCCTCTTCTCTGTTGCCACCTTCCCTACCCTGCCAGACTGGCAATCCCTATGCCTCTTACCCTGCTTTATTTTCCTCCGCTGAACTGATCACCATCTGACATAGGTAATAATAGATATTTACTTGTTTATTATCTATACCCTACTAGAATAAAAGCTTTTTGAAGGTGGGAACTTTGCTTATTCACTGCTATATAGCTGGCACCTAGAACTGTACCTGGAATTTAATTGATGATCAGTAAATATCTGCTGAATGAATGAATGAAGCAGACAAACAACCTGTGAAGTAATAATAATGCTGCCTACCACTGTGTGAGTTCCCACTGTGTGTTGGGCAGCTATGCTATGCACTAGACAGGTATCATTTAATTGAATCCTTACAACAATCCTATGAGATTGGTATTATCCTTACTCCATAATTGAAAAAATTAAAGGCACAAAAAACCAGATTTAAAACCCAGGTCAAGAATCTATTATACCAAGCAAATATTATCTCCATTTTACAGATACAGAAAGTGAAACTCTAAGGGTTTTGAGCAAGGTCACCTAGCCAGGAAGTGGCAGAGCTGGAAATTAAATATGAAGGTGCTGATTCTTTTTCTGTTCTATCTCACTGGCAGTTTGGAAAGATGAATTGACATGGAAAAAGACTGAAGCCAGAATAGTCAAGGGATGTTGCAGTACTTAAAATAAGACTGATAAAAATGCAGCCAAGCAGGGGAAGATTAGAGAGCTGGTTGTATGTAAACTCTAACGCCTGGACTAAGTATTGTGATAAATGGTTCCATAGCTTTTCCTGCCCTCCCTATACTTGGAGTCAGACGAATCTTCATTCTAATGCTGGCACTTCTATCCACTTTCTGAGTTACACTGAGTAAATGATTTCTATTTTCTATATTTCAGTTACTTCATCTTTCAAGTGAGGATAATATCAAGCATCCTCACAGATATATTGTGATGATAAGATCAAAAGTGATAATGAAAACACTTGGTAAATGGCAGAGGGCCATGCCATTTGATTTGGTAATGCTGAGTTTCTTTGATCCATCTCCAGGAAGTCACTGCTTTTGACCTGTCTCTTGCCTTTAAAAAATAAGTTTTTAGACACATTCCTCATTCTTAATGTGAGGTGACCTGCACTTTGTCACTTGGATTATAAAACACCCTTCCTTGGAAGAAAGTCCACTATGTATTGTAGTTCCTTTAGTGCAGGAAAAATGTGTTTTGAGCATCGGCAGTCACGATGGGGCAGAGCGCATGATGCTATAGTATAAAGAACAAGTTATCAGGTGGACCTTGGATGCGTCACATAATCTCTATAAAATGGTTCCTTCACCTGTAAAAAGACAGATAATAATAGCCACCTATGGGGTGGTTGTAAGAATTAAGTGAGGTGATTTGAGAGCGAGGATATGACACGTAGTAGGTACTCAGGCTGAGTACTGAGGCTTTAAGACATGTAGACCTTGTGCTGGGAAGGAATAACACAGCTCACCACGCTCATGCCCCTGGGCAAGGCACTGTGTGTAGGATGAAACCACACCATCTCACTTTCAGTCAGACTCTCCTGTGAGGAAGTATATTCTCTCCTCCTTCTTCCACATCACTGTTTCCATAAAGCAGAATCCTCTTAGTTGGGATTGGATGGAAATGTGACTAAACACCAAAGAGGTTTTCAGTAAAATATGTTGGTACAATTTTTTGCTTAGTTTCAAGACGAGTTGGGTCTAAGCCTTCTGAAAGTAAGTGGATTGCTGATGTGAAAGTTTTCTTTGAAATTTTTATGCCTGATTTGGTGATCTCTTTGCTTCTCACAGCCTTTTCCAGCTTTTAGTCAGACAAGGATAATAATAATTATTAATGTGCCACTCTGTGCCAGACACTTTAGAAAGTATTCTCTCAATCTTTATACAAACCCTAAAGCATAGATAGTAGCCCCATTTTACAAATAAGATAACTGAGGCTAAGAGCCATTAAGTACCATTTCCAAGGTCATGTACATAGTAACTAACATAATTGTGATTTAAACCTCCAGAGCCTATGCTGTTTATCCTAAACGGGAAACTTTTTCATATAATGTGTTGGGGGGGGTCCCCAAGACCCACCTCCAGGTTCCGTGATATTCTAGGAGGACTCACAGGACTGAGCATTGTCATATTCACAGCTGTGATTTATTACAGCAAAAGAATACAAAGTAAAATCAGCAAAGAGAAAAGGCACACGGGGCCAAGTCTAGGGAAAACCAGGCAAAGCTTCCAAGGGTCCTCTCCTGGTCACAAGAGTCACACAAGTCACACAAGATGAGCTTAATTCCCCCAGTAATGGTTTGGGACAACACATATGAAATGTTGTCAAGCAAGGAAGCTTTTTAGGGACTTAATGCCCAGGGGCTTAGTTGGGGGCTGATTATATAAGTACCCTCTGCCTGGTACATACCAACTTCCAGAATCCGAGAAGGAAAGCAGGTGTTCAGCATAACTATATTGTTTGCACAAACGATTTAAGGTTAGTGAGCTACTCTTATCGGTTCTGAGAATAGTGGGAAGCCTCCTAAAAGCCAAGTTCCCAGACACCAGCCAAAGGCTGACCTTGTAAGCAAGCCTTTCAAAGAATAGCAGTCAGGCCTGCTATATGTTAACTCTTTTCTGCAGAGATCATGCCTTTTGCTCTTGACCGAGGCATCTTTACAGAAAAATTATGATCAGTAGGAAGCTATACACAGAATGAGAAAAACCTGTAGTATTGATCTCAGTTATTTATGCTTTTTAGGGATCCTGGACTCAGCCAGTTAAAACAAATTCCATTAACCATTAAAGTCTGTCTTAGAAAGCCAGATGGCTTCCTCTTTGAGTTTCTTTATTAACCCTTTTTCTCACCTTGCCCAAGGCATCGGTTCAGGTACAGCACAATTCTAGCCAAGATGAAGCTGACTTGAACGCCTTCCAATACTGAGGCAGTGTCATGATATCAGGGTACACACCAGAAGTACAATCACAGAGAGCATTCGTGGAACCCTTGGAAACAAAGTTTACAAGTGTTAGAGCACCCCAAGCAGGACATACATTAGTCAGGGCCACTGTGATACCTCCCACCATTGGGTTCTCAGTCAGCAATTTAGTTCAGCCCTTGGTTTCAGAGGGACTGCCTAAGGCAGTCTCAGTTTTGCTTATCCATGACACCATTTCATTCACCTCATGAATGTAGACGGCATCTGGAGGCGTTCTGTTTGGAAGTTAAGGAGCTGAGGCCACCTCCTGCTGTCTCATAGTCACCACTGTCATGTGTGATTGTAGACTCAGCAGTCAGTTTGAATTCAAAGCACTTGCAGCAGCTTGGAAAGGCAGCATGGGGAGTTTTCCTTCAGGAAGAGGGGAACGTTTCCAGGATCAGTTTCGAAAAGCAAAGATTTTAACACTTTCTTCCTCCCTTGCACCCCCTCTCCCCAGCCAGGTGCCAGGGTTTTGATTTGTTTTGTTTTTTCTTCTTTACAAAATCGTTGTGTCTCAGCAGTCATAATTTTACCTTTTTTTTTTTATGATTATCCCCTACTTTCATCCAGATCTTGCCTCAGGAAGGACTGTATATGCAACAGGGCCCAAGATTTTTATAGAAAATCATTTTTATACAGCTTAACCAGAAAGGCACATCATGTTTAGGAATTGGTTAGTACAAAATCCTTAATTATGAAAAATTTTCAAAACAACTTTATATAACCTCCCATCCTTTTTGTCCTGTTCATTTATCCAGTGAGCAGCCTAGAAAACATCAATCCCTTTTTGAGAACAGTTGCATTTATTAATCAGACTGTCTTTCTAAGGTGTGTGCTCCCAGAGGAAGGTGAAAGTAGAGTCAAGCTATTTATTAGTCCACTGTTGCAAACTGCAACTATTCTGGGAAGTTGAACACAAGTCATGAGCAGTGAGACATCCCCCAAAGGAAGTTGAAAGTCCATTCTGTCAGGAGTGGGCAAGGAGGTCACACTCCTTGTGATATGCTCTCCCCCAACTTGCAGGAATGCATCCAGTCTCTGCATCAAATATAAACCCGTCAGCCGCTTGATTTTATTTATTTATTTTTATTTATTTATTTTTTAAAATAAATGTATTGATTGATTTATTTTTGGCTGTGTTGGGTCTCCGTTGCTGTGCGCGGGCTTTCTCTAGGTGCAGCGAGCGGGGGCTACTCTTCGTTGCAGTGTGCGGGCTTCTCATTGTCATGGCTTCTCTTGTTGCGGAGCACGGGCTCTAGACGTGCAGGCTTCAGTAGTTGTGGCATGTGGGCTCAGTAGTTGTGGCTTGCGGGCTCTAGAGCTCAGGCTCAGTAGTTGTGGCGCACGGGCTTTGTTGCTCCATGGCAAGTGGGATCTTCCCGGACCAGGGCTCGAACCCATGTCCCTTGCGTTGGCAGGCAGATTCTTAACCACTGCGCCAACAGGGAAGCCCAGCAGCTTGACTTTAGATGGTCCCATCAAAAAACAAGCTCTTTCCTGTTGGCATTTGTATGTGACCCAGATGATACAGACAACATCCATGATGTTTTCACAATTTCAGGCCCCACCCAGAGGTATCCTAAATCTACAGTGGTCCCAGAATCAAAGTCCTGTTCATTGAGCCTATGCTTGCTTGCAGCTCAGCACGCTACATTCTGATGCTGAAGCCACTCACAGCAGGCAATATCAGGTTTTAGTTCAGAGTCAGGTCTGGACAATTAGCATTTGTGGAGTTAGGATTCCAAAAGAAGTCAACAACTTTTCTTCAGCAGCAGCAAAGCCAAGATGCTATAGGGACAGACAGCTGCGTTACAAGTTCAAGTGACAAGCAGGCTTTCCTAAGCCCTTTTGGTCTTGTCCAAATTTACCTACTCAAAAATATGCACAGTATGCTGGAAAATCATTAGCCTCTAAAGATCAGACATCTGATTTTGTAAGTACCATTATCAAACTAAAAACTGCTTTTTAAAACTCCCTACATGTATCTCTATCTGGAGATTGCCTCTCTTGTCTGTGTTGTCTCCCTTTTTCCAGGGCCTCCAATAAGCAAAAATCATTAGTTCTGGAGACTTGTTCTGTTATTCTAAGAATTTAAATTCTAACCCATTCACCAGCAGCAAAAAACAAGGCAGTCATACTAGGCTGCTGTAGCAAGCCATACTAGGCTGCTGCAGCCAACTGAAGAAATGGCTGAAGTATTTTTCTCCCTTAATTTTCCCGCTGGTTTAGCTAAAATTGTGCTCCAGTCCAGGGAACTGATTTAACTTTTTTTTCCCCTCACACTTAAAGGAGAGAACAGTACAAACTTTTAACATTTTTGACCCATCCAATCTCTTGCCACCTGGAAAAGAGAACAAAAACCAAAGGCATTACAAGGCTGCACCTTTTTCCCCTCACGTTAGCCAGTACAGCCAAAAAGCAGTCAGGGGAGCCAATAAACCAACTCTCCTGGAATTGGATCTATCATTTTAAAATTCCGTGAGGTAAATTTTACCTCTTACAACAGACCATCAGCTGAGCTGCTGTTTCATACCATGGACAGATGACTCTATATCCATCCAGGCACCAAAGGTTCATCATTCCCTGCTTCTTCATCCTTTTTTTTCCCCAAAAAACAGTGCTTCCACCATATTTTGATGAGCTGGGTTAGGCTTTTGAATCCCACTTCTGACACCGTCTATGGGGCAGGAATCCCAAGACCACTCCAGAGTTCCATGATTCCATAGCAAAACTCAGCAGGTAGTCATACTCACAGCTGTGATTTATTACAGCAAAAGGATACAAAGCAAAATCAGCAAAGAGAAAAGGCACGTGGGTTGTCTAGGAGAAACCAGGCAAAGCTTCAAAGGGTCCTCTCCCAGTGGAATTACACAGGATGAACTTAATTCCCCCAGCAGTGATTTGAGACAACATGTGAAATGTTGCCAAGCAAGGAAGCTTATTAGGGACTTCAGTGCCCAGGGGTTTCATTGGGGGCTGATCACGCAGGTACCCTCTGCCTGGTATATACCGAAATCTCAGAGTCCCAGAAAAAAAGCAGGTGTTCAGCATAAACTATGTTGTTTGCACAAGCAGTTTAGGCACAGTGAACCACTATTATCAGAATAGTGCGAATCCTCCTGAAAACCAAGTTCCCAGATGCCAACCTTGTAAACAAGCCTTTCAAAAGAATAGTCATCAGGCCTCTTCTGTGCACGTATAGTTTTATTTTTTCAAATAGTCACATCTCAAATTCACTTCTGGGGTTTACTACTGGATATGGAGGTGGAACTCTGTAAACTGGGAAGCTTCTAAGCATTTGACTTTGCCTCTCATCTTCACTTGTAGCAGAACTTAGTCCTGTAGTGAAGGGTAAAAGTAGCTTCAGAATACTAACAGGCATCAGTTAATCCTGTATTTTCCAAGGAGACTTTCAAGAGAACCGAGGGAAACTCAGTCCCTGGAGATGGCCATCTCCTACTTTCTAGGGTGCCAACATATTCAATGTAAACTTGCCCCAAAATCTGTAGTGGTCTGCTCAGGGCTCCTGCAGTTGTTCTTGAAGCTGCAGCTACTTTCCCTCACCACAGAGATATAATACTTTATCCAAACTGGCTACTTAAAATAAAGGGGGAGTTGTTGGTATTTATTTTTCCTTGCTTGTCTTATAAGCAAATATAAATCAACACTGTAAGGATGATTTATTTAACAGTACCTCTTCTTTTCAGTCACATTTCAGAGGCATTGTAGCCTGAAACAAGAGCATACACGGGCCTGGAGTCAAATGGACCTGGCCTTGAATTCTAGATCAACTTTTCACTGAGTCATCTTAGAGGGATTACTTAATCTCTTGGTAAAATGAGAGTAACAGTATCTACTTTAAAGGGTTGTTGTGAGCATTAACTGAAAGAATAAATGTAAAATGTTTAATATATATAGCATTTAACACAGAGTAAGAATCTAATGGTAATTGGTATGATGGTAATGGTGATTATATCTCTCTTCACTCCCACTCCGTCTTTCCTATCCTTATTTTTTCTTTTGTGTTTTGGTTTCAAGAAGACAAGGAATCTTTATCCACTGTTAACTGTTTGGAAACTACCAGCTTTTCCAGGAAGGATATCAGTCTACCTTACATGCCCAATAACAAAAGGTTGAGGGGGTGTTCAGGTAGAAATATCTAGAGTTTAATATCTGCATTCTGTTTTACCAAGACAGCAGATTTCTTTCGTAGTTGGAAACATTCCTGAATTAGTTTATGATATTTGTCCTAGGGTCACAAAGACAGGCTTATTTCCTCATGGAGACTTACTTAATTTATGTCAGGGTCCTCCAGGACCTGTTCTTTGTAAACTCAGGGCAGTAGCTATACTGTCTTATTTGCCTTTGCACCCCCTGTTTCTGACACAGGGACCACACAGGCCTATCACAGAGTAGGGGCTCCCTGAATTGTGGGTGGATGGCACACACTGTGGAGGATGTGATGATAATTATAACATGGCCTTGGTCTACAAGGCCAAGTCTGGTAGGGGAAATAAGGCAGGAGATCACCCTAGCAGGCAAGTGGCACATATCACCAAACAAGGCACAACATGAAGCATACACAGATTTGGCTGAACAAAAAGGTCTGTGTCAGGGGTGCAGATTGTAGTGAGCAATGTACCTGAAGCTAAGAAATTACAGTTTTACTCTGAAGGCTGTGGGGAGCTATTGGTTTTAGAACTGAGTGGTACAGTCAGTTTTTATGATTTGCAGTAGTTTTGTTGTATAAAGTGTCACAAACACTAAATTAGTAAATACTCAGTCATTGCCTCAGGGGAAATATAGGGTTAAATTACTATGAGCCTCCATTTTCATCAATCAATGCATAACCTTGTTTATGTGTGTTTCTGTTTAAAGATGCTTTATTTAATATATAATGTTGATTAATTAATATTGAACTCACGGCCAACAGTACTACAACTCATGCCTAGATGAAGCTTATCTAACACACACACAGTCTCCATAAGGCACATCACAGCCTTCTTACACTTAGGAACATTAGGTAGCACTTCAGCACTATGCTTAGGGGACACTGACTGGGGATTGCACACAGTTTGCTATGACTGAATTTAGGATATGAAGTTGGGCATGGAGGAAAATGAGATAGGAGATGAAAAATACTGGAGAGTTTTCTTTGCATTAATCCAACAAATATTTGAGTACCACTTATGCGTAAGACATTGGGGATACAGTAGTGAATAGGCTAAACAAAGTTTTTGCCCTCGTGAAACCAATTCTAGTGGAAATTTGAACTAGTTAAGGTAGATGTTGAGCCTTGTATTAAAGATGAGGAATTTAGACTTAGAGCTGTCAAATGTCTAACAAATTGGGTAGCTAATAAGTTGCAGAGCAATAGCTCCAGCTAGGTCTTTTGATGCCACATTTCTGTTTTTTTTCTCAAACCTGTTGATTATTTTTATCAGAAAGGATTAGAGTAGTGAGAGCCTGGGAAAGGGAAACCAGACAGGACTTGAAGTAGACAAGACAACAGGCTTATGGGAGTCAGAACTGAGATGACAGCAGTGGGCATGAAGAGGAGGCACAGAATCAGGAAGAAGAGAGAATCAGTGAGATCTGGTGATTGTCTGGCTATGTCAGGGTGCTGGGTAGGGTAGGAAGAAGGAGTTTTCAAAGGTGCTTAGAGGTTCCCAGCCTGAATTACTAGGAACATGCTAGTTACCACGTGCAGAAATCAAAGAAGACAGATGAAGACGCAGGTTCACTTTTGGATTTGTTAAGTCTGAGGTGCCAGGAGAAAGTCTAGGTGGTGCTTTCTAAAGAGGATAAAGAGATTTAAACTGTGAGACTAGTTTAATACCAAAAAAAAGGCCCCTGGAAGTATCTGGAGTAGATTTGAAGGAGATGAGGGACAGAGAGACAGTACAGGGCAGTAGTTAAAAGACTGAGTTCTGGGGCTTCCCTGGTGGCGCAGTGGTTGGGGGTCCGCCTGCCAATGCAGGGGACGCGGGTTCGTGCCCTGGTCCAGGAAGATCCCACATGCCGCGGAGCGGCTGGGCCCGTGAGCCATGGCCGCTGAGCCTGCGCGTCCGGAGCCTGTGCTCCGCAACGTGAGAGGCCCGTGTACCACAAAAAAAAAAAAAAGAAAAAAAAAAATCTACCTTTGCCCCTTTTTAACTCATTTACAAAGTACTTGGAACAGTGGGAGTTTATAACAATGACTAAAGCCATTTATTTTATGCCTATTATATGCACAATCAAGTATATTAGTTTTCTGAAAGATGCATATCACCCCCATTTTACAGATGAGGACACAGAAGCTTAGAGAGCTTAAATTTTCAAGGTTGTACAATAAATATCAATACCAGTATTTGATTCCTAAAACTCAGGTTCTTTCCCTACACCATGCTGAAAATAAAATGGAGTGACTATAAGGATTGTGTATAGGTATGTTGATGTATTTAAACCTTCCAAAATTACTTACTTTGCCCCAGAGCTTAATTTTATAAGGTGCTTATAAAGTACTATATCATTTGAAATTGCTCTATCAGAAATCAAATAAACTTTTTAAGGCTATACATACAATCCAATCTGGCTCCATCTGGCCATAAATAAAAATCATTAGTTCTGTGCTCAGTATTCCAGGTGCTTCCACAGACACATGTTGCTCACTTAAAGTCTGTATAATAAACCCATTCTAAATACAAGCAACTGCAAATGTGTATATGCACAGATTAACCTTTTCTAGACACTTGTAATTTTCAAAGCCAGTGCTGGAGTTCCAGTGCAGTAGCATGTGCATCATGATGCCAGATCCCCCAGGCCTCACTGCAATGCCAGTTCCAGCTCCAGCTCCAGCCCCTGCCTACTTCACCCAGACCACACCCTGCTCTTCACCCAGAACCAGGACGTCAAGGATTCAGGTTTAGTGTCTTTGGCTGAATCCCAAACCTGAAGATTCTTTTGATATTTCCAAATTTATTTCACTTTCTGTCCTCTGGTTATAAGAGCCTTGTGTGAACAGGCCTTCCCCATGCATGGCATTTTAGACTGTGAGAACTAGAAAAGACCCTTATTTTATAGATGAGAAAACCAAGATGATGCAGAGAAAGAAAGTAACTTGATCAAGGCATAGAAAAACCAAAGACACCAAAAGCAAAAATGGTTGATCCAGGTTTACATAGTCACAAAATGAGGGTAAGATATACATTTTTTTAAACAAAAAAAGAATTGTACACATGAAGTCTGAAGTTATTTGGGATTATGTCTAATCCATCTCAATGTTCCCTGGTACAGTGCCTGGCACATAACTAAGTGACTAATACTGGTTTATTGTATATGAAAGTATGTCAGTAAAATGGTTAATTGGATTGTAGGAAACAGTTGTGCACATTAGAATGAGACAAGGAGGAAAGAGCAATATGTAGTTGATTGACACACTAGGGTGAGTTAGGTGTTTACCTTCCTTGTGCTCCCCTGCTGCCCTCTTCTATATCATAGCCCTTTACTGTTCTGAATTTCAGTGGGCCAATTTCTTGCACGTCCTGCTCTAGACTCTACACTCCTTGAGGGCAGAGATAGTGCTGTGTTCACTGTTATATCCCAGTGCCCAGCACAGTTTCTGACATTGTAGTAAACACTCAGGAAATATTTGTCTAGTAAATAAATGAGAAGAAATAAAATATTCCTACCCATTCATGCATCTACTGTTTTTGTATTTCTCATCTCACCAGGCAGAAACTCATATATAATTTATGGTATCCTGATGGTTGAGGAAGGCAACCATATATATATATATATATATATATATATATATATATATATATATATACTTTTTCAGATTCTTTTCCACTATAGATTATTACAAGATATTGAATGTAATTTCCTGTGCTATACAGTAGGTCCTTCTTGTTTATCTACTTTATATATAGTAGTGTATATCTGTTAGTCCCAAACTCCTGTTTAGCCTTCCCGCCCCCCTTTCCCCTTTGGTAACAATAAGATTGTTTTCTATGTCTGTGAGTCTATTTCTGTTTTGTAAATAAGTTCATTTGTTTCATTTTTTTAGATTCCACAAATAAGTGATATCATATGATATGTGACTGCCTCTCTATCTTACTTCACCTAGTGTGATAATCTCTAGGTCCATCTATGTTGCTGCAAATGGCAATATTTCATTCTTTTTATGGCTGAGTAATAGTCCATTGTATATGTATACTACACCTTCTTTATCCATTCATCTGTCAGTGGACACTTAAGTTCCTTCCATGTCTTGCTATTGTAAACACTGCTGCTATATGAACATTGGGGTGCATCTTTTCGAATTACAGTTTTCATCTTTTCCAGATATATGCTCAGGAGTGGGATTGCTGGGTCATATGGTAACTCTACTTTTAGTTTTTTAAGGAACCTCCAGCAAGATCCTACAATATGCTGCCTACAAGAGACCCACTTTAGGACAAAGGACGCGCATAGATTGAAAGTGAGGGGATAGAAAAAGATATTTCAGATGTTTCTGAACAGCCAGTTGTCAGCCTCTTATTTTGACATCTCCAGCAGGACATTCTCAGAAGAATGTAGTGGAGAGGGTACTAAGCTGGGAGCCAGGCAACCTAGGACAGAATTTTTACTCTTCCAGCCATTTGTTGTGTGATCTCAAGGAAGGTACATACTTCTCTGGGTCCTGTTTTCCTCATCTGAAATATGAAGAGATTAAGATAAGTGCTTTCTTAATCTTCTGTCAGCTCTGATACTATGTGATTCTATAATTAAATGACCTGGATATAGATAATACCTGCTCCATTGACAACTCTCTTCTGAAAACTAAAACAAAACCATTGGCTTCCCCGTCGTCCTACT
Source organism: Physeter macrocephalus (assembly GCF_002837175.3). NCBI lineage: Eukaryota > Metazoa > Chordata > Mammalia > Artiodactyla > Physeteridae > Physeter > Physeter macrocephalus. The sequence goes on from NC_041217.1 coordinate 142,464,246, forward strand.
GGCTTTATTTAAGATCATCTTCTCTCACTCCTTTTATATGAGAATGTCTCTGTCCCAGGCAGTTTATGGGGACTTAAGCTTTTATTTACTGTAGCTGGCAGCTCCTATAAGCTGGGGCTTTGACAATATTTCACATTTATTTATCTGAGCCAGAGCTTAGGATCAGGTGGCAGTTAAGTCATTTCAGGTTATTCAAATGCATTGAAAACGTTGCTTAATAATTCAGAACCAGTTTTCTCTGTTTAGAGTATTAAAGATTTTTTTAAATCCTTCTAATTATCCAATTCCAACAGCAGTTTAAATAGACAGGGAAAAATCTGTCCCTTCTGAAAGGGCAACTGATGCAAACTTATTTTCAGTCCCTGTGTCTGTGCAGCAGGGCTGACTGAGGTAAGGGCCAGAGAGAGTCCAGAGCTAGAGGACTTGCCTGGGTGACCTGTTGATGGTATCACTGGCAGGCTCTGCCTGCCATAGGAGTGAGGCTACAGGAAGAGGTCTGGGGCTATGGCTTCTTTTGACTTTGGGTCGGTGGAGGCTTTAGGGAGGAGTGGGGAGCCTCCACTCAGTCATTCAGTAGGTCAGTCTTTCAGCAAATATTTGTTGAATTCATACTGTTTCCAGCAGTATAGTAGGCCCTGGGGATAGATAGCCAATAAGACCTCATTTATGCCCTCGGAATTCAGTGTAACTGGAGAGACAGACTCATAGACAATTGCAAAATAACGTGAGAGAACAGACAGATAACTCAGTATGAGACTGTAGCCGATCCTTTGGGGTAGGTCCCCAGAAATGGGTTGCCTTGCCTGGTCAAAGTATAGGAGTATTATTTTAACAAAGGACAAGGTTGGCATTGCCGGTGCCTGTTTTCCAGTTTAAACACTGACCTTGAGTCTGCCAGCAGACCTTTAAGCCACCTTGTCTGAGAAGCGTAAGGGGAAGCAAAGGTATCAGTTAAGCAAATATGAATTGGCCGCATGCAGGGCAGTGGAATAAAAATATGATGGAGAGACCACAGTGAACATGTATGGTCCCTTTGTCACAGGATCCATGGCCCAGTGAATTGGAGAAGATGCCCCATCACTTAGGCCTGGTTTCAGGGGAGAAGTAGCAGTTGAGCTGAGCTTTGAAGGATGTGTAAGTTTTCAACAGGTAGAACTGGGCGGAAAGGACAGTCCAGTGGTGGAAACAACATAAGCAAAGGTTCAGAGAAGAGAAGCACGAGACATAAATGGGGAATAGCAAACTGCTCTGGTCAACTGGAGCATAAGATCTTTGAGGGGATAGTATTTAGAGATCAAAATAGTAAAGAATGTTGGGGCCAAGCCACCACCACCCTTTCAAAAAGTTTAGGCCCAGATTTTGCTTATTTGATTTTTTTTTCGAAAGAAAATAGAATAAATGTCTATTTTGTGACTTACTCCTAAAATGTTAATAAAGGTTTGCTCTGTATTTTTTGATGTTCCATGATGTACATTCTCTGGTTTGATCATTTTTTCAACAAGCACTTATGAGAGCATATAATGCACCAGATTCTTTGCTGGATGTTGGGGATACAGGAAACAGTCCTGCCTTTAAGCTATTCAGTCTTATCCAGGAGATGTTTGCATGATGACAGGCTGTGATGATGCTCATTGCAGGCCCATAAGGTGGTGCATCAGATGTCAACATCCTTGTTAAACAAACAAGGAAACTCAGAGGAGGAAAGGTGACTTTTTCATGATCACACAGTTGGTCAGAAATAGTATGCTAGGGTTAGGAGCCAGGTGTGTGGTCACTCAGAGGGTGCTTATTCCCTTCTCTCCTCCTCTGCTCTGAGGCCTGACCTTCTGTGGACATCAGGACCGAACTGATAGGAAACAAGCATGAAGAAATTCCTGGTCAGGTAAAATGCATATCTCCAGCCACCCTCAAGTACCACTTTCTTAACATCTTCTCTCCTAAATACTTTTGTTTCTTATCACGGTACTTTTCCTTAAATCCACGAGTTTGGGAGCTGGTATAAGTTTGGCATAGTACAGGCGCCCACTGGACCAACCTTCAAAGAAAACACCTGCTCTGTTCATGATTCCTGCCTTCCAGTTTCATAAGCTTTGGGTGGGTGAAATGTAATATCAAAATAGCTCAGAGAGAGCCTTGGTAACATTTAAGATATTGAACGTGCTGCATCTGGTAACTAGAAAATTTAATGATCTCCTGCTGTTTTGGTAATTGGATAAGTAAATACATCAGAATAAATCACACCAACAAGTCTTTTGTATGTCGTTAGGGACTCAACTCTTTTAACTCCTGTTCAAAGCTCCAGCTCTTGAGCGGTGTTTGCGTTCAGAGTTACGCACGCATCAGCTCGCATGGCCCTGCTTGAGTATTAAAATGCATTCAAAATGCTTACTTTCTCCCCAGCTACTCTGCCTGAGGAGTACATCTAGTATGCCATTTCAGATCTCTCTGAAGGCAGGGAGAAAGGTTTTTTCCGGAAGTTTAAACTAAACATAATAAGGCATTTTAGCCCTTCACAATCTATCTCCAAACTATCTTGCTGGCCATGTCTTCCACTACAGATGTGTTATGAGCCTAGCCAGAAACACCACCCATTTACAAATTGGGGGAAATGAGGTCAAAGCAAAAGGGAATTATCCTGTTGTAGTAAAGAATCATGTAAGAGTTTTGAGTAGGAGAGAGGCAGGCTCAGATACTTTGTTCAACTCTCTCTCGAGTGTCAGGAGAGACCCAGAGAAAAATGATGTATTAGAGCTTATTGGGTGTTGAATGATGTTGTCATCACGGATGAGAAATTTGGGTCTTCTGGAGGTTAAATCACTTGCTCAGGAGTATTCATGCAGAGCCAAGATTCAAAATCCACCAGAACTTTTTCTTACTGCCTCCCTAATTAGCATTTAATCCATGTCTACCGGTGATCTGGGGCAAACAATAATCACGGTTTCTCAGAGGGTTTTTAAGCTGAAGTAGCAGTTCTAACCTGACCGGTTAACAGGTTTCTCTCCTTTCATTTGTCTCTTAGTGTCCTGTTCCAAACACAATGGTTAGTGTTGTGGACCAATCTTTTAACAGAGGCGTCCTCGGAGCCTTTTATACAAGAGCCCAGCTATCTTCCATGATACCAGCCTCTGAAAGTGAGGCATGTCCCCTCGATCATTGCTTCCCAGCCTGTGTCAGATCATCACACACACTGAAAATGTTTGTGTGCGTCATTGGGGTAATCATACCAGGTTGCTCAGGGTCAAAGGCAACTCAGCCCTGAGGATTCTGGCTTCTTTGAGAGATGAGACCAGTATCGTGGTACACCTGTAAGTGGCACACCACTAGGGCTGATCTGCACTAGATTTCTGTTGCCACACTCCAGAATCCTCACTCATGATTTGCCTATACCCTGTTTATTAAGCTTTCAGAAACAGTGAGCTTGCAAACCACTCTGTAAAGCAGGACTTCCTCTTAGTTACTTGAAGTTGTGTCTTCCAGAGCCCAAGAGGGACAGGACTTCGATCTTCTTGTGTTTCTAGACTAAAGAGGCTTTCCGCCCCACCCTACCCTTCTTGATAGAAGTCCCTCTGTTCCCTCTGGGCCTTCCCCACTAACATTGTTTAATAGTATAGTGACCAGGCTGCTCTCGCCTTATGAGATGGACTGCATTCTGCCCTTGGAATATGTGTCTCTCTCAATAAACCTGCTTTCACTTGAAAAAAAAAACTCGTATAGTGACCAAAACCACCATCAGGGATACCAGTGCAAGGAAGGCGTCACATTTTTTGTTTGGTGCCTAGGATCTCCCTGACAATGTGCCAAGTTTGAGGCCGTTGTGACATTAGCAACACTTTAGAATTGGTATCCTCATTTAACAGCCCATCTAAAGGCACAGGCTGGGAATGAAGACTCCAGATTTGGTCCCAGATCTGCCATGAGTGCTGAGAAACATTGGGTAAGTTCTTTCCACTCACTGGGCTTTTCTTTCCCCATCTGTTACAGAGATGACCTCTAAAGACCCCTCCAGCTCTAACAATCACTAGGTCTGTGATAATTGAGGAGCTAGATGAGTGAAATTTCCCCAAATGCCCGAGGTAGTAATATACTTTGTTGTGGGGAGGTATATGCTTCAGTTACATGAAGGCATAGTCTTTCCAAGGAAGAGACTTAGAATAAATAGTCTAGTGTATGACTACAGTACTAAAAGTATCTAGTGTGGTGGTTAAGAAAACAGACTTTGGAGCCAGACCTAGTTTTAAATCCTTGCTCTGTCACTTCCTGCCTGTGCAATCTTAGGCAGGTTATATAATCTCTCTGAGCTTCTATTCCTCATTTTTAAAGTGGAGGTAATAGTACCTCCCTCATAGGGTTGTGTAGTACTTATAAAATACTTGGAACAGTTAGCACCTAGCACCTAATAAATGTTTTGGTGTTTTTTTTTAATTTATTTATTTTTGGCTGCATTGGGTCTTTGTTGCTCTGCGCGGTCTTTCTCTAGTTGTGGGAGTGGGGGCTACTCTTCGTTGTGGTGCTCAGGCTTCTCATTGCCGTGGCTTCTCTTGTTGTGGAGCACAGGCTCTAGGTATGCACACTTCAGTAGATGTGGCGTCCACACGCTCAGTAGTTGTGGTTCGCGGGCTCTAGAGCGCAGGCTCAGTAGTTGTGGCACACAGACTTAGTTGCTCCGTGGCATGTGGGATCTTCCCGGACCAGGGCTCGAACCTGTGTCCCCTGCATTGGCAGGCGGATTCTTAACCACTGCACCACCAGGGAAGTCTGGTTTGTTTGTTTTTTTACGTAACAATTTTTTTTTCTTTATTTTTTTGGCTGCATAGGGTCTTAGTTGCGGCACACGGGATCTTCATTGAGGCATGCGAGCTCAGTAGTTGTGGCGCACGGGCTTAGATGCCCCGTGACGTGTGGGATATTAACTTCCCTGACCAGGGATCAAACCCACGTCCCCTGCATTGGAAGGCGGATTCTTTACCTCTGGACCACCAGGGAAGTCCCCCCAATAAATGTTAACTGTTGTTATCATTATTATAATATGATAAAACAAAGAACAGACAGGGCAGCCTACGCCTTAGTTTTCTCTCCCTTTGTTCTTCCTTTAACTTTTCTTTCATTCTCCCTTCTTCCCAACTAAAAAAGTTAAGGAAAGGGATTTTCCTGGTGGCGCAGTGGTTAAGAATCCTCCTGCCAATGCAGGGGACACGGGTTCCATCCCTGGTCCAGGAAGATCCCACATGCCGCAGAGCAACTAAGCCCATGCACCATAGCTACTGAGCCTGCTGCACTCTAGAGCCTGCGAGCCACAACTACTGAAGCCCGCGCACCTAGAGCCTGTGCTCTGCAACGAGAAGCTGCCGCCATGAGAAGCACCCCACGCACCGCAAAAAAGAGTAGCCCCCGCTCGCCACAACTAGAGAAAGCCTATGTGCAGCAATGAAGACCAAACACAGCCAATAAATAAATAAATTAATTAATTAAATTAATTTTAAAATTAAAAAAAAAAAAAGTCAAGGAAAGAAAATGTCATAGAGGCATCCTGTGCTTTGCAGCCACAGAAGACCCACCCAACCTCACTTTCTAGCACCCTAGCTGTTCTACCGCACTTTAATAATGGAAAGAATAGCATGTGACACTGTTTCCTGGAAACCCTCACCCCAGTGCCACTGCTTGTCTGTGATCCAATGAGGCAGATTGGTCCAGAAACTACACCAGAAGCTGGGATGTAAATAAGCCAGAGTGTAGTTCCATAATGGGACCCTTCCAGATTGGAAGTTCTTTTTGGGGTTGCATTACCACCTGCAGCAAATGTAGAGGAGAAATTGGTAGGTGCTACAACTGGTGTTGTGGATAATGATGATGATCAATCCCTTATGTTGGCAAAAGACTTTATAGTTACCAAAGCCTTTTCACACCCTGATCAGCACATGACCAGCAAGTTGGCTCTTAAATTCTCCCTCTGATACTTTGTGGGTGTAACTGCCCTCTTTAAGGATTCCCAGCTCATCAAAAGGTGTTTAAAGAAAATGGACAATTAGCTATTAGAACCAAGTTGACAGTAATGAAAGATGGCCTATGTTCCTGTGGGGAACAGCCAAGCCTGTGCCACAACAGGGACATGAGCCAGGACAGCTGCAGAATGCCTGCTTTCTTTATGGCCAAGGGAAAGCCTTTTAGTCACATTAACTATCCCCTGTTTAGAAGTAGGATCAGAGGTTAAGAGGCAGTGAAGGGCAGTGCATCAGATACAGGCTAAACGCTCACAAACCTGGGTGCAAATTCCAGCATTATCTTTCCTACCTACCTACTCGGGCAAGTCCCTTAACCATTTTTGACCTCAGAGAATTCATCTATAAAATGAGAATAATAGGAGTACTTATCTCATAGGATTGTTGTGACCATTTAATTAGGTAATATATAGAACAACTTGTATAGTTCCTGGCACTTATAAAATGCCAAACAAATGGTAACTTTTTTGGTAGTGATGACATTAACAATTATTTTTTAGACTTGTAATATTTAATATGCATGTTTTATAACAAAATAACTAACAAAATACGTTACTCATAGCTTACCAAAAAGATTAGTTGTTCTCCCAAGTTTAAAGTAAATGCTAATTTTGAACAAAACCAAGGGCAGATATATTCAGCTTTACTATAATATGGGAATTTACATATGCAGCATTTGTGCTGCCTCATAGAGTAGAAGGAGCTCAGGATTTGAGTGAGAAGACCTGAGCTCCACCAATTTCTAGCTGTATGACCACGTGTAAGTATGTCCCTATTTGAGTTTTGGTGTTCTCATCTGCAGAAATGAGGATAAATTAGTCCAATCTCTTAGGATAGCTCTAAGGTTTAGATAATATATGTGAGAGTACTTTGAAAGCTTGTTAGCACTGAATAATATTTCGTTGTCTGGATGTTCCAGTTTACTTATCCATTCACCTACTGCAGGACATCTTGGTTGCTTCCAAGTTTTGGCAGTTGTGAATAAAGGTGCTTATTAAACGTCTGTGTGCAGGTTTTGTTGTGGACCTTAGGTTTTCAGCTTCTTTGGGTGAATACCAAGGAGTGCGATTACTGAATTATGTAGTAAAAATATGGTTAATTTGGTAAGAAACCACCAAACTGTCTTCCAAAGTGGCTATGCCATTTTGCATTCCCACTAGCAATATATGAGTGTCAGCATTTGGTGTTGTCAGTGTTCTGGATTTTGGCCATTCTAATAGGTGTGTGGTGGTATCTCGTTTTAATTTGCATTTCCCTGATGGCATATGATGTGGAGGAGCATCTTTTCATATGTTTATTTGCCATCTGTAGATCCTCTTTAATGAGGTGTCTTTAAGGTCTTCAGCCCATTTTTTAATTGCGTTGTTCATTTTCTTATTGTTGAGTTTTAGGAGTTCTTTGTGTATATATATATATTTTTTTTCCTTTTTTAAAAATAAATTTATTTATTTATTTATTTTTGGCTGTGTTGGGTCTTTGTTGCTGCACGCAGGCTTTCTCCAGTTGTGGCGAGCGGGGGCTACTCTTCGTTGCAGTGCGCAGGCTTCTCATTGTGGTAGCTTCTCTTGTTGCGGAGCATGGGCTCTAGGTGTGCGGGCTTCAGTAGTTGTGGCACAAGGGCTTCAGTAGTTGTGGCACACGGGCTCTAGAGCGCAGGCTCAGTAGTGGTGGCGCACGGGCTTAGTTGCTCCTCAGCATGTGGGATCTTCCCGGACCAGGGATCAAACCCGTGTCCCCTGCATTGGCAGGCAGATTCTTATCTAGTGCGCCACCAGGGAAGTCCCTTTGTATATTTTGGATAATAGCTCTTTATCAGGTGTGTCTTTTGCAAATATATTCCCCTGGTCTGTGTCTTGTCTTCTCATTCTCCTGAGAGTTCTTTGGGAAAGTTTTTAATTTTAATGACGTTTAGCTTCTCAATTATTTCTTTCATGAATTGTGCCTTTGGTGTTGTATCCAAAAAGCCATCACCTTACCCAAGGTCATCTAGATTTTTTCCTATGTTATCTTCTAGGAATTTTATAGATTTGTGTTTTACATTTAAGTCTACATCCATTTCGAGTTAATTTTTGTGAAGGCTGTAAGGTCTGCGCATCTAGATTCATTTTTTTGCATGCAGATGTTCAATTCCAAAATCAGTTGTTGAACCTAGCATTTTTTTCTAAATGTGAAAATATTAGAGTAGACTTTCCTTTATTCAATTTCAAAATAAAAGCTTACCTTAGCAAAATTAAATAAAATAAAAAGGATTGATAATAATACCGACCCTACAAGATTGTGATTTAATGTTTGTGTAAATATCTTACAAACTATAAAGTACTATTCATATATTGCTGCTACTGTTATTTTTAGTATTACTCAGCTCCTGCCCTCAAGTAGCTACCAGCCTAGTAGTAGTGTTATATTTCTGCTCAGGTATTTTTTTTTAAGTGAGAAGCAGAATAGTGCGACTAGAAAGAACCCCAAAACAAGTCAGAAACGGGTAGAATACTGAACTTATCAACTGTGTGATCAGGGCCAAGTCACTTGACCTCTCTGAGCCTCAGGTTGCCCACTTGTGAAATGAAGGGGTTGGACTATATGGGATTCAAGGAGCTTTCCCACCCTAACATTCTGGGACTCTCTCAGAGTGAGTGGCCTAAGAATGAGAATCTGTCACATTGATTAACATTTTTCTCAGCAGCAATGTTATACTTTTTCAGGGAAAAAAACAAAAAACAAAACTGAAGCCCAGGGCTTCCCTTGGTGGCACAGTGGTTGAGAGTCCGCCTGCCGATGCAGGGGACGCGGGTTCGTGCCCCGGTCCGGGAAGATCCCACATGCCGCGGAGTGGCTGGGCCCGTGAGCCATGGCCGCTGAGCCTGCGCGTCCGGAGCCTGTGCTCCGCAACGGGAGAGGCCACAACAGTGAGAGGCCCGCGTACCACAAAAAAAAAAAAAAAAAAAAAAAAAAATTGAAGCCCTGGGAAATAATAGAAGTACGATGTACATGAAAAGTTCGAACTGCTGAGAAAAGGGACCTAGAAAAGAATAACTCTCTTTGGCAAAGAACATGTCCCATTTTTGTTAACATAGACAAGTTTCACAAAGCCAATTTGCTAAAATACTTAGGTTTCCTAAGTATTGTATAATGAATAAAATGTCAAGAAGGTTGACTTTCCTTTTCTAACATAGACAAAGTTAGGCCATACCTCTTATCTGAGAATGCCCCTCCTCCCCCCAGGGGGTCCCAAAGGGTGGGTTTCTCTGTTGATTTAGAAAGTCAATAATTCAGTAAAATCCCAAGTAAATGGCAGAACATAAGCTCAGATTGCGTTTCTGTATTCGTATTTTATAAACATTTCAGGATTTTTTCCTTGACCCTTGACCTTTTGCCATTCTTAAAGTGAAGATCTTATGTCCTAGAAGCTTGGTTAGAAAACAACCTCAGGGTCATCTCATCCAACTTCTTTCTCTGTGTGGACTCTACTCTTAGCAGCACCTCTGGCAAAATAGTCCAGTAGTTAAACCTATGGATTCCAAAGCTAGACTGCTATGATTCACATTCTGGCTCTGCCCTTAACAACTTTGAGACCTTGAGCAAGTTTTTAATTTGTTCCATGGCTCAGTTTCCTCATCTATAAAATGGGAATAATAATTATACCTATGTCAGAGGGTTATTATGAAAATTAAATTCTTTTATAAATGTTAAGTGCTTGGAATATGCCTGGTACAAATTAAATGCTCAATAAATGTTAGCTTTATCATCATGATCTTCTTCCACAAATAAGCCCCTATTTGAATGCTTCTAGGGACAGCAGAGAATGCCCTCACCTCTCCCCTCCCTACCCCTTTATTTTCCCAAGGTAGCCTGTCAACATGTAGGCCAGAAGCACTCTGGTTATCATGAGCTTTGGAGTCAGATGGATTGAGTTTTAAACCTTATTCTATCTGCAACCTTGAGCAAGATAACCCATGGTATCTTCAACTTTAAAATGGCAATAATACATACTTCGTTTGGCTGTTTTGAGGACTAGTTAAGGTATTTTATATAAAGTACTTAGCATGGTTCCAGCTACACGGAAGGCACTAAATACGACTGGCCCTTGAACAACATGGATTTGAACTATGCAGGTCCGCTTACATGTGGATTTTTTTCAGTAATAAATACTACAGTACTACACCATTCGTAGTCGGTTGAATCTTGGATGTGGAACCCCGCGTACAGAGGAACCACCAATATGGAAGAACTGCGTATATGGAGGGCCGACTATAAGTTATATGTGATTTTCAACTGCTTGGAGGGGTGGTGCCCCTAACCCCCAGGTTGTTCATGGGTCCACTGTAATTGATGGTTGCTACCATATGATGATGATGAAGAAGAACAAAAAGAAAATACAAGACAGGAGGGGAAGGAAGAAAGGTGAAAGAAAGAGAAGTAGTAGCCACACCAGCAGCTGCTGCTCTGTGAAAAAGTTTTTTCTGACCAGCTGAGTTCTGCTCCCCTACAATTTTACCTCACCAGTCTCAGCTCTGCCCACTGGAACTGCAGAGAACACATCTGCTCTGTCTACCTGTCCTACTTGCCAGCCCTTCAGACATTCAGAGAGGGCTGACACAGCCCTCTCCCTGCCCCTATAGGAGCAGTGCCCTCTCTCAGGAAGACATATCCCATTTTTCAGATGTGTCTTAGAAAACATGGTTTTTAGGCTTCTCTCTAACAGGAGGTCCCTCCTGGCACACTCCCCATCCTTCCTGAATGGGGCCCAGAACACTGCAGGATCGTTTCACAATATGGCCACTCACAATATAGTGTCCTGCATCTCCCTAGGTTCCCTACAGTCTCTCTGTCCACTCCAGGCAGATGAGAATGGAAACAAAAATTGTCCTTGTTCACTTTAAATTTCTGTCTGAAATGACCTTCAAAGAAAAAAATTGCTTGTGATATGGGGCACCAGAGGGAGCAGCCCCAACAAAACCATCTTTAATGTGAAGCAGTCCACTGATGGCACAGCCCCACTGAAGCTATAGAAGGGGATCTCCAGATATTGAGACATTACCCTATCAGGGAAAAGGGAGCCCTTCTGCTGAGCAGCAAGATGGAAATAAGAGAGACAGCCTAGTGCAGGCCTGGGCTCCCGGAGACTTTGGGGAAAGAGCTCCAGCTGAAGTTAGACAGACTAGGGCCCTACCCAAGGCAACACTCCAGCCAGTAATGGCTGCTACCAGCTGAGCACTTACTGGTTCAGTCTCTGTACCAGAGCCTTCATCAACATTATTCCATTTAACTAGCACAGCCTATAAAAGAGAAACTGATTATTCCCATCTTACAGGTGGGGAAACTGAGGCTCTCAGGTTGTATTACATCATCAAGGTCATATAGGTAGTAAGTAACAGAGCTAGAGTTTAAATCTTAGTTGCTTCACTCTTTTTTACTATCAATATCATACTGTATAGACAGACCCTCACTAACTATGTGGCCTTAAACAAGTGGCAACCATGCTGAGCCTCAATTTTGTCAAGCTTGCATGGTTGTCTAGGGATTAAATGAAATAACATATTTAAAGTGCCTGGCATGTAATAGGTGTTCAAGAAATTCTAGTTTTCTCCTTCTCAAGTCCCAGCTCTCCCACTTAAAGTGACTGGGGAAAATCACTTAACTTTTCTCAGACACAGTGAAAACTGGATGTGTTTTCTGAACATCTAACCTTGCATATTGACAACATGGCACCAAGGCTCCAACCTCCCAACCTCATTTGCTTCCTAGCATATCTTTTTGCCAGTATGCACAGCTCTGACAGTATTATGATTTTGGTTTCTCCCAGCAAACATCATATTTACGAACCACAAATAACAAAGTAGAAGATGCCGGAAGAGCTCTGGCATGTTAATTAAGAACAATAGCAGAAGCAGCTGGGCAGAAAATGCCAACGAGTCAGAGGCAGAGTAGCTCTGTTTGTTGACAGAAGCCAGCAGAGCGTTGTATGTTAATTGGGGAAGTGGGTAAACATTTGCCAACAGCTTGCCCCCGGGTGCATTGGAAGACAGACAGCAGGCTAGGCCCTCCCCACCACCTTGCCTGCCCATCTGCCCAAAGCCCAAGAGATACCAGTGGAGCAGCCTTGCTATGGGTTCCTTATAAGCACAGAGGTTTCTGGAGGCAGATGTGTCTCCTTAATGACCCTCCTGGGCATACCAGGTTTCCATCTGGATACAGTCAAAGATAGTGTTCCTCCTTCAGCTCGCCAGCCTGCCTGTGACACTCAGGCCCCTAGGGCATCCCCTCCCCATCGGCCTGGAGAAGACAGTGGAGCCATCTCATTAGGTGTGGCTTGAGTTGAGCAGAGGACAAGATTGTCCGTCTCAGGTGCTATAGTCTCTGCCCAGGGGCCCAGAGCTCCTGTACATGTCTGACAGAGCAGACTGCCCGGCCTCCCATCATGCACACTTGGAGCTGTCCATTTATCTGTGTGTCTGTTGTCCATCCTTACCGTTGCTCACATACACGGCAGCCCTCATTGAACACCTGCTCTGTGCCAGACCCTGTGCTAATTATTTATTTTTTCTCACTTAATCCTCACATCAGTCCTACAAGGTTGATACCAACTCCAAAGCCACAAAGCTAATAGCCAACACAGCTGTGATTTAAACCAGAACCTTTCTGGTTCCAAAGCCCATTGTCCTAGTATTTCTCAGCTTTTTAAAATTTATGTTCCCTTTAGGAAATTTTGGGGTTTTTTTTCTCTCACTCTCGGATTCAGAAAACCTCTACATCACATCCTTGCCCCTGACCTAGGAGGCCATAAACGTAATGTAGGGTTCCTATATGATTAACATATCCCAAATGAGCCAAGAAGATTTTGTCTAGCTTTATTCTCTATAGTTCATATTATAAAATAATCATTTTTTTATTTCTAAAATATAAAGTCATATTATGACCTTGACTCATTTTTTGGAACTAAATATCTTCACCACCACCAACAAGGAGACTGTGATATGCCTCCCTAGGGAGCCTCTCCTCAGCAGGGGAGATACTCATCTCTGGGCACGGCGGGATGGGCACTCTCTAGTTTACTACAGGTATGTTTAGTGGGAAGATCAGCCCCCAAAGCTTAGCTCTTTCCCACCAAGCAGAAAAGGCCCTCCCCGCTGCCAGGAGTTAAGCAAACACGGGTCCCCAGCAATGCCAGTGAGTTGTTTGGTAACCAGTACCCTTTCCTAAGACCCTCCTGTTCTGCTGGCCAAGCTGAGCTGTGCAGGAAGCAGTGGGCCTCCACCTGCCCTGAGGTCAAATGCTAGTTCTTCCACTAAACTATGAGACTTGACCTCTCTGAGCCCTGGTTTCCTCGGTTATAAAATGAGAGTAACAGGACTTCCCTGGTGGTGCAGTGGTTAAGAATCCGCCTGCCAGTGCAGGGGACACGGGTTCGAGCCCTGGTCTGGGAAGATCCCACATGCCACGGAGCAGCTAAGCCCGTGTGCCACAACTAATGAGCCTGTGCTCTGGAGCCCACGAGCCACAACTACTGAGCCCGAGTGCCACAACTACTGAAGCCCGCATGCCTAGAGCCCGTGCTCCACAACAAGAGAAGCCATCACAATGAGAAGCCCACGCCCCACAACAAAGAGTAGCCCCCGCTCGCCACAACTAGAGAAAGCCGGCGTGCAGCAACGAAGACCCAACCCAGCTATAAATAAATAAATAAATAAAAATTTTAAAAACAGTAAAAAAATATAAATTAAGATTTTTCTAATAAATGGGAGTAACAACACCTACCTCACAGGTTATTTTGAGGATCAAATGAGATAAGAGATGTGAAAATGCCCGTGGCTGTGCAAAGTAGGCTCAAAATCAATGTGCAGGATAGGATCTGAATGCCGTGAGAGAAAATAGTGCTTCTTCCAGTCTTTTTGAGTATGTGTTTTCTTTCTTTTTAGGTAACCCAGCTGGACCCAAATAAATCATTATTGGAGGTAAAGTTGTTCCCTCAAGAAACCCTTTTCCTTGAAGCAAAAGAGTAAACATGGCCCAGCAGTGGAACCAGCCGTTCCTTGACAAGCCAGAGGCCTGCATCAGGAGAAGGGCTCCTCGCCAAGCCACCTACACGCTCGTCTCACTCAATTCAGTGTCACACTTCTGCCTCTTGCAAGATTGCTGGAAAAAAGTAATAATAAACATAGCTACTTAACATTTCCCATCCACGAGTATATGTTCCCAGCCCTCATTGTAGAGAACTATAGCTCTGCCTCTCTTAACCCCTTCACCTCGCCCTCGTTCAGTGACTAATGCGCTGTTGAAGTGTGAGTGATCATGAAGTAGGATTTTTACCTCTCCAGTGCCCATCTTCCCCACAGTGTCTGGGACAGTTCTGTCTGACCTGTGACACCAAGCTGCTCTGTATTTGATGTGTCTCATTGAGCCAGGGCTCATACACCTCTGCCTTTTTCTTTTCATGACTGAATTTCTACTTTGTCACCTAATTTTAAGAGGCAGGGGGAAAAGGTCAAATGGGACTTCTTGGCATGGAGATTAAACATTGTTGTAGGAAAAAAACATATCATTTTTGTTGGTACTTCCTGACTTCTTTACTAAGACATAAGGTTGTGTTTGAGGACTGCATTTGACATATATGCAAGATATTCATTTACTGCTCCTGCCTTGGGTCCCCAGGTTCCATCCAGGAGGTATTTGCTGTTCCATTACAGTGTAAGAAACTATTTAAGCTTGCGATGTGAATGTTGAGATAGTGTGAAGAGGACCAGCACCAGGACTTCAGTATCTGGCCCAGCTGCAGGAAGCTGCTGTTAGGTTTGCGTTTGGGCAGTTAGAACCTCATGGATACCAGCTCCCAGGTTGCTGGTCCATCAGTGTACACTGAACACAGCTCTCTCCTGCTTTCTGCTCCCTCTATTCCATCACGCATTTGGATCTTGTCACTTGGTGCTTTAAGCACCTTGACTGTCACCAAAATCTGATCAGCCACCCCATGGACTCTGAGCCCAGCTGTCATAAGGAACCGGCTCCACTATTTCATCCTTTTATGTTTCAGTATTAGATGGTAGACTCCCATCTCAAATGAAAGGGATCTCATTCTATGGCTGAAAATTCTGACTTCATATATTTAAGGGAGCAAAGTTAGGGGCTTAGCTCAGAAGACACGTGTTGCCTGAACTTGCATATAATAATTTGGGATGATTTAGTAAATGTGGATTCTTGTTAATCTATGGATTTGGGGTTTGGAGTTTAGTTCATGGAAGCACTGTTTATACCTTCACCGCCAATGACTTCTTTTCAGTCTTGAAATGTTTCTCCGTATCAGTTTTTGTGTCCCCTGTGGTCTCTATCCTAGGGTTTGGGATCCTGATTTGACATTTTGTACTTGTCCAAAAGAGTCTGAGTGCTGGGTTTTTTCCCCCTGGCCCAAGCCAAGGGGTTCTCAGAAGACTCTAACCACAGCCTGAGATATGCCTGGTTATTTTCCATCTGCCCAGAAGTAGGCATTGGCCAGGAAAATTCCACCTTGTGTCTTTTCTCTGACACTACAACCAGGGACCTCCCCTGAACACTCTATTCAAAGAATGTGTTTCTAACAGACTAGTGCTACATCTGCCTTGGTGGAGGCCTTCTCTGGCCCCAGGGGTCTCTCCAGGGAGGCTGAAAGGAAAAGAGACCCAAAGTGGGGGCGTTCAACCTGAGCACTTCCAGTCCAGCTCCACTCCCACCTTCCTAAACTAATGGCCCCACGAGACAGTCATTTCCAATGCTACAGATGCACTAGGGCACCAGCTTTTCTTTTTCCAGGGAGACCGTGTTCTGTAGCTGCCGTGGAGAAGCCACAACCCCGAACTCAGGCCATACTCAGGAATAGCAGCAATGTGTGGGTGGGGATTGGAGGGACACGACTCTGAATTCACTTTCATGTTTAACCTGTTCCATCTAATTTGGGTTTGACATCATCATATTGTTCCCCCCATCATCTTCACTTCTGCATTCCAATAATACAGACTTTACTCTGAAACGAATTTCATAAAAGTTATTAAATGCTACTTGAATGTGTATGAAGTTTACACACCCTTTTTCAACCCTGCCTTGGAAGGTTCTTCTTGCTTAGTCCCATGAAATCCTATCCTATGGGCCCCTTTGCTAGGAAAGGCCTCAGCTAATTATCACTGTTCACTCATACCATTCTGTTCTACTGAGCTCCAGAACAGGAGGCCAGAGCAATTTTATGCCCTTTCTTACAAATACAACATTAAAATGACTTATATAAAGTTAGGATCCAAGAAAAGCATTAAGTGCCTTACCAGCACCACAAAAATAGCAAAGTCCTTTGTAATTCTTCCTCCTAGCCTTACACTTCCTTGGGCTTTATATCCCTGCCTCCAGACACGGAAATGTGTCAATCAGAATATGTGCTCTGTGTTCGTATGCCCAGCTGTCTGGAATGAAGTTCCAGGGCTGCTGTCATCCCTGCCCCATTCCAGTTCACTCCTCTGTGTTTCTTGGATTATCACTTGTATGTTTGGAGCATCAGTTTGAAGGTTTAAGGAAGTATTGCCAATTTCCCACTGCCTCTCAGAAGGTGCAGTTTGGGGGAGTTTTCTGGTCTGCTATGTTGTCGTGCTCTGGCACCACTAGTTTTATGGGACATACAGGTGTTCGTCTTTGAATTGCAAGCATCTGAAGTCTGAGTTCTTTTATGGAATCTTTCCTTTTCAGTGTAGGAGAATAGGAGTCAGGCTTTTATGGATTTTATTGGTGACATTAAAAACATAAAATAAGTTTGCAGTTGCATTAAAATTGCTACTCCCAAAGCTAGACATGCTGAGTTGAGTGTGCTGGTCAATGAGATGGGTTTTAAAGAGGTTGCAGAGCTCTGGCAGATTTCCCCAAAAGCATAAAAGTTGTTCATTTGGTTGTGAGAAGGGGTCTTAATTGTCATAAGCAAGCATCTCTGATTGGCACACTTCCACCATCCCTCTCAGCCCCTCATTCAACCAGTCTTGGATCCCACAGGCAGATGGAACATGGAATCCTGAATTCAGTCCAGGAGTAACTCACATTGGCCCATTTGATCCTTTTTAAAATTCTTGGAGGCAGATCTACATACACACACACACACACACACACATACACACACACATTCCAGAGACCTCAGTGTCTTTCAGTTTGAAACTTGGTTCTGCTACTTAATAGCTGTGTGACCTTAAGGTGAGTAACTTCTCTGAACCTCAGTGCCCTGATAACATTCACACAGCACTTTGCAGTTTACCACACCTTCCACACCCATCATCACAGTCCACTGCAGTGAGAGAAGCAGGGCAGGCATGATCATTCCATATTTGTACATGAGGCTCAGAGGGTAGGTACTTGCCTGAAGTCACACAATGTCAGTAGAAGAATCAGAACTCAAGCCCCAGGCTCTGACTTTCAGGGCCACAACTATTCTATAAAGAACCTCTAAGTTTCATGTCCAAGAATGGATCTTAGAATCCCCTACAATTGTATACAAAAAGTTAGATGTGTACTTTTCTAGGAGGGGAGTCTGTATTTCTCAGATTCTCAGTGGGTTCAATTGACCCGCCAAAATTTAACAGCTACCACTTACATCATGCAAACAACATCAGACCATTTGGGAAGTTGAATTTGTCCATTCTTCTTCTCATCAAGCCATTTTTCTTTTTAATCTAAGAGCCAGAAAGAGGGTGAGATGCAACAACTAGGCTTTCTTGCCTTGAACCTCTCTCTACATTTAGTGCTTCTCCCTTGTCTCATATAATCTGCTTTGGAAGATAACCCTTAACAAGCCCAACTAGCCATATAGCTCTTGCATTTTGAAAGTGTGCTCTGAAAGGAAACACCAAAGAAGAGACTTGCTCTCCAGTCTTCAGTCCATTAACTCTTAGTTTGCACACTGTCTATTAGTTGTGGTTCTCGGTTTTGAGAGGTGACATAATGTGTGGTTAAGAGAATAGCCTCTGGGGCCTTATTGCCTGGGTTCAAGCCACCCCTCCACTTACTAGTGTGCCCTTGGGAAGTCACCTCACCTTCCTGCGCCTCAGCTTTTTAGCTATAAAATGGATAATAACAGTACCTGGTTGATAAAGTTGTAGAGATTCAATGAATTAACACTTAACTCTTAGCTAACATGTAAAGCAGTTAGAACAACTACTGTCTGGTCTGCAAACTCATGGGATGACAAAAGGGAAAGAGAATGGGTGATGACAGCAGTGAGAAGTGGAGGTTTATGGGGGAGGACACAGAAAACATGAGAAGTGGTTACAAGAAGTCCAGGAGCACTGCTCTAGGGCCCTTCAGGGAAGGTCAAGGAGCCCTGCACAAAGTGTCACTGCATTACTGGTGTCCATAAGGATCAGCCCGGGGCATCATGGGAAGGAGGAAGGGGGCAGAGGACTAACTTGCTGAGCACTCAGGATAAGCCCTGTACCGTGCTCAGAGCATTACATATGTTACCTCCTGTAACCCCGCAACAACCTGCTGGGTGGGTGATCTTGACCCCATTTTGAAGAGGCAACAGGCTCAAAGAGGTGAAGTGACTTGCCCAAGTTCCACAGCTAGTAGCGAGCAGAGCAGAGTCTGGGACCCAGACCTTTGACTCCAAAGCTCCTGCTGTGTTTA
>NC_041217.1:142483359-142486063 GCF_002837175.3 Physeter macrocephalus
TTTTATAGTGTCCGGTCTTACATTTAGGTCTTTAATCCATTTGGAGTTTCTTTGTGTGTAAGGTGTTAGGAAGTGTTCTAATTTCATTCTTTTATATGTATGTATACAGTTTCCCAGCACCACTTACTGAAGAGACTGTCTTTTCTCCATTGTATATCCTTGACTTTTTTGTCATAGATTAGGTGACCACAGATGCATGGGTTTATCTCTAGGCTTTCTATCCTGTACCATTGATCCATATTTCTGTTTTTGTGCTAATATCATACTGTCTTGATTACTGTAGCTTTATAGTATAGCCTGAAGTCAGGGAGCCTAATTCCTCCAGCTCCGTTTTTCTTTCTCAAGATTGCTTTGGTTATTCGGGGTCTTTAGGGTTTCCATAAAAATAGCAAATTTTTTTTTGTTCTAATTCTGTGAAAAATACCATTTGTAATTTGATAGGGATTGCATTGAGCCTGTAGATTGCTTTGGGTAGTATAGTCATTTTCACAATATTGATTCTTCCAATCCAGGAGCATGATATATTTCTCCATCTGTTTGTGTCATCTTTGATTTCTTTCATCAGTATCTTATAGTTTTCTGAGTACAGGTCTGTTGCCTCCTTAGGTAGGTTTATTCCTAGGTATTTTATTTTTTTGTTGTGATGGTAAATGGGATTGTTTCCTTAATTTATCTTTCTGATCTTTCGTTGTTTGTGTGTAGGAATGCAAGAGATTTCTGTGCATTAATTTTGTGTCCTGCAACCTGGCCAAATTCACTGATTAGTTCTAGTAGTTTTCTGGTGGCATGTTTAGGATTTTCTATATATAGTATCATGTCATCTGCAAACACCGACAGTTTTACTTCTTCTTTTCCAATCTATATTCATTTCTTTTTCTTCTCTGATTGCCATGGCTAGGACTTCCAATACTATGTTGAATAATAGTGGCGAGAGTGGACATCCTTGTCTTGTTCCTGATCTTGGAGGAAATGCTTTCAGTTTTTCACCATTGAGAATGATGGTGGCTGTGGGTTTGTTGTATATGGCCTTTATTATGTTGAGGTAGGTTCCCTCTATGTCCACTTTCTGGAGAATTTGTATCACAATTGGTGTTGAATTTTCTCAAAAGCTTTTTCAGCATCTATTGAGATGATCATATGGTTTTTATTCTTTATTAAAATGGTGTATCACATTGATTGATTTGCATATACTGAAGAATCCTTGCATCCCTGAGATAAATCCCACTTGATCATGGTGTATGATCTTTTTAACGTGTTGTTGGATTCTGTTTGCTAGTATTTTGTTGAGGATTTTTGTGTCTACGTTCATCAGAGATATTGGTCTGTAATTTTCTTTTCTTGTGATACCTTTGTCTGGCTTTGGTATCAGGGTGATGGTGGCCTCATTGAATGAGTTGGGGAGTGTTCCTCCCTCTGCAATTTTTTGGAAGAGTTTGAGAAGTATAGGTGTTAGCTCTTCTTTAAATGTTTGATAAAATTCTACTGTGAACCATCTGGCCCTGGACTTTTGTTTGTTGGAAGATTTTTAATAACAGTTTCAATTTCAGTACTTGTGATTTGTCAGCTTACATTTTCTAATTCTTCCTGGTTCAGTCTTGGAAAATTGTAGCTTTGCAAGAATTTGTCCGTTTCCTCTAGGTTGTTCGTTTTATTGGCAGATATTTGCTTGCAGTAGTCTCTTATGTTCCTTTGTATTTCTGTGGTGTCCATTTTGATTTCTCCTTTTTCATTTCTAATTTTATTGACTTGAGTCCTCTCACTTTTTTTCTTGATGAGTCTGGCTAAACATTTATTAATTTTGTTTACCTTCTCAAAGAACAAACTTTTAGTTTTATTCATCTTTGCTATTGTTTTCTTTGTTTCTATTTCATTTATTTCTGCTCTGATCTTTATAATTTCTTTCCTACTACTAACTCTGGGTTTTCTTTGTTCTTCTTTATCTAGTTGCTTTAGGTGTAAGGTTAGATTTTATATTTGAGACGTTTCTTGAGGTGAGATTGAATTGCTATAAACTTCCCTCTTAAAACTGCTTTTGCTGCATCTCATATGTTTTGGGTCATCATGTTTTTTTTTTTTTTAACATCTTTATTGGAGTATAACTGTTTTACAATAGTGTGTTAGTTTCTCCTTTACAACAAAGTGAATCAGTTATACATATACATATGTTCCCATATCTCTTCCCTCTTGCGTCTCCCACCCTCCCTATCCCACCCCTCTCATGGTCACAAAGCACAGAGGTGATCTCCCTGTGCTATGCGGCAGCTTCCCACTAGCTATCTAATTTACATTTGGTAGTGCATATATGTCCCTGCCACTCTCTCACTTCGTCACAGCTTACCCTTCCCCCTCCCCACGTCCTCAAGTCCATGCTCTAGTAGGTCTGTGTTTTATTCCCATCCTACCACTAATCTCTTCATGACATTTTTTTTCTTAGATTACATATATATGTGTTAGCATACGGTATTTGTTTTCCTCCTTCTGACTTACTTCACTGTGTATGACAGACTCCAGATCTATCCACCTCATTACAAATAACTCAGTTTCATTTCTTTTTATGGCTGAGTAATATTCCATTGTATATATGTGCCACATCTTCTTTATCCATTCATCTGTTGATGGACAGTTAGGTTGCTTCCATGTCCTGGCTATTGTAAATAGAGCTGCAATGAACATTGGGGTGCATGTGTCTTTTTGAATTATGGTT
>NC_041217.1:142491084-142542265 GCF_002837175.3 Physeter macrocephalus
TCCTCGCGCACCAGGAAGCAAAGAGGCAAGAAAAAGCCTCCTGTCTCTTCGGCAGCTCCGCGCCCGTTTCTGGAGCTCCTTTACGCGGTGCGCTTAATCCCCTCTCCTCTCGCACCAGGAGACAAAGAGGCAAAAAAAAAAAAAAAAAAGTCTTGTCTCTTCGGCAGCTCCACACCAGTTTCTGGAGCTCCTTTAAGCGGCGCACTTAAACCCCTTCCTCGCGCACCAGGAAGCAAAGAGGGAAGAAAAGGTCTCTTGCCTCTTCGGCAGCTCCAGACTTCTCCCGGACTCCCTCCCGGCTAGCCGTGGCACACTAGCCCCTTCCCATCATGTTTTCATTGTCATTTTTTTCGAGGTATTTTTCAACTTCCTCTTTGATTTCTTTAGTGATCTCTTGGTTATTTAGCAGTGCACTGTTTAGCCTCCATGTGTTTGTGTTTTTTACAGTTTTTTTCCTGTAATTGATTTCTAATGTCATAGCCTTGTAGTCAGAAAAGATGTTGGATATGATTTCAATTTTGTTAAATTTTCTAAGGCTTGATTTTTGACCCAAGATGTAATCTATCCTGGAGAATGTTCCATGTGCATTTGAGAAGAAAGTGTATTCTGCCACTTTCGGGTGGAATGTCCTATAAATATCAATTAAATCTATCTGGTCTATTGTGTCATTTGAAGCTTGTGTTTCCTTATTTATTTTCTGTCTGGATGATCTGTCCATTGGTGGAAGTGGGGTGTTAGAGTGTTACTATACCCCACTGTTATTGTCTTACTGTCGACTTCCCCTTTTATGTCTGTTAGCATTTGCTTTATGTATTCAGGTGCTCCTATGTTGGGTGCATAAATATTTATAATTGTTATGTTTTCTTCTTGAATTGTTCCCTTGATCATTATGTAGTGTCCTTCCTTACCTCACTTGTAACAGTCTTTATTTTAAAGCCTATTTTATCTGATATGAGTATTGCTACCCCAGCTTTCCTGTGATTTCCATTTGCACAGAATATCTTTTTCCATCCCCTCACTTTCAATCTGTATGTGTCCCTAGGTCTGAAGTGGGTCTCTTGTAGACAGCATATATATGGGTCTTGCTTTTGTATCTATTCAGCTAGTCTGTCTTTTGGTTGGAGCATTTAATCTGTTTACATTCAAAGTCATTATCGATATGTATGTTCCTATTATCATTTTTTTAATTGATTTGGGTTTGTATTTGTGGGCCTTTTTCTTCACTTGTGTTTCCTGCCTAGAGAAGTTTCTTTAGCATTTGTTGTAAAGTTGGTTTGGTGGTGCTGAATTCTCTTAACTTTTGCTTGTCTGTAAAGCTTTTCATTTCTCTGTTGAATCTGAATGAGATTCTTGCTGGTTAGAGTAATCTTCATTGTAGGATTTCCCTTTCATCACTTTAAATATATCCTGCCACTCCTTTCTGGCCTACAGAGTTTCTGCTGAAAAATCAGCTGATAACCTTATGGGGATTTCCTTGTAGGTTATTTGTTGCTTTTCCCTTGCTGCTTTTAATATTTTTTCTTTGAATTTAATTATTTGTTAGTTTAATTAATATGTGTCTTGGTGTGTTTCACCTAGAGTTTATCCTGTATGGGACTCTCTGCGGTTCCTGGACTTGTGCGGCTATTTCCTTTCCCATGTTAGGGAAGTTTTTGACTATAATCTCTTCAAATATTTCCTCAGACCCTTTCTCTTTTCTTCTTCTGTGATCCTTCTAATTTGAATGTTGGTATATTTAATGTTGTCCCAGAGGTCTTTGAAACTGTCCTCAATTCTTTTCATTTTTTTTTCTTTATTCTACTCTTTGGCAGTTATTTCCACCAGTCTAGGACTGGAGTTGGCAGACAGTTGGGTAGAGCCAGGTCTTGGTGCTGAGATGAGGACCTCCAGGAGATCTCACTCTGATTAATACTCTCTGGGGTCTGAGGTTGTCTATTAGTCCAGCAGTTTGGACTCAGCACTCCCACCACAGGAGTTCAGGCCCAACCTCCGTCCTGAGAACCAAGATCCCACAAGCCCCACAGCACAGCCAAAGAAAAGAAAATAAAAGGAGCAGTACAATAACAAAGCGTAAATATAAAATAAAATTAGAAAAATAAAAACTTTATTAGAAAAAATAAAAATATAAATGAAACAACAGAACCACAACCTAAAAAAAAAAAAGTCGGAAAAGGTCTTGGCTGTGGGGGGCAGAGCTTAGGTGGGGGTGGGGCTTAGGCAGGGAAGGGTTTAGGGTGGGTGGGGCCTAGGATCAGGACCTGCACAGCTGGAAAAGGCAGCACGGCCAGAGGGGGCCTCAGAGTGCAAACTGCAGAGGTAAGGCCCTGGGTGGGCATGGGGGGTGGTGAGGGGTGTGGGGGGTTTAGGCTCAGCATGGCTGAAGGGAGCCTCAGAGGGTGGAGGAGTAGGTCTGGGACCTCACCAGGCTCTCCGGGGCCCAAGTGGGCAGAGGAAACGCTGGCCACATTCCTTTCTGATCCTCTGCTCTCCTGAGGGCCTCTCTCCATTCCTGTTGGTCCCCTCACTGTGGTTGGGCTTGTCCTGAGCATGGAACACCTTCCCTCCCCTAGCCACCCCTCAGGGGCACTGGTCCCATCCATCCAGCCTCTACTTTTCCTCCCCCTTCCCTCCCCACAACATCTAACCCAGTCACTCAGGGTTCCTCCCATCCCCTTAGGTGTTCATGGTCCCCCACCAGTGCCTGGTAGGTGCCCTAGTTGTGAGGAGACCTGAACTCCACGTCCTCCTAGTCCTCCATCTTGACTTTGCCACCTGAGAGCAGGAAATGATTTTAAAGGTAGTAAAACCAAGGGGCAAGTTTTATTTTGCCATCTATGAAATGAAGATAATAATAATACCAGCCTCTCAGAGTTGTTGGGAAGATTCCATATAAACATTTAGTACAGTACTGGCACAGCATAAGTGATCAATAAATGGTGGTTATATTAATATCATGATAGTTATCATTATTTCTATTTTTAGATATGGATGCACAAGGAAGAATCTAAGGTAACTCCTATGTTTCCAATTTGAATGACTGCATGGATAGTAGTAAATTCACTGGAATATCGAGCAGGCAGAGAAGCAGATCGAGAGGGTAAGATAAAGAGCTCATTTTATAAATGATGAGCTTGAGATACCCATGAGACATTCAGTGGTGATGTCCAAAAGGCAGTTCAAAATAGTTTTGATATCAGGAGAGATTTTCAAGTATAGACAGTATTGGGAATATGGAAAAGAAATATAAGATGTAATAATATGAGATGGAATCATGTATAAATGTTTAAGGATTTCGTAGGAAAGAAACCCATGGAGAATCAGAAGAAATAGGCAAGAAGATACAAGGAAAATCAAAAAAGAGAAATACCAGGAAAGACAAGGTAACAGAATTTCCAACAGCAAACTGTCAACAGTATCAAATGCAAGATAAATTCAGATAATGAGTATAATATGTCCATTGAGTTTAACAATATGAATATCACTTATGACTATTACAGTAATGAAATGCCTACTTAATTAATACTACAAAGTATAATGCCAGCTAAGTCTATATTTGAATGCTATCATTTAAAATTATGATAATTGTGCCTGGTCTAATTGATATAATGAACAAATACACTAACATTATAAACACAAAAATGCATTGATATTTATGTATATCATGATTATAAATATACAAATAATTTTGGGTATAGTTCTTAGACTTACCACCAATTCCCAGAAACTCAAAATTTTCTCTGTAAAAGATTTTAAATAAAAACAATGGAAGCCAACTTGAAAGAATAAAAATGTGTTCATGTTGGCAGTGTTTACAGTAAAACTGAAATAACATAGCTGATATGCAAATTCTTTAAGCTTTCCATATTTTCTATATATTGAATGCTACCCTACTTTCTGAATGTTTCCTTGAACAAAGAACTTCTGACTCCATGAATCAGAAATATAGCTAACTTATGGTGTATCTTATAAAGACCATCCTAAAGTAAATGTGCCGCCAACTTCATTCAACAAGTGAGTTTACTTAAGCTACTAATAAAAATATGTACCCATGTTGCAGACACTATTCAGGTCTTTTATTAACATCTATTATCAATCTTCCAAACATTACCTCAAGGCCAGTGGTATTAAACCAAATTTAAAGGTGAATAACTGAAGTTTAGTGAGGTTATGTAACTTGTCCAAGGACAGAAAGCTGGCAAGTAACAGAATGAAGATTCTGACACCAAAGCTCATGCTTTTTCCCACTATACTCTAATATTATCACTACTCCTGAACAATCAGAAGTAAGAGACGTTTTTTACATGCCAGTATACTTGAGAAAGATTTCTCTACTCTTTCTTTTCCTTACTGCTAAGACGGTTTCTTCTCCCAAACCCAACCTTTGTGAGAATAGCTCTATTTGCCTTATCACTTACTCTTCTGTAAGTTGCCTCTTTATATCCTTGGCTTACTTGGTTTTGTTTTTCTTTTTTTTCTGGTGAAAGTTCTTTAGGTATTTTGGATATCAATCTTATATGTGTAATATATTGCACAAATTTCTTTTCCCAGAATAGTACATATATTTCAACTTTAGGTCTTTGTCACATAGACTTTATTTTTACAAGCTCAAAAGTATCTATCTATTTCTTTATAATTTTGCTTTCCTGTGCCTTGCATAAGAAATTCAACCTTATCCCAACGCCAATAACATATTTATTTTTTATTTATTTTCATAGTTTAAATTTTTAATTTGTTTTCATATTTAAGTCTTTAATCCATGTAAAATGTTTTAAAAAATAATTTGATATGGGGTGCTCTTTGTCATACAACTCTATTGATTGACTAGGACCTACTATTCCTACTATTTTATAATACAAACTCTGTCATATGTCAAGTTTCCTTATATAAACAGCCTTGTTTCTGAGTTCCAGTTTGTCCATTTAGACTATTTTTCTATTCTTATTCAAATGCCATTCTATTTTAATCACTATTCTATAAATAAAAATTATTAGCTGAAATACAAGTTTCTATAAAATAAACATATACCTGCTCATTATTCTTCTTCAAAGTTGGCTTAGCTATTTTTGACCCTTTGCTTTTCTACATGAATTTTACAATTAGCTTATCAAGTTCTATGAAAAGAATTTGACAAAGATAATGATTGGAATTGTATTAAACGGTGATTTTGGGAGAACTGACTTCTTTATAATATTGAGCTTTCACGTCCAAAAACATAGTTTGAATCTCATTTTATCAGATTATCCCTCAACTATCTCTCATTATTGATGTTATCTCTGTACTCCTCTGTCATTCCTTCTCATTTTTCAATGATTGCTGTTCAGACCTCACTGACATTTCTCCAATATATACAGAGACAATATTTCCAACACTCTGGGTAGTTGGAGTTCCTCCTCTCCAATATCTTATCTTCCATTATATACCTCTAGCTGCTCCCATAGTCATACTAATATACCTTGATATTTCCAATAGTTACAATAATTGCAATTCCTTCAATTTTCTTTTAGTCATTCTACTACCTAATGACAACCTCTTTGCAGCTTATTCATTATTGTACACTAACCACTGACTTCATAAGAATCTCCAACAAGAGTAAATAAAAATCCCTGTTTGCCTAGAAAAGTTCTAGTTTATGCCTGTTGTCCAGTTGTAATTATTAGAGCATCTTTCACTCTCAAAATTGACTGATTGGATATAAAAATTGACATTGGATGGTACAGTTATCCTACTTTCAATGCACTGATCTATCGTGTTTATACTACCCTTCAGCTTTTCATGATTCCCCATCCCCTTACTGTATTCTCTCTTCTCTAAGTTTGCTTGCATGTATCCTGGACTCTCTCAACTTTCTCTTATTTTGTGGTCTGTATTGCAAAAAAACACAACCATGGTCTTCTTCCAGCCATAATGGATTGTCTGGTAATAAATTTACCCTCCCTCCATAAATAACTAGAATGCTGGACCAAAACATATAAAACATTTTTTTAAGACAGTGGACAGTAGGCAACTCATGATTGATCCCTGAGAGGGAGAAATAAGGTAAGGCTTCTGATCACTAAAGATTTCTGTCTGGAGGCACATTCTGAACTATGATGCAAGGCAAAGGAGCTCATGAAAAATGTGGATACCTCACTGAGTTAAACAGAAATTGGAGTTTACAGAGTTGGGTTGGTGATGATGTGTCTGGAATTACAGAACAGAGAGCACTGGAGAAGACAAAACTATGCATAGAAAAACTCCAGAAACTGACATAGGGCTCAACTTGATTCTTTGGCTGAATGCAAAACTGTACATACATAAGGTAAGACTCCATGAGAATAAGCAAAGAACAATTACTAGAAAGTGGTAGAACAATTCCAAGAACTCACACAGAGCTGGGAGACATTCAAACCCAAACAAATCATAACACTTCAGTAGAGACTCCAAAAGTATCACATCTTAGTAGCAGAGTTAAACTGGCCCTAAAGTTCAGGCTACTCTAGACCTGCCTTAGTAATACTTAAAAGCAAGCCTTGATGTTCACAATGGAGTAACTGGTTCCACATCTACCTAATACCATAAACAACTAAAAAACTGAATAAAATATTTGAAATAGATGTTTTCAGACACTGGATAATTAGCATCACAAAGGTGGGACCCCTAATAGAAGGGAAACAAATGAGATAATTCCTATGATAACTCTAGCTTTCAAGACACAGGGATGGGAGATGTTCTAATTGTAACCAGACAGATTAAAAAGACCCCTTTGAACACCTGGAGCACTCAGTAGATACTCCAGAAGGGTCGTGTCTGGACCCAGAAAGACCCAACAACCATCACTACATTAGGCCTGCACTAAGAAAACTTTAAATAAGCCTATGTGTATCGTTGAGGGCAAAGAGAAAGACAAAAAATAGACATAATATATAAAATAATTAATTAAACCGTATATTATAAAGTGATAGTTTCTAAAAGAAAAAGTAGAACAGAGTATGTGGGGTGTGTGGAGGAGGACAAAATGAATAGTCACTAAGGTTGGTCTCATAGAGAAGATGGCATTTGAGCAAAGACAAAAGAAGTAAGGAAATTTGTTATACAAATATCTGGTAGAGAGGGCAAATGGGAATAGTCATTGCCCTAAACCCTAAGCCAATGCTCTAAGGTGGAAACAAGCCTGGCTTGAGGTACAGCAAAGAAGCCAGAGCTTTGTGGGCAAGGCAGAAAGTAGTAGGAAATGTGGTCAAAGAAGTGCGTATGTTGTAGGGTAGGATAGGTGGGTTGGACCAATGATTTTGCAGGATCTAGTGGGCCATTTTAGAGATATCATCTTTTACGCTGAGGTGCAAAAATTAATTAGAGGAGTTTAACAGAGTAATCATATGATATGATCTACATCATAAAATTACTCCCATTTCCCTGTTAAGAGTACACATTAAAGACAGGGTAGGCCTAGAATATAAACAGGAAGCCAGTTAGGAGACTTTTATCACAGACATAGAAAGTAATTGGCAGAGCTAGGCCTGGAATTCAGGCATGTCTAATATAGAGTACATATTCATAACGATCACAATTTACTTGATGATGATGACGATATTTTGCAATAGCAGATTTGAAAGAAGAAGAAAGAAGATGAAGAAAAGGACTAGAAGAAGGAGAAAGAGAAGGAAGAAGAGCAGAACAAAAACAGTAGTAATAATCTAGTAATAATTTGTTGTGGTAGTTTTTCCTTTTGCTGTTTTTAGTCTTATTTCTACTGTTGAGGTGTTTTAGTAAAAACAATAACCATCAAATAGTGAATCTCTATTATCTATCTACCAAACACCATGGTAGGCTCTTTAGCTGCATTTTCCCATTTAATATGCACAACACTCACATGAAATAGTATTATCATTTTTGCTTTACAGATGGAAAACTGAGGTGCCAAGAGATTAATTTAACCGATCAATGGTAAAACAGCTCATAAGTATGACTCAGTATATAAACCCAAGTCTGTTTGAGTCCATTGTCCTGTGATTTTTCTACCATGATATGTTGCCTCTGTCTACTATCAAGTCTGGCCATAGCCAGGATGAAGTTTTACTGAGACTGAAATCTCCAGGATGGAGACTAAAGCAGCAGCAAACTCTTGGAATTTTTAAAGTCCAATTCAGACATGTCTTATATAAAAGTGTGTGTGTGTGTGTGTGTGTGTGTGTGTGTGTGTGCACGTGTGTGTGTGTGTTTAAGCTACATTACTGTTTATAATAATGTGAGAAATATTTCATTGTTAAAAAAAAAAACTTAAAAAAAAATTTCACATTATATAGCTCAGAGGAAACTCTGTTGGCACACCCAGACAAAACAGGATTGATGAATTAAGAAAGAGTCAAAATGATAAATAGATATGTTTTGTTGTCTCACGTTGTTACTGGAATGCAGTTGATTCCTTTATGACTAGAGGCCTGAAACACTGCATGATATTCAAAGTAAGAGAGAAAAAAGAAACAATTTATTCTAAATGTATGAACTTCTGAGTTCATTAAACATTTCAAAACAAGAAATTAAAGAAAAAGCATCTCACTGACTGCTGATAGGACAGAAAAAATACTATAAATTGTCTGGCAGCAATTTAGAAATATGAATAAAGAGTTTTTAAAATATTAATATACTTGGCCCCTCAATTTCCCTCAAGGAATTTATCCTAAGGAAGCAAAATGAAATCTGGGTAACACTTCATGCATAAAGATGTTTACTACAGTGTTATTTATAACAACCGATAATGGAAAATAATCTTTATGCCCAAGATTTAAAGAAATGGTCCAATGGTACATAGCTATTGTGCAGCCATGTTTATGATGTTTTTAATGACAGAAAATTGCTTGTGATACTATTTAGCTTCCTTATAAGTAAGATATAAAAATGTATATATGGTACAAATTTAATTATGCTCCAAAAATAAAATAGAAAATAAATAAGCCTAGAAGTAAATATGCCAAAAGTTAATAGTATTTGCTTCTAGGCAGTAAGATTATGGGTGTGTGTTTCGGGGGGTTGGGGGGCATGTGCTTTTTATCTACTTCTAATAATTATCTATATTTTCCAATTTTTCTACAGTGAGCATTGGATACTTTTATAATCAGAAAGGGGAAAAATTAACTCAAAGAGAAAAAAAGATTATAAAGGAAAGAAAACAGTTTCAACAGTCCAGGCACATCATTTTATTTCTTCTTATTGGCTGAAGTTTTATCATATTTAAATAGAAAGATTTGCTTTCACATCACACGAGTGTTCTGCTGCATCAATAATAAATTTCCACATAAGAATATTTAATATAGGTTTTTCAGAGAGAAAATTACTTTTCAATAAAGATACCAGGATGTTTACTTATCATAGATTCTTGCAAATGTACTATTTAACAACTACTTCAGGGGGTTAATATATCAGTCCTGGAATACAGCACCATATGTTCCAAGCTTTTATCACTTTCTAAAAACATAAGGAAGATAACCCAAAAGCTAGACCTGTTTATACAGTATATTTGATGCTTTGATTTTTAGTGGAGTCAGCCTTTGATGACTAATATTTCTTTTGCCCCCTAGTACCAAACCCTAAATAAGGCTCCTGACTAGATTACATTCATGAAGGTCTCATTTTAAAGGAAATTGGAGAGATGGAAAAAGATTACAGGAAGAGACATCATAAAAACAGGCCTCACAAGTCAAACTTAATAGTAAAACCATTCTTTTTCATGTAGACAACCATGAAAACAAATATCCTGTGAGCTAGAGATATGTATTATATCTTTCCAGCAGATCTTTATGCCTTTTGAGACAGATTTCCATAACTATATAATGTGATTACAGTTGATGAAGCAATGGCCCAAAGAAAGAGGCTGATAAAGCATCAGGCTCCAGGAAACCAGATAAACATGTTCATGATTTCTAATTGTAACAAGGGTAGGATAACACTGGATACGAAGATAGAACTCAGACAGACCGAGCAAATATTGGTTCCTTCAACTTTAAAAATAAGTATCCATAAAAGAGCACCAACTCTCTTATTAGAATAATAATTTGGAACATATTCATGTTACTTCCTTGATTGATAGAGAAGATTCAAAAGAGACTGTATGACTTTAACATGTAGTATGAAAATTATAACACCCTGGAAGAGACATTTTAAGCAACAAAATGAATATACCTGTAAGAAAACTAGAAGAGCAAAGAACAAGAAACTTTGAAATGTATGACCAACTTGTCCAAAAGACTATCCCAGGTCATATATAACTTAAGAAACACATTTTCCTAACACTCGAGCCATCCCACTGCTCTGCAACCCCTGCACCTGACCATAGGAGCTATATAAGGATAGTCTTTATGAGAGACTAACATGAAAGAAAAACTAGACTAGGAATTCAACATGGCCCAAAGTTAAAAAACAAAAAACTATAATTTCAGAGTTTCTATTAGGTCTCTACTTAGCAAAGGATATAAGAACAGACTCTGTTCCTTGAAAAGTAATAGGTCTCATTTCTTAGGAGTTAGTGGATTCCTGGTTACAGTAGGCAAGTTGAAAGGTATGCATGTGCTGTGCATAAACAGGAAAAGAATAATCCCCTTTATGAATTTAGAAATCCTGGCAGATTATACTGCTTTAAAGAAAATGTTTCCTTTCCTTAATATGAATTGACTATATGGTCTCAGAATTACTGTTTGTTTTTCAGTGGTTTGTGTATGTGACAACTGTAAGTTACTGACATGAGACAGGCACACCAACAGAAGAATGAGGGGTTGTATGCTTACCTCATGGTAGCAGAGAGATCTTCATAGGGAACCCAAACTTGGAGTGCCAAGATTCAGTCTTGTACATGTGGTTAAAGCCTCCTGTTGTGAGTTATACTCTCAAGAGTCAGTAACATAAACTTTGGAAAAAGCACTTTGAGGATCATTGATTGTCTTGCTGGAAGGAGAGGGACAATCCTAGGGACAGGTGAAGCCCTGTAGGCAAAGTGTAGGTTTCCCAAAGGTGGTTTCAGGGAAGGAATATTATTCTTACTATGAAAAGCTGAAAAAGGAATTCTCTCATGGGAGAGTAAGTCAAACTAAGAAGCAAAGCAAGGAACTAAAGTTTGTCCTAGAGCAACAATCTGTGTGAAGTTTAACTTTTGTCCCACTGTCCTAAATTGCTATATCATATATAGCTAACCATGTTCAAAGCTCTCCCATATACTTAATTCCTTCTAGTTAGCCCTAAACATCAGTAAACATTACATACACCCAGTCCTGTGTCAGTGGTGTTGTAGAAAATTAAAAGAATCGGTAGTAAAGAGAAGTGGCTCTTCCTGAACCCCTCTTCTGCTGAAGCCAGCATGCCAGGAACAGCATTGTGTCAAGGACAAATGAGGGTCCCTAAATTCCAGACACTGACCACTGCCTACCTAACACATGACTCAAGTTGCAGTTGAAAGAAACAGAGAGAAGAAAGCAACCAGGTGAAAGAACAAGCAGAATACATTGACTTGGGAAGGGAAATTAAACAAACTCCTCACTTTCTCCCAAATATGCTAGAAAAAAATGACCCTGAAGGAAGAAGGCAGGTGTTAGATTATAGGGCTATGCTTCATCTGCTTAAAAGAATCCTATCACTATGTGTACAAAGTTTGTGCAAAGTCTTCCAGAATCAATATAATCAATATAATAATGATAACTGATTTCTTAGCGTTAGATTTTTATTAATGTTTTTCAAAGCATATGTCATTAGTTCTCTCTATTTTCATCAATACTTTTATTCAGAACAGATTTGAACAGGATTATAAAAACATACACTGTTATGTTAGAAAATGTAGATGAAGTAATCGTGGTTAAAGATAGATTAATACTATCAGAATAACAGAAAAGTTAGTATACAAAAACACAAGCAAAAAAGCTTTCCAGAGTCATTATATTGGGCTATAAAATTGGCTCAGAGTTTTTCAGAAGCCAAAGCAAAGAGAAAATAGGATAAGTTACAAGAATCATATTGTTTTTAAGATAGAAACACCTTGTTATATAGGAGAAGAAAAGCTTTCTCTGAAACTGAGTCCTGTGAAAAAAATAACATACAGAACAGCACTCTATAATAAACGTAATAGCAAGTCACTTGCAATGGTTCCTTATAGTGTCTCCCAAGGAAGCCTAGCACATAACGCTAATGCTTCCATCGGTAAAGAACACTTTGAGTTCTCAGATAATCTGTTTTTTTCATAACCACCATATAACAAAAGTCAGCATATTATACCTGTTACTCTCTATCTCTTAAAATAAAATGATATCACTACAGCACATATACAAGAATATATTCCTAATATGGTCATTATTTTGATATTACTAAAATAACACAAAAGCATAATCTTCCTACCAAAACCACACTGAAGTTATCCACTATTTCTCTCACCTGTGATTCTTTCACGTTCTCAACAGTAAAGTTGAACCAGACTCGGAAGCGTGGATTACAGGTATCCGGTCTAATGAATAAATCATACTCAAACTCAGAGACCTGGTCCACCCGTCCAAGGTTACCTGTTAACAAAAATTAAGAGAACTGGGTTTTAATGGAAGTTCATGAAGCTCAATGGTATATACATTTAAATATTATAAGCTCTGACCTTGACATTTGTCATCATTCAGCACTTATAGGTTCATTTTTCACAATCTGCAAGGCTGCCAACTCTGAATGTAGTCCAGAAAGAGGAGGTTTTCAGCTAGTCTAGGCTGTGGTACAAGCAACTCTTCCTATCTTTATGACCTAGCAGATCTATTTGTGCTATAAGTATCTTTGACAGATTGGGATGCTGTATAGAGCATGTGGCAAGCCCGCATAAACCAAGTAAGAATCACAACCAAACTTCAGTTTCCTAGTTAGAAAAACAAAGATGATAATAACTCATGTATTTTGTATTAAGCATTATGGTATACAAATTACCTCTAATATATTTGATCTTGTTTAATTCTCACAACACGGCTATGCAGTTTGTACTGTGTTTGGTGTATTTCCAAACTTCTATCAGAACATGTTAAAGAATATATAAAGCAGAGTAAGGTTTAAACAAAAATTAGAAGTAGCTGCTACATAACAGTAATAATGGTAAAGTCACAAACAATGGAAATTAATTTCCATTTCCTCCACCAACAGAACAGGCATATCAAAAATGTATAAACTTAGATATGAATCCCATTCTTTGTCTCGCCTCTCTCTGCCTGATATTCTAATGAGTGGTAAATTGCCCCAAATGTTAACAGTGGGATGGGATAAAAATAAAAGCTAAGAGTCTTGTGAATTCCCAAACCAGATAATCAACAACTAAAGAAGAGTAAACACACCTATAGAAAGCAACAAAGCAATTGATTGAGAAGTCAGTATAGTATTGCACTTGAAGAACACAGCAACATCCTACTTTTAACAGTAAGGTCCTACTGTATAGCACAGGGAACTATATTCAATATCCTGGGATAAACCATAATGGAAAAGAATATAAAAAAGAATGTATATATGTATATAACTGAGTCACTCTGCTGTACAGCAGAAATTAACACAACACTGTATACTATACACTATACTTCAATTAAAAAATTTTTTTAAAATAATTCCATAAGTCATCCCCCAAAAATGAGCTCTAGCCTATCTTTCTCCAAAAGAACACTCAGGATTAAACTTTAACCTTATATCCACCAAAGTTTTAAATGATTTCTTTTACTAGATCTACTGGCATGTCACTTGTTTTTCTGAGCAACAGTTGTAGTAGATTCAGTACTAGCCTGGGAATCATCAGACCTGAATTCAAGCTCAGTTGACTCACTGGGCAACAATGGCCTCATTGTTGCAATATTCTGCAATACTCTGCAATATTCTCATTTTGCAGATGAGGTCTCTCAGGGCCTCATCTGCAAAATGAGAATATTGAGTTACCTAACTTCTAAGGTTCCTTTCAGCTGTAACATTCTTTGGCTGCCTGATTCTAGGATTGATCAGGCAGTGATCCAAGACAATAAGAGAACCCTTCCTTCAAAACCAAATCAATTAACCTTAGGGTGATTTTTGTCTGCTCTCATTAAAATGTGGGTGGAAAAACCAAACTTATTCCTCCTTCCAGAACCAGAACGATCAGTTACCTCAAGTTAAGTACATAAATATTTTTTTAAATGCATTGATGGGAAAATACAAACAAGAGCTAATCAGGACGAAAAACTTTTAATTTTTCTAGTTTCAACTGTCTTCAGAATTTCCAAGGAGATTCTTCAATGAAATAGTCCTTTCAAATATTATCCTCCAAAAATATTTACTAAGCTTCTGTTGTAGAGGGCAAAACACTTATTATATGAGAGCACTAAACTTGAAATCAGAAGATCTAGACTCAAGTTTTATCTCTGTCACTTACTGAGTGACCTTGGAAAATTCACTTAACCTCTATCAACCTCTGCTTTTTCAACTAGAAAGTAAGAATCATATAAATAGAAATATGAATATTTATCTCTAGGTTAATTAATATGAACATTAATTTTAACTAGTATATAACTGATATTAACACGAATTTTCAATAGAAAATTAACATTTTCTGAGCATTTCTACATGCCACATACTGTCCCAAATGCTAGGTATACTAACCTATTTAATTCTCACAACAACACCCACGTGGTAGAAACCATTACTATCCCTATTTTACATATGAGAAAAACAAGGGACGAAGATATAAAATAACTTATCCAAAGCTATACAGCATGTAAGCAAGTATGAGTCAGCTGGGATTTGAATTCAAACAATATGTCTCTAGCCACTAAACAACAGCTTCTACTACAAAAGCTGGTTGGAAGAATATAAAGACAATACACACTGAAGGTACAATATAAGTTATAATCCTTAATAAAAACTTACTATCCTTAAAACAACAAAAAGTGAAAACGCTACTATTTTCTTGACTTCTAAAAGTTCATGGTTGAAAAATTAAACATTAATGTACATTTCAACGTTCAAAGAAAAGAAGATTTTTATTTTGTTTTTAATTCTGGAGCACTATAAATGGATTCTGACTAATAATAACATGTCTTAAAATTGTTGCTATATATTGTATCTAATACTAATGCACCATATGTGTCTTAAAATTTACAGTTTCAAAATTATTTCAGATCTTTTATATTACTAAAGCCTCACCATGACCCCATAATGAGTAAACTGAGACTCAGGAATGTTTAGTGCTTGCTTAAGTTCATGCTTTAAAGCACCACGGCAAGACCTTGAAATAAAGACTTCTGACTCCATTGTGTTACGCTTTGGAATATACCATAGCTACAGCCAATTCATTTCTTCAGCCATTCAATCAGTAATTCATTCAAAAAGTACTATACTACGTACTATAAAATATAACAGATAGTAAGTCAAACAAAAAGATCTTTGCTTTCACTAAGTTTACAGTTCCAAATAATAATAAGCATCTGGTCTTTGGTCTTCTGTAACTATTCTGTTGGCCTTCTTCACCATTCCTATGAGGAGTATTCTTTCTGTGTGTATGCATAAAAATGCTTTCCTTGTATTACCAGTAATATTTCAACAAAGTGCCAATTTATGATGTTCTGAAAACAGCTATTGAAATAAGCTGACCATGCCTCTATATCATCTCGTTCCCTTCCCCTTATATGAAAGGAAAGAAAAAAAAGCAAATAAGAATTTAAAATATAGGACAAATACAAAAAAAATTATATGTAGATTTTAAACACAAATATATCAATAAATGTGTTAAATATAAATGGACTAAATATTACAAATAGAGATAAAAATACTCTGGATAAAAAAACAACTATATATATTGCTTATAAAGACAAACTTTACATTTAAGAGCACAGAAAGACTGAAAATAAATGGTCCTTTCAACTATCATCAGCCAAAAATATTTACTGAGCCCCATGTTGTAGAGGGTACAATACTTATTAATTTAATGAAAAAGTTTTAACAGGAAAGCACTATTTTAAAAAAGCTAATGTAGCTATATTTATCTCAGACAAGGTAGGCTTTAAATCAAGAAATGTTACTAGAAATGAACAGAGATATTTCATGATGCAAAAAAGGTAAGTCTATCAACAAGATACAAAAATCTTAAAAGTATATACAACTAACAGTAGATCTTCAAAATATATAAGTAAAATTTGACAAAATAAAAGAAGATAGAGACAAATTTAGAAATATAGTGAGAAATTTTAACATACCACTACCACAAACTGAGAAAAACCAAGATAATATTCAGAAAGGATTTAGACAATTTGAAAATGTGATTTAAAAGTATATCTAGTTCTAATTACAGAACACTTTTCATTTGTAGAACTACAGAATATATATCCTTTTCAAAACAACATGGTACATTCACAAAATTGATCATATGTTGATCAATAAAGGAAGTCTCAACAAATTTCAAAGGAATTTATACTATATTGCATATGTTCTC
This sequence comes from Physeter macrocephalus, assembly GCF_002837175.3. Lineage (NCBI taxonomy): Eukaryota > Metazoa > Chordata > Mammalia > Artiodactyla > Physeteridae > Physeter > Physeter macrocephalus. The sequence continues at coordinate 142,507,508 of NC_041217.1, forward strand.
TTATCCCAGTGATAGTATTTTAAACTAAATCATAATCAATATATGTCAATCAAAATTTGTGGGATGTAGTAAATCAATTCTTAGATGGAAATATATACGTACACATACACATAGATTGAATTTAATTGATTTATCCATAATATAAAATGTATTCTGAAAATCAATTATCTAAGCACCTATTATAAGAAGCTAAAAAGTGGGAATATATATTGAAACAGCCACTATGGAGAACAGTTTGGAGGTTCCTTAAAAAACTAAAAATAGAACTACCATATGACGCAGCAATCCCACTCCTGGGCATGTACCCAGAGAAAAACATAATTCAAGAAGACACATGCACCCCAACGTTCATTGTAGCACTATTTATGATAGCCAGACATGGAAGCAACCTAAATGTCCATCAACAGAGGAATGGATACAGAAGATGTGGTACATATATACAATGGAATATTACTCAGCCATTAAAGGAACGAAACTGGGTAATATGCAGAGACGTGGATGGACCTAGAGACTGTCATACGGAGTGAAGTAAGTCAGAAAGATATAAACAAATATCATACATTAACGCATATATGTGGAATCTAGAAAAATGGTATAGATGATCTTATATGCAAAGCAGAAATAGAGACAGAGACGTAGTGATCAAACATATGGATACCAAAGGGGAAAGGCTGGGGGATGGGATGAATTGGGAGATTAGGATTGACATATATACACTACTGATATTATGTATAAAATAGATAACTAATAAGAGCCTACTGTATAGCACAGGAAACTCTACTCAATGCTCTGTGGTGACCTAAATGGGAAGGAAATCTAAAAAAGAGGGGATATATGTATACGTATACCTGATTCACTTTGCTGTACAGTAGAAACTAACACAAAATTATAAAGCAACTATACTCCAACAAAAAATTAATTTTAAAAAAAGGAGAGAACAATGTAGAGAATCCCATTTAAAAAAACAAAAGAGCGATACGTTCAAACAAAAAAAGTGGAAGGAAATAAGACAGGTAAGAGGAGAAAATCATATAAATTTTTAAATGTACTCTGCAGAAAATTTAAAACATGAAGAGATAGTTTTTTTGAAAAAGACTTTTAATATGAACAGACTCCAACAAGCTCATACAGAAAAAATAAAGAGTAAGAAAACACATATAAAAATATCAAAAATTAAGAGAGACTAGTACTACATGTCCTTTACAATCAGACAAGAAGAAAAAAAAAGCAACAAACATATTGTAAACTATCTATGTCAATACATTTGAAAAATAGATGAAATGTATAATTTCTTATAAAAACACAGTTTATTAAAACTAAAATATGAAGCAATATAAAATGTGAATTATTCAATAACTACTAAATGGACCATATCCTTAATTTTAAATGTTCCCACAAAAAATTCCAATCCTAACGGTTTCACCTCTGAACACCTATAAACTTATAAGAAAGAGTTAATCTCAATCACATCCTTCCAGAAGGAAAAAGGAAACATTGTCCAATTCATTTTATGAAGCCAGGACAATATTGATGGCAAAACATGACAAGAATATTACAAAAAAAGGAAACATATAGGTAAATCTCTTTCACAAACCTAGATGTAAAATACTAAAGAAAATACTAGCTAATTTAGTCCAATCTTCAATAGAAGAGATGACGGATCATGAAAAGTTGGAATTATTACAAAATAACATTTAAGGATCATCAATCCAAATAACACATTAACAAAATAAAGAACAAATAGGTGATCGTCTCAAAAGCAGAAAAAGTATTTGATAGAAAAGCAACATCTCTACTTCTGGCTCAGACATGTTGAAGTAACTATAAAGAGACTAGCCCCACTGTAGAGAATTTTAAAGCTGGGAAAATATATTAAACAACTGTTTTCAGGCATTAAGAAATAGACAACATGATACAGCGATCCATGAGAGAAGAGACATTCACAAGATGAGCTCCCACAATAGGACTGACTCTCCACCATGGAAAGACTTCCCAACGATGTCAGGAAACCAGACACCAACCAGACTAAAGAGATCCCGTGAGCTGTGTGTACAGAAATAAAATTTGAATCTGTTTAAGCTGCTGAAATCTGAGAGTAGGGCATTAGAAAGGAGAAAACTATACAAGATGGTGGTAGTGAGGGAGTAACCCAGAAAACTCGAGGATCATTTCTTGTAAGTCTGTGGCTGAGGGCCAGACAGCACATGCACAGGGTGAAACTACATTACATTTATCAAAGAGAACTTACTTCAGTGTTGAAAGAAAAACAGAGATACAGTAAGTTCCCTACATATGAACGACTTACATTCCAAGAGCACATTCTTAAGTCCAATTTGTTTGTAAGTCCAACAAAGTTAGTCTAGGTACCCAACTAATACAATTGGCTATATAGTACTGTACTGTAATAGGTTTATAATACTTTTCACACAAATAATGCATAAAAAAACAAACACCAAAAACAAAGAAAACATTTTTAATTTTAGAGTACAGTACCTTGAAAAGTACAGTAGTACAGTACAACAGCTTGCATACCGGGGCTGGCATCGAGTGAACAGGCAAGGAGAGTTACTGACTGGAGGAGGGGGAGGAGGTGAGAGATGGTAGAGCTGAAGGATAGGAGACGGAGGGCAAGCTGCAATTTCACTCACGCTTGACGTTGACGGCACAGGTTCTGGTTCCTCGCTGGATTCAATTCTATCTACTCTCTTCAAAAAATGATCCAGTGATATCTGGATAGTAGCTCTTTTTTTCTCATCATAGATGACATGGTAGCATTGGATTGCATTCTGAACGGCTGCTGCAAACTTCCTGTACCATTCTACGTTTGGGTCCTGTGCCTCAAAAACTAACAGTGCCTCCTTAAATAAAGAAAATCCCCTTACCATTTCCTGAGTAACAAATCTCTTGAGTTCTTCAGTTACTTCTTCCTCTTGTCTCTCTTTGTCCTTTCTCTGGGACTCCAATTCCATCAAGTCTTCATTCGTAAGCTCCTCATGTTGCACAGCAAGGAGTTTAATGAAGTCGTCCTCTTGAAGATCTAGCTCCAGCTTCTTGCTGAGGATCACTAAGTTGCTGAAGACCTCTTTGGACTCCTTATCCACCTTCTCAAGTCCACAAAAATCGTGAACAACATGCGGGCAAAGGTTTTTCCAAACCCCATTCATGGTGACAGCCGTAACCTCACACCAAGCAAAGTCAATGTTTTTCATGGCCTTGTAGTTGTTATAGTCCTTCCAAAATTGTGGCAAGGTTGTTCCTGATTCATCACTTGCCTTTACTGCCTGAAAAAAGTGTGACGTAAAAAATATTTCTTGAAAGTCGCTATAACTCCCTTGTCCATAGGTTGGAGCGACGTCGTACTTGGTGGCAGATGCACTACTTTGACATTGGGATGAAAGTCGTCCATGAATGGGGCGTGGCCCAGAGCATTGTCAAGCAGCATAAGAATGTTGAATGGGATGTCCTTCTCCAAACAATATTTCTGTACCTCTGGGATAAAGTGGTGGAAAAACCAGTCCTGGAAAATGGCCTGTGTAACCCAGGCTTTGGGGTTACTCTTCCACACAACAGGAAGAGAGCCTTTGGCTATGTTTATAAGGGCTTTTGGGTTCTCTGAAAGATAAACTAAGAGAGGTTTTAGCTTCATATCACCAGAAGCATTGCCACCAAACAACAGAGTTAGCCTATCCTTTGCTGCTTTATAGCCTGGCATCAACTTTTCCTCCTTACTGATGTAACTTTGGTCTTGCATACTCTTCCAGTACAGTCCTGTCTCATCCACATAAAAAACCTGCTCGGGTAAATGCGTGCCTTCATCAATAATTTCTCGAAGCATTTCAGGAAATTCCTGGGCAGCTACCATATCTGCACTCACTGCCTTGCCCCTTACTTTTACATTGTGAAGGTTGGCACTAGCTTTGAACCGATGAAACCAGCCATGGCTGGCAGTAAAAGATGCACCCTCTGATTCTTCACCGTGTTTCTTCTTCAAGTCTTCATAAAGGCTTTTAGCTTTCTCTTGAATCACATTAAGTTGAGTGGGACCCAATGCTGATGCTGATCCTGCATTCACACATTGACAAGTTTCTCCATCTCCTCCATCACTTTTCTATGCTTCCTCAATATTATTGTTGACATCATCAGCACAGTAGACTTCACATGTTCCATAATCTTGTCCTTGTTCTTTAGAATTATGCCAATGGTTGAATGATTCATGTTACAAGAAGGAGCAACGTCTATCATCTTTTTGCTTTGCTCTACTCTCTCAATAATTTTCACTTTTGTTTCCATTGTTATCACTTGGTGCTTCTTAGCGGTACCAGCTACATCACTGCTACTTTTACACTTGCTTCCAGACACCCTGGACTTGAAGTAAAGATACTGTACTACTGCACTCTACACAGTACTGTAAAGTACACAAAAGCACAACCACTTGTAGAGGATGCAAGCATGTGACACGTACACTAGACACGTGAACTAACTTACATGATTGGACATGTGAATGCATGCTCACAACTTTGAAAGGTCACAACTTGAAGGTTTGTATGTAGGGGACTAACTGTACTAGAGATGAAGCAATGCTGGGTAAGACGGTGTTGGGAGCCCAGTACAGCTAAAGTGGAAGAACTTTTAACATCTCATACATAATAGTCAATTGAGATACCAGAAGGGACATACCTTAGAAATAAGAACCATGTCCTAAAGAAAGAATTATTCTATATTTTCCCTGAAAACCAAGCTCTGATAAAACCTTCATGTGTGAGAAAGTTTGGACCCAAGTTAGAGTAGTTCAGAAATACCTAGGGCTTCTGACAAATCTATCTCAATAAAATTTAAAACCATCCTACAGAAGTTTAAGGTAATCAGCCTTGAAATGATCAGTAATTGAACTGACTTCTATAATAAACACCAATTTGCTTCAGAAGAGGACAACAGAATCCATTCTCTAAAAGGTATCATCCATTCTATCCATTACACAATCTAAAGTTACTACTTTAATTAATTAATTAGCTAATTAATTAATTTTAATTCTTAATCAAAGGAGTGGAGAGAAGCAATTAATACAAATCCACAGTGAGATTCAGATGTACTATTTAGCAAAGACATTTTAAATTGGCTGTTATAGTCAAAGAACAAAAAGAAAACATGTTACAGGAATTAAAGAAAATTATAATTTTCATGTGTTAGTGGATAGGAAATTTCATCAGAAAAATGAAAAGTTTTTAAATAAACATTCTATAACTAAAAAGTACAGTAAGTAAAATGAAAAACTAACTTGATGGGCTTAACACCAAATTAGAGATGGAAAAGAGTCAGTGAACTTGAAGATGGATCAATTTTAAAGTCATATAATCTGAAGAACACAAAAAAGAAATGGAAGAAAAATAAACAGAGCCCCAGAATAAGCCAAAAATTTCCCAAATGTAATAAAAAATATAATGAATTAGATATCTTAGAATCTCAGAAAACCTCATACAGGATAAATAAAAAGAAAAAATAACAAGGAATGTGTGAGTTAGTATATAAATGGATATTCTTTACTTGAGCACTGGAGTTCTTAGGCCAAAGATTAAATGAATTTTTTTTTTTTTAATTCCTGGGAATTCCCTGGCAGTCCAGTCATTAGAACTCCACGTTTTCTCTGCTGTGGGCCTGTGTTCGATCCCTGGTCAGGAAACTAAGATCCTGCAAGCCGTGCTGCAGGGCCAAAAAATAAAACAAAATAAATTTCCTGTTTTATTTTCTGTTACCAGATTCAAAATATGAGAATAGGATTGAGGAGACCCAAAACAATGTGTACCTCAAGACCTAGGCTGAAATGCGCAGGGACATTTTTAGAAAGCAGGTGAGTAAAGGGACTTTACTCATCTCTTATAAAAACTCAGAAGAACCTACAGACTGTTTTGTTTTGTTTCAATTTTTTAAATTGAGGTTTAGTTGATGTATAATATTAACAGCTTACAGACTGTTGATGATACTAGGTAATTTCCTGTGTAGGAAAAAAAAATTATCTCCTTTAAAATTTATATTGGAAATATCTCATTGAAAGCATTAAGATTTCTCTACATGTTGTCAGGGAGTGGCCTAAACATAATGAGTGTTCTAATAATGAACAGTTATCTGTGGGTGCTTACATAAAGTTGATAATCACCTTAACATAAAGGAAAAAGGAAGATGAAGAAAAGGCTATTCAAACAAGACTGATATTAGCTGGCAAGCACATCATTTAATGGAGAAGTGTACTTACCTAGAAATTGGAACACTTAACAGCTGATAACTATCCTTCAGAGTTCTTCATGGCGTCTGTTCTGGCATAAATCATCTGTGAACATGCTTCAGGCATCACAAGACAACCTTTTCAGGGTCTTATGCATTCTTAGTAAGATGAGTTTCTAGACAATTTATCATGATGTAAGACCTTGGATTTTGATGTTCCTGTACAAATGAGTAAATCACTAAAGTTCAATTTAAAGAGTCCATTGAGGGAGTTCCCTGGCGGTCCAGTGGTTAGGACTCTGCACTCTCACTGCTGTGGGCCCAGATTCGATCCCTGGTCAGGGAACTAAGATCCCACAGGCCATGCAATGCGGTCAGTAAATAAATAGTCCACTGAGTTTTACCCACATTTAGTTCAATCAGATTCTCTCTTGTTTAAAAATTAAATGACTGGTATTTTTTTAAATTATCCTGAAAGTGTATAACATAATGTCCCCTTTTCCAGGGATTCTTGATAAAACTCTGTATGTATTACAAGATACATGGGACGTCCATGGTGGTCCAGCAGTTAAGACTCTGTGCTCCCAATGCAGGGGGCCTGGGTTTGGGGAACTAAATCCTGCATGCCACAACTAAGAGCCCACATGCCGCAACTAAAGATCCTGCATGCCACAACTAATGATCCCCAACACTGCAACAAAGATCCCACACGTGGCAACGAAAATCCCACATGCCACAACTAAGACCTGATGCAGGCCAAATAAAAATATTTTTAAAAAATCAAAACAAGAAACAGTGATTAATGAGTCTTCTATGGTGCCACAGTTACCCAATATGGAGGCAATCATGAGAAATGAAAGTCCTTAGAAGGAGAAGGGAAAAGAGTGCTCATGGTGAACTTCTTTGTTCCTCATGATGTGTAAACATTTTATTATCAGAAAATCCACCCATATCTAGTGCTTGTGGGATTACATGCTCTGCTTAGTTAGAATATTGATTAGTAAGGGGAGAGGTGAATACAAATTTTAATTTTAAAATTTTCTGATAGTAATTATACTTTGTACCTCTAGTAAATATGAATATTGAGTTTTGTATATTTTCATTTATTGAAAATGTAGGAGTTGTTTAATTTGGGTCTCATTCTTTTTGTAATTAAAGAGAGGAACAGGGCTTCCCTGGTGGTGCAGTGGTTAAGAATCTGCCTGCCAATGCAGGAGGCACAGGTTCGAGCCCTGGCCTGGGAAGATCCCACATGCCATGGAGCAAGTAAGACCGCGTGCCTCAACTAAAGAGCCTGCGTTCTAAAGCCCACGAGCCACAACTACTGAGCCTGTGTTCCACAACTACTGAAGCCCGCGGGCCTAGAGCCCATGCTCCACAATAAGAGAAGCCACTGCAATGAGAAGCCCACGCACCACAATGAGGAGTAGCCCCTATTTGCCAAAACCAGAGAAAGCCTGCCCACAGCAATGAAGACCCAAAACAGCCAAAAATAAAAATAAAATAAATAAATTTATTTTAAAAAAAGAGAGAGGAACAAGCCATCTATTAAAGCAGTAAATGCCCCAAAACCAAAAAAGAAAGAAAGAAAAGAAAAAAGTACCTCAACCTAGGCACATAATTGTCAAACTGATAAAAACTACATATAAATAGAAAAGCTTGAAAGCAACCAGAAAAAAAGCCATAATACATACAGAAGGACAACAATAAGGATGTCCATTGATTTCTTTTCAGAAATAATGGAGGAGAGTAAATGATATTTCTAAAGTGATGAAAGAACAAAACTCACAACCCATAATTCAATATTCAATAAAATATCCTTAAAAATAAGGGTAGGGCTTCCCTGGTGGCGCAGTGGTTGAGGCTCCACCTGCCGGTGCAGGGGACACGGGTTCGTGCCCTGGTTCAGGAAGATCCCACATGCCACAGAGCGGCTGGGCCCGTGAGCCATGGCCGCTGAGCCTGCGCGTCCGGAGCCTGTGCTCTGCAATGGGAGAGGCCACAACAGTGAGAGGCCTGCGTACCGCAAAAAATAAAAAATTAAAAAATTTAAAAAAAAGGGTAAAATAAAACATTCTCAGATAAATAAATGAAAGTTGACAGAATTTATTGCCAGCAGACGTTCACTATGTGAAAAGCTAAAAGATGCAAAATTATATTAGATGGAATTCTTATCTATAAGAACATATAAACATTAAAATAGTGAATAAGCATGTAAATATAATAAACTATTTTTGTCTCAAAAGTTTCTTAAAGGCAACTGACTAAAGTTTTTTTTTAAATGACATCTTAAGGGAGGTTTGCAAAGTATGTAGAAGGAAAATATATGACAACAACAGCAGCAAGAATTGGGATGGGTAAATAGAATTAAACTGATGCAAGGTTAGTAGAATGTAGAAAGAATAAGTTTTGAGTTGAAAAAAGGTAGTAATTACAAAGTACACAGTGTGAAGTGTTACGGGTGAAATGGGAAAATATTGACTCTGAAATGGCTTGATGAGTTATCAAGCTATGGAAAGACACAGAAGAAAATTAAATGCATGTTAATAATCAAAAGAAGCCAATATGAAAATGCTACATACTGTGTGATTCCAACCATATGACACTCTGAAAAAAGGTCAAGTATGGAGATAATAACAAGATCAAATGTTGGGGGATGGAGAGATTAATAGGCAGTAGAGGATTTTTAGGGCAGTGAAAATAGTCTGTAAGACTACAATGATGAATACTTATAATTACATATTTATACAAACAATACTAAGGGTGAACCCTAATGGACTTTGGGTTGATTATGATGTGTCAAGTGGTTCACCAATTGTAATAGATATACCACTCTGGTGGGGGACATTGATAATGGGGGAGCCTATGCATGTATGGTGACTGAATTATTTGGGAAAGCTCTGTACGTTCCTCTCAATTTTGCTGTGATCTAAAAGTAGTCTAAACAAATTTTTTAAAAAAATTTTAAAGAATTTGGTAACTTATAACTGCATATTTTTAGTTCTAGATAAACCATTAATATAAATATAAAATAATGTTACTAAGAATGCAATACAGAAAATACATAACACTAAACAAAAATTTTATTAACCCAAATGAAGGCAGTAAAAGAACAACAGAGTAACAAGAAACAGAAGAGGCAGTAAGAAAATGAATACCAAGATATTTCATTTAAGTATAACATATAAATAATTACATTAAAATAGAACAAATATATAAATAAACATTCCGATGAAAAGCAGACATTGTTAGATTGGAATAAAAAGCTAGATCCAAAAGACAAAAATAGTCTAAAATTAAAATAATTTTTTTTGTCTGTTTTTTGTTTTGTTTTGTTTTTTGCAGTATGCGGGCCACTCACTGTTGTGGCCTCTCCCATTGCAGAGTGCAGGCTCTGGATGCGCAGGCTCAGTGGCCATGGCTCACGGGCCCAGCTGCTCCACGGCATGTGGGATCTTCCCGGACCGGGGCATGAACCCAGTCCCCTGCATCAGCAGGTGGGCTCTCAACCACTGTGCCACCAGGGAAGCCCTAAAATAATTTTTAATTTTTCCTTCTTCCACCTATGAAAAAGGAGTGATCCATATTTAGACATAATCAAACTGTCAAAGACCAAAAAACTCTTGAACACAGCAACAAACATCATAGCAACTCATTATGTTCAAAGAATCCTCAGTAAGATTAACAGCTGAGTTCTCATCAGAAACATGGAAGTCAGAAAGCAGAGGGATAACATATTCAAAGTGCTGAAAGAAAATATTTGATAGGCAGCAGAAATACTTTTCAAAAATGAAGACATTAAGACATTAGCAGATAATCATACCTGCCCTACAAGAAAAACTAAAGGATGTCCTTCTAGTTGAAATGAAAGAACATTAGAAAATAACTGAAATCCACATGAAGAAATAAAGAGCACCAGTAAATATAACTAGATAGGTAAATATAAAAGACAGTATAAACATATTTTATGTTTGTAGATTTTTTTTCTCCTACATATAGAAGACAACCACACAAAGCAGTAATTATAAATCTGCATGGAGTGTACATAATGTATTCAGATGTAATTTGTATGACAATAAATATATATGTATATTATTGAAATTAAGTTGAAATTAATTCAAACTAGACTCTATCAATTAAATTATATTCATTGCAATCCCTAGGACAATCATTAAGAAAATTTAAAATACAGTAAAATCAGTAAGAAGGGAATTAAATAGTACACTAGATAATACTTATCTAACAAAATAGAAGGCAGTTATGGAGGAATAAATAGGGAGGGAGGCATAAACCACTTAAAGGCAATAGCAAAATGATCTTAGCTTATCAGTAATTACAATAAATATAAGTGGATTAAACACTCCAATTAAAAGGCAGTATATGTCAGAATGAATTTTTTTTTAGTGAGCCAACCATATGCTATCTACGAGATGTATTTGAGATACAAACACACAAATAGGTTGAAAGTAGAAGGAAGGAAAATAATATGCCAAGCAAAGCAAAACTGAGCTGAATGCCTATATATACTAATATCAGAAAAATTGACTTTAAGACAAAAATTATTAGTACTCACAAAGAAAGATATTTTATAATGTAGAAAGGGCAATTCATTAAGAAGATATAGCAATTACAAATATCAATGCACCTAACAAGAGTGTCTCAAAACAAATAACCCAGAAACAGTCAAAATTAAAGGGACAAATAGATAAGTCAACAATAATAGCTGAAAACTTCAATATCCAACTTTATATAATGAATAGAACAACTAGAATATCAACAAGGAAATATAAGAATTGAACAACACTAAAACAGCCAGATATATAGAACATTCTACTCAACAGTAAAATATACATTCTCCTCACGTTTACAAGTATATTTTTCAGAAAAGACTAAAACGTAGAGCATAAAACAAGTCTCAATAAATTTAACATGAAGGAAATCATGGAAAGTATGTTCTCCAAACAAAATAGAAGGAAATTAGAAATCAATAACAGAAGAAAATTTAAGGAATTCAAAAACATGTAGAAGTTAAACAACACTTTCCTAAATAACCAAGAGGGTGAAAGAGGAAATCAGAAAGGAATTTATAAAATACCTTAGCATGAATGAAAACAAAGCTACTATCTATCAAAAGCTAAGGATGCATAGAAAGCAGTACTTATGCAGAAATATATAGCTGGATATGCTTATATTAAAAAAAGAAACATCTTAAAGAAATAATCTAATCTGCTAATATTTCACCTTTTGAAGCTTAAAAATAAAGCAAACTAAACCCAAAGAAGGCAGAATAAAGGAAATAAAAAAGGATGGAAATAAACGAATAATAGAAAAACAGTAGAGAAAATCAATAAAACCAAAAATTGTTTTATGTGATCAATAAAATAGACGAATCTTTATCTACATTGTTTAAGAAAAAAAGGACAGTAAATGCATAAAATCAGGAATTAAATAGAGGACATACTATGACAAATTGTATGCTAACAAATTAGATAACCTAGACCATATGAGGAAAATTCTGGGAAGACACAAGACTAAAGAAGTAATACTAATATCTGTATAGACCTAAACAAACATACTGACTTAATAATCAACAAACTTATCACCAGGAAAAATCCAAGTGCAGATGTCTTCACTGGTAAATTCTACTAAACATTTAAAGGAAAGTTAACACCAATCCTTAACAAGCTCTTCCCCAAAAATGAAGAAGAGAGAACACTTCCAAACTCATTCGTTTAGGCCCGGATTGTCTTGATACTAAAATCAAAGACATCACATAAAACCTACACATCAATACCCTTTATGAATATTGACCTCCAAATCCTCAATGAAATACTAGAAAACCAAATCCAGCAATATACAAAAATGACTGTACACCACAAGTGGGATTTAATGTTGAAATTCAATGAAATTCAAATGTTGGTTCAAGATATGAAAATCAATTAGTGCACTATACCACATTACTAGAATAAAGGACAAAAATCACATGATCATCTCAATAGATGCAGAAAAAGCATTTCACAAAATTTTACACTTTTCATGAGAAAAAAAACACTGGAAGACAAATGAACAGAAAGGAATTTTTTAAAATCCCACAGCTAATTACCATTGTTAATGGTGCAGGGCTGAAAGTTTTTCACCCTAAGATCTGGAGTAGGATAAGCATGTTTGCTCTCACCATTTCTGTTCAACATTGTAGTAGATATTCTAGCAAGGGCAAGTAGGCAAGAAAAAGAAAAAAAAGCATTCATATTTGAAAAGGAGAAGTAAAATTATATCTATTTGCTAATAATACAATCTTTTATATAGAAAATCCGAAGGAATGCACATACAAAAAAGAATTTAAGCTAAAAAAATGTCAGCAATGGTGCAGGATACAAGTCATACAAAAATCAAATGTATCTCTATGCAGTAGCATTGAATAAGATCAAAATGAGATTTAAAAAACAATTCCATTTATAATAGTATCACAAAAAAATACTTAGGATAAATTTAACAAAAAGTGTTAAATAAACAAAGAATGCAAGGTTGTTTTAATATTTGAAAATCAAGCAATGTAATTCACCCTTTCAACAATGAATAGGAGAATAACCAATTGTTATTTCAATAGATACAGAAAAAAACATTTGACAAAATCCAACATGCATTCATGTTAAAAAAACAACTTTTCTCAAACTAAGAATAGTTGGAAATGTCCTGAAACTGATAAGTGGCATGCAATTAAAAAAAAAAACAAAAAAAAACCCACCTATAGCTAATAGCACACTTAATGGCATAAGATTTTATTGCTTCTCCTTGAGATCAAGAATAAGAAAAGGATGTCCACTTTCACCACGTCTATTCAACATCATTACGAAGCACCAAACTGTTGCAATAATGCAAGAAAAACAAAAGCAATAAAAACTAGAAAAGAAGAAATAAAAGTGTCCTTACTTACAGAAGATAATGTTGACATAGAAAATCTCAGAAAATCTACAAAACAACTACTTGAACTTAGAAACAAATTTAGCAAGCTCACAGAATACAAAGTGAATATAAATACAAAATCAATTGTACCAGCAGCAAACAATTGTACTACAAGCAGGCAAATGGAAAATAAAAATTTGAGAATCCCATTCACTGTAACACTACAACTGCAAACACCTAGAAATTAACCACAGATGTTCAGGTCTTCTACACTAAAAATTGCAAAATATTGCTGAAAGAATTTGAAGAATACCTAAATAAGTGGAAATATATGCCATATGTTCATGGATGAAAGACTAAAATTTGTTAAGATGGCATTTCTCACAAATTGATGAATATAAATTCAATACAACGACAATCAAATCCCAAAAGTCTTTTTGTAGAAATTGACTAGATCACTCTAGTTGTATTAGAAAATTCAAAGAACCTAGTATAATCAAAGAAATTTAATACAGAAGAAAAGAGCAAAAACTGCTAAAGAGTTACAGTAATCAAGATAGCTTGCTATTTCAAAAAGATAGATACATAGATCAATGGGATAGATTATAGAATCCAGAAATAGACCTACACATATATAAGCAATCGACTTGCAAGGCAATTCAATGAGGAGATGAAAGTGTTTTCAACAAATGGTGCTGAAAATAAGCATCAACTCTTACTTAAAATCATATATAAAAATTAACTCAAAATGGATCATAGATCTAAATGTAAAACCTAAAATTATAAAACTTGTAGAAGAAAAAATAGGAGAAAAATTTTGTGGTCTTTGATTAGTAAAAATTTCTTACATAGAACACCAAAAACATGAAATATTAAAGAAAAAACGGATAAATTGGATTAAAAGATACTTTCGTTTTTTGAAAGACACCATTAAGATATGAAAAGGGAAGCCACAGACTGGGAGAAGATATTTGCCACCTCCACAAAGAATTCGTATCCAGAATATACAAAGATCAATACCTGATATAAAGTATAAATTTAAATAATTCTACCTTCCTATTCTTAAAATTCAAGAACCTTAGAACAATCACTACTCTTAAAATATTGTATCTTTCACCCTAGTTATTTTGAAGAACTTCTCTTTATCTATAGTATTCTGCAATTTCACTGTAACATATTGGGGAGAGAGATTTCAAGGATATATTTTTACTTATTTTACTTATTTTTCAGGAGTTGTATTTACAATATGAAAGATTCATGTCTTTCATAAGTCATTATTTTGAATATTGCTTCTATGTGATTTTCTTCTGGAATTCCTCATCTTAATATGACAACTTCTCTTCTATATATTTCATCTCTATACATCTCTGTGCTGCCTCAGTTCTGGCTTCTACTTCATTAATCTCTCTTCAGTGGTATCTAATTAGATATTAAACCCAACTTCAGAGTGTTTAATGTCAATGATTATATATATTTCATTTTCAGATGTTCTATTTGGTTCTTTTATAAACAAGTATAATCTCTTTTTATGATATATTTTCTTTAGTTTATGATTCTTCCCTTTATGTCTTTAATCATTTTAAACAAATGTGCTTATACCTTCTCCTTGGAAGTCCTTGGAGTTTAATCCTAGTATTTGTTGAGATTCCTATCTTCCATCCACTACATTGTTTCCTAGTGTGTTTTAAATTTTTTGTTTTTAAACTCACCTACATTGGAGCTTTATCTGTAAGAACCCCTGTGCTGATCCTTCTAGGAGGGTATGATCCTTCTGGGTTTTGCAGTTTTGCATTTGTTTCTTCCAGTCACTGCTGGAATATATCTAGTCTCTAACTACTTTTTATATTAAATTTTTATTTAAGGATAATGGCATTGCATCTAGAAAGATTTGGAAATTTTAAATGCAAAAAATGGTATAAAGCCACTGGTACAAATTTTAAGGAAGACTGTCTATTCTGTTCTTATGTATTGAAAAGATCATAATCCTAAGGTTGACAGACATAAACTTGAATCATAGCTCTGCCACCTAGTAATTTTAAGGCTTTGGGCAAATCTCCAGCATGCTCTAGACCCAAGTTTTCTTGTCTGTCAAAAGGAGATAAAAAATATTTTATTCATACTATTCATATAAAGATTAAATGAGATCATGTATATAACTACCTAGTCAGTGCTTGAGCCCAAAATTATTGGAGTTATCCTTGAGTCTTAATTTCATACTGAATAACTAATCTGTCAAGGAATCCTTTCAGGATCATAAGAGACTACTACAAGCAACTATATGCCAGTAAAATGGACAACAGAGAAGAAATGGACAAATTCTTAGAAAGGTACAACCTTCCAAGAAAGAACTAAGAAAAAATAGAAAATATGAACAGACCAATCACAAGTAATGAAATTGAAACTGTGATTAAAAATCTTCCAACAAACAAAAGTCCAGGACCAGAAGGCTTCACAGGCAAATTCTATGAAACATTTAGAGAAGAGTTAACACCTATCCTTCTGAAGCTCTACCAAAAAACTGCAGAGGAAGGAACACTCCCAAGCTCATTTAATGAGGCCACCATCACCCTGACACCAAAACCAGACAAAGATATCACCAAAAAAAAAAAAAAAGAAAAAAGAAAATTACAGGCCTATATCACTGATGAACATAGACACAAAATTCCTCAACAAAATACTAGCAAATAGAATCCAACAACCCATTAAAAGGATCAAACACTGTAATCAAGTGGGATTTATCTCAGGGATGCAAGGATTCTTCAATACATGCAAATAAATCAATGTGATACACCACATTAACAATCTGAAGAATAAAAACCATATGATGATCTCAATAGATGCAGAAAAAACTTCTGACAATATTCAACACAGATTTATGATAAAAACTCTCCAGAAAGTGGGCAAAGAGGAAATACACCTCAATGTAATAAAGGCCACATATGACAAACCCATAGCAAATATCATACTCACTGGTGAAAAACTGAAAGCATTTCCTCAAGATCACAAACAAGACAAGGATATCCTCTCTTGCCACTTTTATTCAACAGAGTTTGGAGAGTCCTAGCCACAGCAATAAGAGAAGATATGTATCTGTATAACTGATTCAATTTGCTGCACTCCTGAAACTAACACAACATTTTAAACCAACTATACTCCAATAAATATATTTTTAAAAGACAAGGTTAGTTGTTATTCATATCTATGGTGAAGATACCAGTATCTCTTCAGTCATTCAATTTGAAACAGCATACTCTGTAAGAGGAAGGCCATACTTATGTAATGATTAAAGGATGTTCCAGCATACAAAATGAAAGGAATCCTTTCAAATAGATCTAGAATCCAACTACTTCTCACTACCTCCACAGATATCACCTTGATCCAAGCCACTATCTTCTCCCAACTGGACTATTCCTAACTAGTCTACTTGTTTGCCCTGCTATATTCTATTTTCAACAAAATCACCAAAAGAATCTTTCCAAAACATAAGAGATCACGTTGCACCTTGTTCAAAACCCTCAAGAGGTTTAGCATTTCATTCAGAGTAAAACACAAAGTTTTTTAAAGATCCTATATGATCTATTTCCCTTTCACCTGTCTGATTTCACCTCCCACTATTCTCACACAACCTGGCCTCCTTGCTATTTCTCTTATAATTCAGGCACACCTCAACTTTATGGGATTTGCAAAGCCTACTACGTCTTCCTAAAATTCTCTTTCTCAACATCTCCACATGGGTAACTCCTCAACCTTCTTCAAGTTGTTGCTCAAATCTCACCTCTTCAACGAGACCAATCTGACCACCATAAATATTGCAAACTTTCCCCACATTTCTGATTCCTGTCACCTGCCCTAATTTTCCTACAGCACTCAACACGTTCAAGCATACCATAAGAATTACTTATTTACTATAAGGATTGTTTATTTCTGCCCTCTCTGGTAAGAATGTAAGCTCCAGAATATTTTTCTGTTCGCTTTTGTTGTATCCCCAACACCTGTCACAGTGTCCAGCTGAAACTAGGTATTAAATAAATATATGTTAAATGAATATATAAATAAAGGCAAACTCCAAAAGTTTTTTAGTAATATAAATCACAAAGTCATTGTGGCAACACTTTCAAGGTCTATTCCATTCCAGACCCTGTGCTGGGCACTGGAAATACAAAGATGAAGTCAGTCCCCATCTTCATGGAGCTTATAGTCAGGCTGAAGCAGTGATCCACACAAGTGGATTATTTCAATTTAAGGCATCAAGTGCTATGACAGAGAACTTCCCAGAGGAAATCATAAAATGCTGTGCAAAAGTAAGTTATTGTTATAAACCTAACCAGAAACATAAACTGGTCAAAAAGAAAAGCCATAAGAATCTGCAAAAATGGATCTTTAAAATTGTAAAATTTATTTTATTTTTCTGTGTTTGTCCATTGAAAGTTATTTTGAGAATTCAGTCAACTTAAATAGCATATGTTCTTGCCCTTTAAAGGTTGGCTTATTTTCTTTATCAAGTTAAAAAGTACAGTTGATTTTTCAGAATAATAAGGTGCTTATTATTTCTCTTGTTTGTTTTGTATTTTCTCCTTTATTCCAGGAATATAAAAAGTTCCCTCCCAACAAAAAATATCCTCTCTCCACAGAGAAATATGTAAACTTTCTGTTTTCAAAAATTAAAAAAATGGTAGGCCAAAAAAAAGTATTTTTCTGCTCTCTAAAATGCTGTTTTACTTATCTGTATTTTCTTCTGATCTCTTATCTGACACAAGGCATTTTAAACTGAAAACTATCTGAAAGTATCTAGGAAGTAGACAAGGAACAACATGTAACTGATATTCTGAATTAAAATGCCCACTAGAAATGGGGAATTGGGATTCAGGGTGTCCTAGCAACTGACACTCTGCAGCCTACTTCAGTTAAATGATCTATTAAAGAAGGAAACCCAAATCATACAAGTGACTATCTTTGGAAGATAAAATTAAAATGAGAAGCCCCTGGAAATAAAGAAGGAAAAAAAAAGAACCCCATTATGCTGGAAAATTAGCAAAGCTCATATGACTATCCCATCCAATCCATCCAATTAACTTCCAAAATATTACCTTGAACAGAAAAGTAACCACAATGATTCAACTATAGTCAGGTGGGGAAGATTCTCTCAGAAAACAAAGTGCTCACCCATATGAGAGAAATGACCTCTTTCTGGATATCATTTAGAGCTCTGGATAGAACAATTTACCAAATGGTGCCTCCTTCTCTGAAGGAGTTAATATTCCCTCCTCAGTAAATCCACTTCTCCTGGGAACATGTATGTTATCTTGGTTCACCATAAAAAAAGAGGCTTTCAAAGCTCTGCATTTGCCTGATCAAAAGACTAGGAAGGCAATGAAACAAAAATCAATGTAGTCATCTTATATCATTGTTGTATTGCAGCCTGTATGATTAAGTAATAACCAACAATGCAGAATCGTAATTAGCCCTTCCTCCACAAAAGGCTGAAAGAGAAAATTTGAAAAATGCATATTATTGCATAAATGTCCTCAAAAATACATACTGTCTAAAAATAAAACCAAAAGGAATACTGACCCAGCAAGCTCTCCAGAGACTGGTTCAAGAAGGTGGAGTAGAAGGACCTGCGCTCACACCCTCTTGCGAGAGCAGCAGGATCACAACTAACTGCTGAACAATCATTGACAGGAAGACACTGGAACTCACCAAGAAAGATACCTCACATCCAAAGAAAGGAGAAGCTTCAATCACATGGTAGGAAGGGGGCAATCACAATAAGATCAAATCCCATAACTGCTGGGTGGGTGACTCACAAACTGGAAAATAATTATACCACAGAAGTCCACCCACTGGAGTGAAGATTTGAGCTCCACATCAGGCTTCCCAGCCTGGAGGTCTGGCAATGGGAGGAGAAATTCCCAGAGAATCAAACTTTGAAGTCTAGCAGGATTTGACAGCAGGACTTCAACAGGTCTGGAGGAAACAGAGACTCCACTATTGGAGGGAACACACAAACTCATGGGTGTATCAGGACCCAAGGGGAAGGAGCAGTGACCCCATAGGAGACTAAACGAGACCTACCTAATAGTGTTGGAGGGTCTCCTGCAGAGGCAGGGGGTGGCTGTGGCTCACCGCAGGGACAAGGACAATGGCAGCAGAAGTTCTGGGAAGTACTGCTTGGTGTGAGCCCTCACAGAGTCTACCATTAGCCCCACCAAAGGGCCTGTAGGCTCCAAGGCTGGGTCGCCTCAGGCCAAACAACCAACAGGGAGGGAACTCAGCCCCACACATCAGCAGACACACAGGTTAAAGTTTTACTGAGCTCTGCCACCAAAACAACACCCAACTCTACCCACCACCTGTCCCTTCCATCATGAAGCTTGGACAAGCCTCCTAGATAGCCTCATCCACCAGAGGGCAGACAGCTGAAGCAAGAAGAAATACAATCTTGCAGCCTATGGAAAAATAACCACATTTGCAGAAAGATAGACAAAATGAAAAGACAGAGGACTATGCACCAGATGAAGGAACAAGATAAAACCTGAGAAAAACAACTAAATGAAGTGGAAGTAGGCAACCTTCCAGAAAAAGAATTCAGAATAATGATAGTGAAGATGACCCAGGACCTTGGAAAAAGAATGGAAGCAAAGATCAAGCAGATGCAAGAAATGCTTAACAAAAACCTAGAAGAATTAAAGAACAAACACCTAGAAGAATTAAAGAACAAACAAACAGAGATGAACACAACGACTGAAATGAAAATTACACTAGAAGGAATCAAGAGCAGAATAACTGAGGCAGAAGAACGGATAAGTGACCTGGAAGACAGAATGGTGGAATTCACTGCCACGGAACAAAATAAAGAAAAAAGAATGAAAAGAAATGAAGACAGATTAAGAGACTTCTGGGACAATATTAAGTGCACTAACATTCGCATTATAGGGGTCCCAGAAGGAGAAGAGAGAGAGAAAGGGGCCAGGAAAATATTTGAAGAGATTATAATTTAAAACTACCCTAACATGGGAAAGGAAATAGCCACCCAAGCCCAGGAAGCACACAGAGTCCCAGGCAGTATAAACCCAAGGAGAAACAGGCCAAGACACATAGTAATCAAACAGACAAAAATTAAAGCCAAAGAAAAATTATTAAAAGCAACAAGGGAAAAATGACAAATAACATACAAGGGAACTCCCATAAGATTAACAGCTGATTCCTCAGCAGAAACTCTACAAGCAAGAAGACAGTGGCACAATATATTTAAAGTGATAAAAGGGAAGAATCGGGCTTCCCTAGTGGCGCAGTGGTTGCGCGTCCGCCTGACGATGCAGGGGAACCGGGTTCGCGCCCCGGTCTGGGAAGATCCCACATGCCGCGGAGCAGCTGGGCCCATGAGCCATGGCCGCCGGGCCCGTGAGCCATGGCCGCTGGGCCTGCGCGTCCGGAGCCTGTGCTCCACAACGGGAGAGGCCGCAGCAGAGGGAGGCCCGCATACCACAAAAAAAAAAAAAAAAAAAAAAAAGGGAAGAATCTACAACCGATATTATTCTACCTGACAGGAATCTCATTCACATTCAACGGAGAAATCAAAAGCTTTACGGACAAGCAAAACCTAAGAGACTTCAGCACCACCAAACCAGCTCTACAACAAATGCTAAAGGAACTTCTCTAAGTGGGAAACACAAGAGAAGGAAAAGACCTACAGAAAGAAACCCAAAACAATTAATAAAATGGTAATAGGAATATACATATTGATAATTACCTCAAACGTAAATGGATTAAATGTTCCAACCAAAAGACACAGGCTCACTGAATGGATACAAAACAAGACCCATATATATGCTGTCTACAAGAGACCCACTTCAGACCTAGGGACACATACAGACTGAAAGTGAGGGAATGGAAAAAGTTATTCCATGCATGTGGAAATCAAAAGAAAGCTAGAGTAGCAATACTCATTTCACATAAAATAGACTGAAATAAAGAATGTTATAAGAGAAAAGGAAGGACACTACATAATAATCAAAGATCAATCCAAAAAGATATAAAAGTTATTCCATGCATGTGGAAATCAAAAGAAAGCTAGAGTAGCAATACTCATTTCACATAAAATAGACTGAAATAAAGAATGTTATAAGAGAAAAGGAAGGACACTACATAATAATCAAAGATATATAACAATTATAAATATACATGAACTCAAAATAGGAGCACCTCAATACATAAGGCAAATCTAACAGCTATAAAAGAGGAAATTGACAGGAACACAATGATAGTGGGGGACTTTAATACCTCACCTATACCAATGGATATATCATCCAGACAGAAAAATAATAAGGAAATACAAGCTTTAAATGACACAACAGACCAGACAGATTTAATTTATATTTATAGGGCGTTCCATCCGAAAACAGCAGGTTACACTTTTTTCTCAAATGCACATGGAACATTCTCCAAGAAAGAACACATCTTGGGTCACAAATCAAGCCTCGAAAAATTTAACAAAATTGAAATCATATCAAGCATCTTTTCTGACCACAATGTTATGAGATTAGAAATATATTACAAGGGAAGAAACGTAAAAAACACAAACACATGGAGGCTAAACAATACATGATTAAATAACCAAACGATCACTGAAGAAATCAAAGAGAAAATCAAAAAATACCAGAGACAAGTGACAACAAAAACATGACGATCTAAAACCTATGGTATGCAGCAAAAGCAGTTCTAAGAGGGAACTTTATAGCAATACAACCCCCAGGACCAGATGGCTTCACGGGTGAATTCTATCAAACATTTAGAGAAGAGCTAACACCCAACCTTCTCAAACTCTTCCAAAAAATTGCAGAGGAAGGAATACTCCCAAACTCATCCTATGATACCACCATCATCCTAATACCAAAACCAGACAAAGATACTACAGAAAAAGAAAATTACAGACCACTATCACTGATGAATATAGATGTAACAATCCTCAGCAAAATACTAGCAAACAGAATCCAACAACTCATTAAAAGGATCATACACCATGATCAAGTGAGATTTATCCCAAGGCTGCAAGGATTCTCCAAAAAATTATAAATGAAAAAGGAGAAGTTACAACAGACACCGCAGAAATACAAAGCATCCTAAGAGACTACTACAAGCAACTCTATGCCAACAAAATGGGCAATCTGGAAGAAATGGACTAATTCTTAGAAAGGTAAAACCTTCCAAGACTGAATCAGGAAGAAATGGAACATATGAACAGACCAATCACAAGTAATGAAATAGAAACTATGATTAAAAATCTTCCAACAAACAAAAGTCCAGGACCAGATGGCTTCACGGGTGAATTCTATCAAACATTTAGAGAAGAGCTAACACCCAACCTTCTCAAACTCTTCCAAAAAATTGCAGAGGAAGGAATACTCCCAAACTCATCCTATGATACCACCATCATCCTAATACCAAAACCAGACAAAGATACTACAGAAAAAGAAAATTACAGACCACTATCACTGATGAATATAGATGTAACAATCCTCAGCAAAATACTAGCAAACAGAATCCAACAACTCATTAAAAGGATCATACACCATGATCAAGTGAGATTTATCCCAAGGCTGCAAGGATTCTCCAATATAAGCAAATCAATCAATGTGATATACCATATTAACAAATTGAAGAATAAAAACCATATGATCAACAGATGCAGAAAAAGTTTTTCAGAAATTTCAACACCCATTTATAATAAAAAACTCTCCAGAAAATGTTCATAGAGGGAATCTACCTCAACATAATAAAGGCCATATACGACAAACCAACAGCAAACATCATTCTCAATGGTGAAAAACTGACAGCATTTACTCTAAGATCAGGAACAAGACAAGGATGCCCACTCTCACCACTATTATTCAACATAGTTTTGGAAGTGCTAGCATGGCAATCGGAGAAGAAAAAGAAATAAAAGGAATCCAACTTGGAAAAGAGGAAGTAAAACTGTCACAGTTTGCAGATGACATGATACTATACATAGAGAATCCTACAGATACCACCAGAAAACTATTAGAGCTAATTAATGAATTTGGTAAAGTTGCAGGATATGTAATTAATGCACAGAAATCTCTTGCATTCCTATACACTAACAACAAAAGATCAGAAAGAGAAATTAAGTAAATACTCCCATTTATCATTGCAACAAAAAGAATAAAATACCTAGGAATAAACCTACCTAAGAAGGTAAAAGACCTGTACTCCGAAAACTGTAAGACACTGATGAAGGAAATCAAAGGTGACACAAACAGATGGAGACATATACCATGTTCTTGGATTGGAAGAATCAATATTGTGAAAATGACTATACTGCCCAAAGCAATCTACAGATTCAACACAATCCCTATCAAATTACCAATGGCATTTTTTACAGAACTAGAACAAAAAAGTCTTAAAATTGTATGGAGACACAAAAGACCCCAAATAGCCAAAGAAATATGGAGAGAAAAAAACGGAGCTGGAGGAATCAGACTCCCAGACTTCAGACTAGAATACAAAGCTATAGTAAACAAGACAATATAGTACTGGCACAAAAACAGAAATATAGATCAATGAAACAGCATAGAAAGCCCAGACATAAACCCATGGACCTATGATCAACTAATCTATGACAAAGAAGGCAAGGATACACAATGGAGAAAAGACAGCCTCTTCAATAAATGGTGCTGGGAAAACTGGGCAGCTACATGTAAAACAATGAAAGCAGAATACTTCCTAACACCATACACAAAAATAAACTCAAAATGGATTAAACATCTAAATGTAAGGCTGGACACTATAAAACTCGTAGAGGAAAACAGAGGAAGAACATTCTTTGACATAAATCACAAGATATTTTTGACCTACTTCCTAGAGTAATGGAAATAAAAACAAAAATAAACAAATGGGACCTAATGAAACTTAAAAGCTTTTGCATAGCAAAGGAAACTATAAACAAGACAAAAACACATCCCTCAGAATGGGAGAAAATATTTGCAAACAAATCAGTGGACAAAGGATTCATCTCCAAAATATATAAACAGCTCATGCAGCTCAATATTAAAAAAACAAACAACCCAATAAAAAAATGGGTGGAAGACCTAAACAGACATTCCTCCTAAAAAGGCATAATGCCCATCGACAGACGAATGGGTAAAGAAGATGTGGTACATACATACAATTGAATATTACTCAGCCATGAAAAGGAACAAAATTGGGTCATTTTTAGAGATGTAGATGGACCTATAGACTGTCATACAGAGTGAAGTAAGTCAGAAAGAGAAAAACAAATATCGTATATTAACACATATATGTGGAATCTAGAAAAATGTTGAGGTGTCACCTCACACCAGTTAGAATGGGCATCATCAGAAAATCTACAAACAACAAATGCTGGAGAGGGTGTGGAGAAAAGGGAACCCTCTTGCACTGTTGGTGGGAATGTAAATTGATACAACCACTATGGAGAACAGTATGGAGGTTCCTTAAAAAACTAAAAATAGAATTACCATATGACCCAGCAATCCCACTACTGGGCATATCCCCAGAGAAAACCATAATTCAAAACACACATGCACCCCATGTTCATTGCAGCACTATTTACAATAGCCAGGACACAGAAGCAACAAAATGCCCATCGACAGACGAATGGGTAAAGAAGATGTGGTACATACATACAATTGAATATTACTCAGCCATGAAAAGGAACAAAATTGGGTCATTTTTAGAGATGTAGATGGACCTATAGACTGTCATACAGAGTGAAGTAAGTCAGAAAGAGAAAAACAAATATCGTATATTAACACATATATGTGGAATCTAGAAAAATGTTACAGATGTACCGGTCTGCAAGGCAGAAATAGAGACACAGATGTAGAGAATAAATGTATGGACACCAAGGCGGGAACGTGGGAGTGGTGGATGGTGGTGGTGGGATGAATTGGGAGATTGGGATTGACAAATATAAACTAATATGTATAAAATAGATAACTAATAACCTGCTGTATAAAAATAAATTAAAAATTAAATTAAAAAATATAATACGTATCTCCAAACACATCAGTGCAGCTATACATTCTGGCTACCAAGAGAAGCTAAAGGAATTTCATGTTTCTTTGGTTCAATCACTAATGTTAATTGAGCATTTTCTGTGAAACAGGCATCCTGCTATTCATTAATGATTCCAATGTGTTACTATAGAATAGTGATTAAAAGCACAGACTCTGGAATAAGACTGCGCAGGTTTACAATACAGCTCTCTCTATTTCTTCCTATCTGTATGACCTTGGACTAGATACTGTGTGTGCCTCAAATGTTTCTATTGTAAATTCATAAAGTTGTTGTAAGGATTAAATGAGTGATACATGCAGAGGGGTGAGAACAGCTCCTGGTACATGGATGTAGTGAATAGGTATAAAAGAGGCTATCAATCAACTGAGGAAAAGTAACACATAAGTTGTTATAATAGAACAGGGTAAAAACCATATTCAAGATATGCAAAAAGTGTTATAGGGACAAGAAATTAAAGCCTAACCCTACTTGTAGTTGCAGGGCTGGCAAACGGTCAATGGAAGTGACATATGAGTTATACTTGAAGGATAAGTAGGACTTTTTCAGATGTCAAATGGAAGGTGGCAGAAAGAGCATTATGTGAAAAAGAGCAGAGAACAATGAGACAGGAAGTCTAGGCCAGGGAATTGCCGTATGGCCAGGGTCCAATAATGTAACAGTGCTAGTACATGAGGCTGATGAGGTAGATTAAGGTAAGGAAATGAGGAGCCATTGGAGAATTTTAAGCAGAAGAGTAGCACATCAAATTTCATTTTTAAAAGATTTACCTAGGGGTAGCATAAAGATAAAATGAGACACTTGGATAAAGTTTGATATAGAAGTAGTCATAATACATAGGAATATATTGCAATGAGTCAAGCAAGAATTGATGAAGACTTGCATAAAGCAGTGAGAGAAAGGAGTGTATAGAATCCATAGGTATTTGTTAAGAGATAAACTCTTCTTACCCACTTGATAATATAATTTAAATGTTTGATTAACTTTCATGGGAAAGAAGGGGCAAATCATTAACATTTATGAAAAATAGTAATACTGAAATTTCCTTTCATCAAAGAATAGTGAGCTCATCTTAGATATGAGCTCATCATCTACACAGAACTTGAAAAATGGAGTGGATGATGATTTGGCAGGTTTGGACTAGATAACCAAAGATACGTTCCAACCAGAGGTAGATTTTACTGAGAAGCAAGGGAAGCTTAAACTTCAAGATTCTTCACTTAATAAGGGCCCTTATAAAGGCTGGGAGTTGCAGAGAGTTATGATGGGAAGAGATAAAAAGGTTGCACTCCTTTGCAGCATTTCTGGTAAATAGCTTAAAGAGATTTCAGGAGAAAGAGACCTGAATCCCCAAGATAACAGTAATTCATTGTGATCTCCTTTCTTATTCGGAAGATATAATTTTATATTTATAATTTTGTACAATTTTTCTTAAAGACGACCTTCTGAAATTATATAAACTTCAGGCTGTATAAAATTTAGAATAGCCCTTGCTTCCAGGTCTTGGCTTCTGTGGCATCAAGAAATGGAGAGAACTGTAGTCTGACTCCTGGAGTTAAGAGGGTATTTTCATTTCAATGTACAGGAATTGATTCTCCAAGTAAACAAAAGATTATTTCCTTGAAATATATTAGGAACTATTAACCAGCAATTAAACATTGATTACATGATGAATAATTAATGCTTCATATCTCACCATACAGTGATGAATAAAAATAGAGATTTGAAGGTTGGGTGGCATTTTCAAAGTCATTCTTCTTCAGAGATTAAAAATGCTTTCTGGCACTTATTTTTAAGAGGATGAACTATTGATTAGAATGAGAGTCAGAAGAGCTTGTTAGAGCTCTGGATCTATCATTGCTTACCTTTGTGACCTTGGACTTCTCACAGGACTACTGTCTATTATAACTCTGAAAAGATTATCACATCACCTTCTCTAGCTTCTCAATTAATCTTTCACTCAGTCTGTAGCAACAAATTCCTATGTGTTCTTCATCCCTGTAGTATCTAACCATATCAAGACCCTCACTCTCTTAGTCCAATTTCCACGGAGCAGTCTTTGATGGGTTTTCTACCACCTACAGAATGAAATGTGAAATCACATTCTTCCAAATTCATAACACTAAAGGCAAGATAGTGCCTCTCTCCCATTTACAATAATTAAAAAAAAAAAAAAAAAAACACCTCTTGAGGAAGGTTCTGATTGGTCCAAACTTGGAACACATGCCCACCCCACAAACCAATCTAGTGGTCAGGATACTATAATTCATCTTAGTTATCTGCTGACCCCCTTAGTCAAAGGAATGTAATCTGTTATCAGTAGGGTAAAGTGGTGAACATGTATCATCCAGCCAGCCATGCCAATTTGTATCAACCACAAACGGAGTAAGGGACTAGTTGATGGTGACTAGTTGAGAGTTCCAGCTTGGTAACTATAAAATTAGTGATGCATTAACTGTAACAGGTGTACAGAAAGAAAAGTTATGAAGGAATATTTGTTTTTAGAAACATCAAGTTTGAGGTATCTATGGATCATTCAAAAGGTAATATTCAATAATAATTTTTTCTTTGTACAAGATTGAGACATATACAGAATGTGTTAACAATCACAATTCATGATTTAGAAGAATCCTGAAATTTCATTTCTGTATCTGAAATAAAATCATTAAATCCAGGGAATATCTCTTTCCATACAGTAATGACTATTTTAAAATATTGTTCTAGGAGTCTCTAAATGTATTTTGGCAAAATTTGACCTGATTAGAAATTTCAAAAATCTCTCAAGATATTTTTGTCAGCAGTACTTTTATGAAAGAGGAAAACAATGCTGTAGCATAGGTAGATACGACATGTACCTACAAAACACAAGAGCTGCTGTCCTGATTGTAATTCAGTCACGGAGATTTGTAAACCCATGAAGCTTTCTACTTTCTCAGAGTAAGTGTCAGAAGCACTGCTCCCTAACAGTGCTTAATAATTTGGTTGAGCCCGTCTTAGAAACCAATAGTCCAAATCTTCTGAAACAATTTGTAGGTATCTTATAAAAACTCCAAGTATTTGACACTACAGAGGTTCTACTAAGCAGACTTAAACATTTTGACTTCTTAATAACTACAACCATATTCCCAAAGGTGAAATGTTTCCTGAAACTCTCCATTTTGTGGATCAATTAGATTTACAGCAACAAGGAAGATAAGAAATGTACTAAAGAAGGGGTTTTGCATAGCCACTCAAATCAAAGTTGACAATTACCTTGATGCAAGAATAAATAATAAAGCTTGAGAGTTTTATTAGTCCCAAAGTAATTTTCAAGTTACATAAAATGTTTCTTCTCTACATATATATGGAAGTTCTTTTGTCTCTCCTGCCCTATACATTTAGTGTTCATAAAATATTCAACGTGTTGCTTCCAATGTTGATAAAAAGTATCTGTTACTGGAAGAAGGAAAATCTATTTTGCAAAATGATAGGGAGATTATGCAGCATGACTATAATTATCATTTTTTTAAAGGCACAGAAAGAAAGATGTTAGGCAATTTGAAAATCTCCTTAAGCCACACACTGTGTTTTCCTACAGAGGATTTTTAAGATGAGAAATAGACCTTGAGGGTCTTAGACAGACCTGAGGCAATATTTTTAAAAAAGGTCAAACATTCTGCTAAAAAGCACCGCTATCTTCAGAACAACAATTTATCAGCCAGCTTGCAGCGCCTCCTTATTTACAGCTATTGGTCCCAAAGGAAGTGCGCTTGAGTGTGGGCCACGATTACTTTGTAATGAGTGTGACAGTACTGATACAGGAAACAAATTTGTTACAGTGTGCCATTCCCAGCTTAGAAACTTTAGCAGACACTTTTTCTTTTGGTGAGGAAGAAGGGGGAGTAGGGACAAAAAGGAGAAAGAAGGAAGTAAAAATGGAAAGAAGAGAAAGAAGGCGTAATCTTTCCTTATGCTCCTAATAAGCAACCAAGAAGAGCCCTAAGGAAAACTAAGTTGCAAGCATAGTTTGAAAGATTCTGGGATTATCCAACTCTGTCCATTCCTAGCTCAGAGACCTTCCACAAGGCAGCTCCATAAAATGCTGGTTGGTTTTCATGGGACCACTCTCTCAAATTAAGCCCATTAGAAAAGAGATGAAATGTTTCCTGAAACTCTCCATTTTGTGGATCAATTAGATTTACAGCAACAAGGAAGATAAGAAATGTACTAAAGAAGGGGTTTTGCATAGCCACTCAAATCAAAGTTGACAATTACCTTGATGCAAGAATAAATAATAAAGCTTGAGAGTTTTATTAGTCCCAAAGTAATTTTCAAGTTACATAAAATGTTTCTTCTCTACATATATATGGAAGTTCTTTTGTCTCTCCTGCCCTATACATTTAGTGTTCATAAAATATTCAACGTGTTGCTTCCAATGTTGATAAAAAGTATCTGTTACTGGAAGAAGGAAAATCTATTTTGCAAAATGATAGGGAGATTATGCAGCATGACTATAATTATCATTTTTTTAAAGGCACAGAAAGAAAGATGTTAGGCAATTTGAAAATCTCCTTAAGCCACACACTGTGTTTTCCTACAGAGGATTTTTAAGATGAGAAATAGACCTTGAGGGTCTTAGACAGACCTGAGGCAATATTTTTAAAAAAGGTCAAACATTCTGCTAAAAAGCACCGCTATCTTCAGAACAACAATTTATCAGCCAGCTTGCAGCGCCTCCTTATTTACAGCTATTGGTCCCAAAGGAAGTGCGCTTGAGTGTGGGCCACGATTACTTTGTAATGAGTGTGACAGTACTGATACAGGAAACAAATTTGTTACAGTGTGCCATTCCCAGCTTAGAAACTTTAGCAGACACTTTTTCTTTTGGTGAGGAAGAAGGGGGAGTAGGGACAAAAAGGAGAAAGAAGGAAGTAAAAATGGAAAGAAGAGAAAGAAGGCGTAATCTTTCCTTATGCTCCTAATAAGCAACCAAGAAGAGCCCTAAGGAAAACTAAGTTGCAAGCATAGTTTGAAAGATTCTGGGATTATCCAACTCTGTCCATTCCTAGCTCAGAGACCTTCCACAAGGCAGCTCCATAAAATGCTGGTTGGTTTTCATGGGACCACTCTCTCAAATTAAGCCCATTAGAAAAGAGAAAAAAAAAAAAAAAAGCTCTGCACCTGTTGCAGATTAGTAACAAAACGGCAAATGCTTCACTATACACCTAGGACATCTCCATCTTGTGTGTTCACTTATAGGAGCCTGATCTGCCTCACTTCAAGCAGAAAAGTGTGCACCATGATAAATGGGGGAGGGTAGAGAAGTAAACCTTATCTAAGAGCTGTCAATAAATCTATTGTTGGAAATATATGTGAATAGAAGTAGCAGAGGCAATCTTTGTCTTTTAAAAGGGTAGTTTTTCAAAAGGAGAATTACACAAAGTGCTCCTCTGTTTTCGTCAATATGTTGCCAGGTTTTGAAATACTATTTTTCATCCAAACAATAAAAATTTTGACAAGTAAGCAACAGAAAATCACTAATACACTTGCAGCTGCATTTCCATCTATACAAATTCTTTAAACAAAAACAACCAAAGAACAGCCTGGCCTAGCACAATTATTTTATTTTATTTTATTTTTTCACATCTTTATTGGAGTATAAATGTTTCACAGTGTTGTGTTAGCCCCTGCTGAACAACAAAGTGAATCAGCCATATGTATACACATATCCCCATATCCCCACCCTCTTGAGCCTCCCTCTCACCCTCCCTATCCCATCCCTCTAGGTTGTCACAAAGCATCGAGCTGATCTCCCTGTGCTATGCAGCAGCTTCCCACTAGCTATCCATTTTACATTTGGTAGTGTATATATACTATGTCAATGCTGCTCTCTCACTTCATCCCAGCTTCCCCTTGTCCCACATGCCCTCAAGTCTGTTCTCTAGGTCTATGTCTTTATTACTGCCCTGCCACTAGGTTCATCAGTACCGCTTTTTAAAATTCCATGTACATGCGTTACCATCCCGTGCTTGTTTTTCTCTTTCTGACTTACTTCACTCTGTATGACAGACTCTAGGACCATCCACCTCACTACAAATAACTGAATTTTGTTCTTTTTTATGGCTGAGTAATATTCCATCTAGCACAATTATTTTACTGTTTGGGCCTCAAGTCCAAGATAATTAAGAAACAGGATTTTATATTTCCACTAAAAATTTTTGACAAAAGTTCAAATTTAAAAAAATGAAAATCCAGATGAGAAGATGGAGTAAAGACTTAACATGTGAATTTCAAGAGCTCAAAATCAGGAAACAACTTTTTTTCAAACTTCATACTTGAAGTTAACCCCCCAAAAATAAATAAATAAATCACTTTATTTCTGAAAAGTGTAAGTGTGTGGAGGTGGAGAAAGGGGAAAAAATTGGAAGTCAGAAGACAAAGTGTTTAAACTCCAGCTTAACAAGGAGCAATATATATTTAAGGGAAATCTGAAAGGAGAGAGACTATTTCTATTATGTAATCAGGATATTGTTAAGACCTGGACTAAGGGGTAGTGAGAAGGGGAAAAAGGATATATGTGGTATACATTTTTATAGACAGAATTAATGGAATTTATTGATGAATGAAGGTAAGTGAGCTGAATATCTTCCATTTGCTCCTTCGGATCCACTCTCCACTTTCTCCTCCTTGATCTGTACTTCAGGAGGCTGACCTCTATGGACTACATCAGTGGGCTACCTTTTCTCTAACTTCTGCTTGGGTTTGGTTAATGGAAGGCACCAGCCCAAAATTAAAGACAGGAAAATAGTGAGGTCAGAGTACTTATTCCCTTGGCTTTCTCCATGCCTGGTCACAAGTTGTTGGCTGTTGTTCTACTGAACATAGCTCCTGTCATGTGTTCCTCTACATCTAGTCTTATCTATGGCTCCTAGTAACCACTTCCTCTTCTTTCCTCTTTAGGCCCCAAAGCAGTAATAGATCTCTCTTGAAAGCAGCCTAAGACACTAAAATCCCATCTTGATTTCCCTAACCCCTACCCACACCTTTGTAATTAGTCCTGTCATGAAAATGAATGAAATCCAAAATTATCCGATTTAAGCAAGCCATTTGTTTCCTGCCATTATCCTCACACATACAGTGAAACTGTTTTGAAAACCACAAGACACTGTGCAAAAAGCTCATTTACTTACTTACTTAGTTAGTTGAACAAACTATGTCAGATCTGTCTAGCATACAGCAAGTGACCCATACCTATCTGCTGAATCAGTTAATACAAACTACACACAGTTAAGAATGAGGGTCTGGGCTTCCCTGGTGGCGCAGTGGTTGGGAGTCCGCCTGCCGATGCAGGGGACGCGGGTTCGTGCCCCGGTCTGGGAAGATCCCACATGCCGCGGAGTGTCTAGGCCCGTGAGCCATGGCCGCTGAGCCTGCGCGTCCGGAGCCTGTGCTCCGCAACGGGAGAGGCCACAGCGGTGAGAGGCCCGTGTACCGCAAAAAAAAAAAAAAAAAAAAAAAAGAATGAGGGTCAAGTCTGGTTAAATACTTGAAATTTTGAGGAAAATAAGAGATGAGTTATGAAACATACCAGTTATACATAAAGGCTTATAAAAGAAAGTATAAGCAACAAAAGAAATTAGTTATTTCCAGAAACTCTTTAGTAATTATTAAAAATATGTATGATTCAAGGAAGTATTCTAAGTATATACAGCCTTTCATAAAGGTGAAAGGAGATAAGTATCAACCTTCAAAACTCATAGCTTGAAAAATATAAAAGTGAAACTGGGAGTTCTGACTATGGTCAAGTGAGGAGATAGGCAAATTCTCCTCTGAAAAGCAAGTATAAATAATACAAGGTACCTCAAAAGATTAACAGCCGTCTTTCCATCAGAACCAGAGGAGGTTAGAAGGCAATGTTATGACATATTCAGAGTGCTGAAAACAACTGTCAGCAAACAATTATATATCCAGCAAAACTATCCTTCAAAAGTGAAGGAAAAAAAAAAAATCCCCAGATAGACAAAGACTGAGAGAATTAATTGCTAGCAGACATTCCTTGAAAGAAATATTAAAGGAAATCCTTCAAGCTGAAAGAATATAATACCAGATAGTAAATCCAATCCACAGTTAGAAATGAAAAACACCAGAAATGGTAAGCATGTGAATAAAGACAATATTTTTTTTTTCATTTCTTGTCTTCTCTAAAAGATATATAAGATTGTATATAGAAATATTTATAACACTGTACTTTTAGGTTTCTAACGTATGTAGATGGAATACATATGACAATAATAGCACAAAGAGGAGGAAGAGAATGGGCTACATTCACAGAGAAAAGTTTCTATTACAATTTATAAGAAATAAGTTTGTAGTTTCCTGAACTAGACTGTGATAAAATAAAATGCATATTGTAATCCCAAGAGAAACCACTAAGAAAAATGACTCAAAATATATAGTAAAAATGACGGGAGACGAGAAGATGGCGGAAGAGTAAGACGCGGAGATCACCTTCCTCCTCACAGATACATCAGAAATACATCTACACGTGGAACTTCTCCTATAGAACACCCAACAAACGCTGGCAGAAGACCTCAGACCTCCCAAAAGGCAAGAAACTCCCCATGTACCTGGGTAGGGCAAAAGAAAAAAGAATAAACAGAGACAAAGAATAGGGACGGGACCTGCACCAGTGGGAGGGAGCCGTGAAGGAGGAAAGGTTCCCACACACTAGAAGCCCCTTCACGGGCGGAGACTGTGGTTGGCGGAGGGGGAAGCTCCGGAGCCTCGGAGGAGAGCACAGCAGCGGGGTGCGAAGGGCAAAGCGAAGAGATTCCCGCACAGAGGATCGGTGCCGACTTCAGTCGGATCCCAGGGAAAGGTCTGGAGTTGGCAGAGTGAAAATAGCCTGAAGGGGTTAGTGCACCACGGCTAGCCGGGAGGGAGTCCGGTTGAAGTCTGGAGCTGCCGAAGAGTCAAGAGACCTTTTCTTCCCTCTTTGCTTCCTGGTGCGCGAGGAGAGGGGTTTAAGCGCGCTGCTTAAAGGAGCTCCAGAAACGGGCGCGGAGCTGCCGAAGAGACAGGAGACTTTTTCTTGCCTCT
Source organism: Physeter macrocephalus (assembly GCF_002837175.3). NCBI lineage: Eukaryota > Metazoa > Chordata > Mammalia > Artiodactyla > Physeteridae > Physeter > Physeter macrocephalus. The sequence continues at coordinate 142,541,780 of NC_041217.1, forward strand.
TTGCTTCCTGGGGCGCGAGGAGAGGGGATTAAGGGCACCGCGTGAAGGAACTCCAGAAACGGGCGCGAGCCGCGGCTGTCGGCGCGGGCACCAGAGACAGGTGTGGGATGCTAGGGTTGCTGCTGCCGCCACCAAGAGGCCTGTGTGCGGGCAAAGGGCCCTCTCCACACCGCCCCCCCCCGGAGAGGGTTGCTGCTGCCGCCACCAAGAGGCCTGTGTGCGAGCACAGGTCACTCTCCACACCGCCCCTCCCAGGAGCTCGTGCAGCCCGCCACTGCCGGGATCCCGGGATACAGGGACAGCTTCCCCGGGAGAGCGCGCGGCGCACCTCGGGCCGGTGCAGCATCACGCTGGCCTCTGCCGCCGCAGGCTCGCCCTGCATTCGTGCCCCTCCCTCTCACCGGCCTGTGCCAGAGCCCCCGAATCAGCTGCTCCTTTAACCCCATCCTGTCTGAGCGAAGGGCAGACGCCCTCGGACGACCTACA
>NC_041217.1:142542873-142543391 GCF_002837175.3 Physeter macrocephalus
CTCCAGCCAGGCGTCAGGGCTGTGTCTCTGAGGTGGGAGAACCAACCTCAGGACACTGGTCCACAAGAGACCTCCCAGTTCCACGCAATATCAAATGGCAAAAATCTCCCAGAGATCTCCATCTCAACACCAAGACCCAGCTTCACTCCAGGACCAGCAACGAACAGTGCTAGACACCCTATGCCCAGCAAATAGCAAGACAGGACTACAGCCCCATCCATTAGCAGAGAGACTGCCTAAAATCATAATAAGCCTACCAACATCCCCAAACACACCACAAGACGTGGACCTGCCCACCAGAAAGACAAGATCCAGCCTCATCCACCAGAACAGAGGCACTAGTCCCCCCAACCAGGAAACCTACTCAACCCACTGAACCAACCTTAGTCACTGGGGACAGCCACCAAAAACAATGGGAACTACGAACCTGCAGCCTGCAAAAACGAGACCCCAAACACAGTAAGATAAGCAAAATGACAAGACAGAAAAACACACAGCAGATGAAGGAGCAAGATAAA
>NC_041217.1:142547674-142584076 GCF_002837175.3 Physeter macrocephalus
TCCTTAAAAAACTAAAAGTAGAACTACCATATGACCCAGCAATCCCACTACTGGGCATGTACTCCTGAGAAAACCATAATTAAAAAGAGTCATGTACCAAAATGTTCATTGCAGCTCTATTTACAATAGCCAGGACATGGAAGCAACCTAAGTGTCCATCAACAGATGAATGGATAAAGAAGATGTGGCACATATATACAATGGAATATTACTCAGCCATAAGACGAAATGAAACTGAGTTATATGTAATGAGGTGGATAGCCCTGGAGTCTGTCATACAGAGTGAAGTAAGTCAGAAGGAGAAAAACACCATATGCTAACACATATGTATGGAATCTAAGAAAAAAAAATGTCATGAAGAGATTAATGGTAGGACAGGAATAAAACACAGACCTACTAGAGCATGGACTTGAGGACATGGGGAGAGGGAAAGGTAAGCTGTGACGAAGTGAGAGAGTGACAGGGACATATATGCACTACGAAATGTAAATTAGATAGCTAGCCGGAAGCTGCCGCATAGCGCAGGGAGATCACCTCTGTGCTTTGTGACCATGAGAGGGGTGGGATAGGGAGGGTGGGAGGGAGGGTGATGCAAGAGGGAAGAGATATGGGAACATATGTATATGTATAACTGATTCACTTTGTTGTAAAGCAGAAACTAACACACCATTGTAAAACAGTTATACTCCAATAAAGATGTTAAAAAAAATGACAACAGAGAAATTTAAATAACATAAAAATATATACAGGGGGCAGGGGACCAAAAAAGACAGAAGACATATAGCAATATGACAAATGTAAATCAACTATAAAAATAATTGCATTAAATGTGGATGATAGAAACACTACAGTCAAAAGGCAGAAGTTGTCAGACAGGATTAAAAAAAAAAAAAAGCCAACTCTATCCTGTCTACACAAATTATATATTAGATTCTAAGACACAAATAGGTTGAAAGTAAAAAGATGTTAAAAAGATATACCAGCAAATCATAAACATCAGACTACTAAAATAATATATTAGTATCAGACAAAATAGACTTTAATACAAGAAATGTCATTAAAGTCAAAGAGGGACATTTCCAAATAATAAAAGGGTCAATATCTCAGTAAGGTAGAAGGATTAAAGATGTATAAGCATCTAATCTCAAAATACATAGAGTAAAAACCGACAGAATTTTAAATAAAATAAGCAATTTCAAAAACTATAGCAAATGATTCTGCATCTCTACGGTCAATAATTAATAGAAATATTATATAGAAAATTAGCAAGGATATAGAGGTTTGAATAACACTATCAACTGACTTGACCTAACTTACATATATAGAACACTTCAAATAATGCCTGACTGTACCTATATACACATTATTTTCAGACATATGCTACATTCTCCAAAGTAGACCATACTCTATGCCACAGAAAAATTGATACAAATTTGAACAGTTTAAAATCATAAAAAGGTAGTTCTCAGCTAACAACAGAATTAAAAACAACAAAATAAAATCTGAGAAATACCCAAACATTTATAAATTGAGCACATTTTAAAATAATTGATTGATCAAAGAAGAAATCACAAAGTAAAGTAGAAAATATGTTGAACTTAATGAAAATGGAAAAAAATCTAAAAATTTATGGGGCTATTCACAGACAAGAATAAAGACTTCAAATCAATAATAAGATTCCATCTTAAGAAATTAGAAAAGCAAGAACAAAGTGACTACAAAATGTGCAGAAGGAAAGAAAAACTAAAGATTGGAGCAGAAATAAATGAAATATAAAAAACCAGAAAAACAATAGATAAAGTCAACGGAATAAAACTTTGGTCCTTTAAAAATATGAAAAAATAGAAAAATCATTACCTACACCAATGGTCAGTAAATGACAACCTATGGGCCAAATCTGGAACACTGCCTGTTTTTATAAATAAAGCATTAGTAGAACAGAGCACACCCTTTTACATATGCTGTCTATAATTGCTTTTGTGATATAATGGCAGAATTGAATAGTTATGAAAGAGACCACCTGGCCTGCAAAGCCAAATTAAAAAACTGGTTTTGTTTTGTTTTGCTTTGTTTTTTGCCATTTCTGAGTTTTGCTGAACAAAAAAAAAAAAAAAAAAGCGAGAGAGACAGACAGAAAAACTGCCAGAATCAGGAATGAAAGGTGAGTGAGACATTGCTATTGATACTACAGAAACTTAAATGCTTATAAGGAAATAATATGAAGAACTGTATGCCAATAGTTCAACATCTTAGATAAAATGGACATATTCCTACAAAGACAAAAATCACCCAAACTGTCTCAAGAAAAGAGATAATATGAATACAACTTAACAAGTAAACAATCTGAATTAGTAACTTTAAATCTTCCCACAGAAAATCTCAGGATAAGGTGTCTTCACTAGTGACTATTATCAAATAAATAAAGAAGAAATAATACAAATATTTCACAAAATCTTCCAGGTAATAAACAAGGAGGGAACACTTCCCAATTCGTCTTATGGGGCCAATATTATTCTGATACTAAGGCTAGTAAATGACACCCCAAGAAAACTACTAATTTCTCTCATGTTCATAGACTCAAAACTATTGCACAAAAAGAAAAGCAAACTGAATCGAGCAAAACATACAAAGAATTATACACCATGCCTACATAGGATTCACCCCAGGAATGCAAAGTTAATTTCATATCCAAACATCAATTAATGTAATACACGACACTAGTTTTTTTTTTAAGTATAAAAACCATAAGGCTCTGAATAGATACAGAAAAAGTACTTGACAAATTCAACACACATTTATGATAAAAATCAACATACTGTGAATAGAAGGTAACTTCTTCAACCTGATAAGAGCATCTATATAGAACTTCAGCTAACATTATACATACTGAGGAAAGACTAAAACTTTTCCTCTAACATCAAGAACAAGACAAAGATATTAACTCTTACCATTAACAGTCAATGTATTTTTTGTTATTTGTAGTTAATTTTTCTTGGAGTATAGTTGCTTTACAACATTGTGTTAGTTTCTGCTGTACAACAAAGTGAATCAGATATAAATATACATATATCCCCTCTTTTTTAGATTTCCTTCCCATTTAGGTCACCACAGAGCACTGAGTAGAGTCTCCTGTGCTACACAGTAGTTTCTCATTTGTTACTTATTTTATACATAGTAGTGAATATATGTCAATCCCAATCTCCCAGTTTATCCCACCCACCCTTGCCCCTTTGTATCCATACATTTGTTCTCTACATCTGTGTCTCTATTTATGCTTTGCAAATGAGACCATCTATACCATTTTTATAGATTCCACATATATACATTAATTTACAAAATTTGTTTTTCTCTTTCTGACTTACTTCACTCTGTATGACAGTCTCTAGGTCCATCAACGTCTCGACAAATACAGTTTCATTCCTTTTTATGGTTGAGTAATATTCCATTGCATATATGTACAACTTCTTCTTTATCCATTCCTCTGTTAATAGACATTTAGGTTGCTTCCATGTCCTAGCTAGTGTAAATAGTGCTGCAGTGAACATTGGGGTGCATGTATCTTTTTGAATTATGGTTTTCTCTGGGTATATGCCCAGTAGTGGGGTTGCTGGATCATATGGCAGTTCTACTTTTAGTTTTTTAAGGAACCTCCATACTGTTCTCCATAGTGGTTGTACCAATTTACATTACGACCAACAGTGGAGGAGGGTACCCTTTTCTCCACACTGTATTCAGCATTTATTGTTTGTAGATTTTTTGATGATGTCCATTCTGACTGGTGTGAGGTGATACCTCATTGTAGTTTTGAATTGCATTTCTCTATTAATTAGTGATGTTGAGCAGGTCTTCATGTGCTTCGTGGCCATCTGTACATCTTCTTTGGGGAAATGTCTATTTAGATCTTCTGCCCATTTTTTGATTGGGTTGCTTGTTTTTTTAATATTGAGCTGCATGAGCTGTTTATATATTTTGGAGATAAATCCTTTGTCCGTTGATTCATTTGCAAATATATTCTACCATTCTGAGGGTTGACTTTTCGTCTTGTTTATGGTTTCCTTTGCTGTGCAAAAGCATGTAAGTTTCATTAGGTCCCATTTGTTTATTTTTGTTTTTATTTCCATTTCTCTAGGAGTGGGTGAAAAAGGATCTTGCTGTGATTTATGTCATGGAGTGTTCTGCCTGTTTTCCTCTAAGAGTTTTAAAGTGTCTGGCCTTACATTTAGGTCTTTAATCCATTTTGAGTTTATTTTTGTATACAGTGTTAGGGAGTGTTCTAATTTCATTCTTTTACAAGCAGCTGTCCAGTCTTCCCTGAACCACTTGTTGAAGAGGCTGTCTCTTCTCTATTGTATATTCTTGCATCTTTATCAAAATTAAGGTGACCATATATGCATGGGATTACCTCTGGGCTTTCTATCCTGTTCCATTGATCCATATTTCTGTTTTTGTGACAGTACCATAAGGTTGATTACTGGAGCTTTGTAGTATAGTCTGAAGTCAGGGAGTCTGATTCCTCCAGCTCCGTTTTTCTTTCTCAAGATTGCTTTGGCTATTTGGGGTCTTTTGTGTTTCCATACAAATTGTGAAATTTGTTGTTCTAGTTCTATGAAAAATGCCATTGATACTTTGATAGGGATTGCACTGAACCTGTGGTTTGCTGTGGGTAGTATAGTCATTTTCACAATTTTGATTCTCCCAATCCAAGAACATGGTATACCTCACCATCTGTTTGTATCACCTTTAATTTCTTTCATTAGTGTCTTATAGTTTTCTGTATACAGGACTTTTGTCTCCCCAGTTAGGTTTATTCCTAGGTATTTTATTTTTTTTGTTGTTGCAATGGTAAATGGGAGTGTTTCCTTAAGTTCTCTGTCAGATTTATCATCATTAGTTTATAGGAATGCAAGAGATTTCTGTGCATTTATTTTGTATCCTGCTACTTTACCTAATTCATTGATTTGTTCCAGTAGTTTTCTGGTAGCATCTTTAGGATCCTCTGTGTATTGTATCATGTCATCTGCAAACAGTGACAGCTTTAATTCTTTTCCAATTTGGTTTCCTTTTATTTCTTTTTTTGGCTGAATGCTGTGGCTAAAACTTAAAAAAACTATGTTGAATAATAGTGGTGAGAGTGGACAGCCTTGTATTGTTCCTGATCTTAGTGGAAATGGTTTCAGGTTTCCACCATTGAGAACGGTGTTTGCTGTGGGTTTGCCATATATGGCCTTTTTATATTGAGGTAAGTTCCCTCTAGGCCTACTTTCTGGAGGGTTTTTTATCATAAATCGGTGTTGAATCTTGTCGAAAGCTTCTTCTGCATCTATTGAGATGATCATATGGTTTTTCTCCTTCAATTTGTTAATATGGTATATCACATTGATTGATTTGTGTATATTGAAGAATCCCTGCATTCTTTGGATAAACCCTACTTGATCATGGTGTATGGTCCTTTTAATGTGCTGTTGCATTTTGTTTGCTAATATTTTGTTGAGGATTCTTACATCTATGTTCATCCGAGATATTGGCCTAGTTTTCTTTCTTTGTGACATCTTTGTCTGGTTTTGGTATCAGGGTGATGGTGGCCTCATAAAATGAGTTTGGGAGTGTTCCTCCCTCTGCTATATTTTGGAAGAGTTTGAGAAGCGTAGGTGTTAACTGTTCTCTAAATGTTTGATAGAATCACCTCTGAAACCATATGGTCCTTGGCTTCTGTTTGTTGGAAAATTTTTAATCACAGTCTCAATTTCAGTGCTTGTGATTGGTCTGTTTATATTTTCTATCTCTTCCTGGCTCAGTCTCGGAAGGTTGTGCTTTTCTAGGAATTTGTCCATTTCTCCCGGGTTGTCCATTTCATTGGCATAGTGTTGCTTGTAGTAATCTCTCATGATCCTTTGTATTTCTGCAGTGTCCGTTGTTACTTCTCCTTTTTCATTTCTAATTCAATTGATTTGAGTCTTCTCCCTTCTTTTCGTGATGAGTCTGGCTAATGGTTTATCAATTTGTTTATCTTCTCAAAGAATCAGCTTTTAGAGTTATTGATCTTTGCTATCATTTTCTTCATTTCTTTTTCATTTATTTCTGATCTGATCTTTATGATTTCTTCTTTTTCATTTATTTCTGGTCTGATCTTTATGATTTCTTTCCTTCTGCTAACTTTGGGGGTATTTTGTTCTTCTTTCTCTAATTGCTTTAGGTGTAAGGTTAGGTTGTTTACTTGATATGTTTCTTGTTTCTTGAGGTAGGAATGTATTGCTATAAACTTCCCTCTTAGAAATGCTTTTGCTGCATCCCATAGGTTTCGGGTCATTGTGTTTTCATTGTCATTTGTTTCTAGGTATTTTTTTCATTTCCTCTTGATTTCTTCAGTGATCTCATGGTTATTAAGTAGTATATTGTTTAGTCTCCATGTGTTTGTATTTTTTACAGATTTCTCCCTATATTTGATATCTGGTCTCATAGTGTTGTGGTCGGAAAAGATATTTGATACAATTTCAATTTTCTTAAATTTACCAAGGCTTGATTTGTGGCCCAAGATATGATCTATCCTGGAGAATGTTCCATGGGCACTCGAGAAGAAAGTGTATTCTGTTGTTTTTGGATGGAATGTCCTATAAATATCAATTAAGTGTATCTTGTTTAATGTATCATTTAAAGCTTGTGTTTCCTTATTTATTTTCATTTTTGATGATGTGTCCATTCGTGAATGTGGGGAGTTAAAGTCCCCTACTATGATTGTGTTACTGTCGATTTCCCCTTATATGGCTGTTAGCATCTGCCTTATGTATCAAGGTGCCCCTATGTTGGGTGCATAAATATTTACAATTGTTATACCTTCTTCTTGGATTGACCCCTTGATCACTATGTAGTGTCCTCCTTTGTCTCTTGTAATCATCTTTACTTTAAAGTCTATTTTGTCTGATATGAGAATTGCTACTACAGCTTTCCTTTGATTTCCATTTGCATGAAATATCTTTTTCCATCACTTCACTTTCATGCTGTATGTGTCCCTAGGTCTAAAGTGGGTCTCTGGTAGACAGCATATATACGGGTCTTGTTTTTCTATCCATTCAGCCAGTCTGTGTCTTTTAGTTGGAGCATTTAATCCATTTACATTTAAGGTAGTTATCGATATGTGTTTTCCTATTACCATTTTCTTAATTGTTTTGGGTTTGTTATTGTCGGTCTTTTCCTTGTTTTGTGTTTCCTGCCTAGAGACGTCCCTTTAGCATTTGTTGTAAAGCTGGTTTCATGGTGCTGAATTCTCTTAGCTTTTGCTTGTCTGTAAAGGTTTTAATTTCTCCGTCGAATCTGAATGAGATCCTGGCTGGGTAATCTTGGCTGTAGGTTTTTCCCTTTCATCACTTTAAATATGTCCTGCCACTCCTTTCTGGCTTGCAGAGTTTCTGCTGAAAGATCAGCTGTTAACCTTATGGGGATTCCCTTGTATGTTATTTGTTGTTTTTCCCTTGCTGCTTTTAACAGTTTTCTTTGTATTTAACGTTTGATTTCCATGTATTTAACATTTGATGTGTCTTGGCACATTTTTCCTTAGATTTATCCTGTATGGGACTCTCTGAACTTCCTGGACTTGATTAACTATTTCCTTTCCCATATTAGGGAACTTTTCAACAATAATCTCTTCAAATATTTTCTCAGTCCCTTTCTTTTTCTCTTCTTCTTCTGGGACCCCTATAATTCTAATGTTGGTGTGTTTCATGTTGTCCCAGAGGTCTCTGAGACTGTCCTCAATTATTTTCATTCTTTTTTCTTTATTCTGCTCTGTGGTAGTTATTCCACTATTTTATCTTCCAGGTCACTTATCTGTTCTTCTGCCTCAGTTATTCTGCTATTGATTCCTTCTAGAGAATTTTTTGTTTCATTTATTGTGTTGTTTATCATTGTTTGTTTGCTCTTTACTTCTTCTAGGTCCTTTTCAAGCATTTCTTTTATTTTCTCCATTCTATTTCCAAGATTTTGGATCATGTTTACTATCATTACTCTGAATTCTTTTTCAGGTAGACTGCCTATTTTCTCTTCATTTGTTTGGTCTGGTGGGTTATTACCTGGCTCCTTCATCTACTGTGTGTTTCTCTGTCTTCTCATTTTGCTTAACTTACTGTGTTTGGCGTCTCCTTTTCGCAGGCTCCAGGTTTGTTGTTCCCGTTGTTTTTGGTGTCTGCCCCCAGTGGCTAAGGTTGGTTCTGTGAGTTGTGTAGGCTTCCTGGTGGAGGGGACTAGTGTCTGTGTTCTGGTGGATAAGGCTGGATCTTGTCTTTCTGGTGGCAGGACCGCATCTGGTGGTGTGTTTTGGGGTGTCTGTGGCCTTATTATGATTTTAGGCAGCCTCGCTGCTAATGGGTGGGGTTGTGTTCCTGTCTTGCTAGTTTTTTGGCATAGGGTGTCCAGCACTATAGCTTGCTGTTCGTTGAGTGGAGCTGGGTCTTAGCATTGAGATGGATCTCCCTGTGAGAGCTTTTGCTGCTTGATATTACATGGAACCAAGAGGTCTCTGGTGGACCAATCTCCTGAACTCGGCTCTCTCACCTCACAGGCCCAGGCCTGACACCCGACCAGAGCACCAAGACCCTGTCAGTCAAACAGCTCAGAAGAAAAGGGAGAAAAAATGAAAGAAGGAAAGAAAAAAATAAAATAAGTTATTAAAATAAAAAATAATTATTAAAAATAAAAAATTTTAAATTAAAAAAAACGGAGAGACAGAATGCTAGGACAAATGGTAAAAGCAAAGCTATACAGACAAAATCACACAAAGAAGCATACACATACACACTCACAAAAAGAGAAAAAGGAAAAATATATATATATCATTGCTCCCAAAGTCCACCGCTTCAATTTTGGGATGATTCGTTGTCTATTCAGGTATTCCACCGATGCAGGATACATCAAGTTGATTGGGGAGATTTAATCCGCTTCTCCTGAGGCTGCTGGGAGAGATTTCCCTTTCTCTTCTTTGTTTGCACAGATCCTGGGGTTCAGCTTTGGATTTGGCCCCAACTCTGCACATAGATCACCTGAGGGCCTCTTTTCTTCTCCCAGACTGGACAGGGTTAAAGTAGCAGCTGATGAGGGGGCTCTGCCTCACTCAGGCCAGGGGGAGGGAGGGCTATGGAATGAGTGTCAAGCCTCCTGTGACAGAGGCCAGCATGATGCTGCAACAGCCTGAGGCGAGCTGGGTGTTCTCCCAGGGAAGTTGTCCCTGGATCACGGGACACTGGCAGTGGCGGGCTGCAGAGGCTCCTGGGAGGGGAGGTGTGGATAATAACCTGTGCTTGCACACAGGCTTCTTGGCAGCTGCCACAGCAGCCTTAGCTTTTCATGCCCATCTCTGGTGTCTGCGCTGGTAGCCGTGGTTCACACCCATCCTTGGAGGTCATTTAGACGGTGCTCTGAATCCCCTCTCCTCGCGCACCCCAAAACAATGGTCTCCTGCCTCTTAGGCAGGCCCAGAGTTTCTCCCGGACTCCCTCTCGGCTATCTGTGGCATACTAGCCCCATTTGGGCTGTGTTCATTCAGCCAATCCCAGTCCTCTCGCTGGGATCTGACCCCCGAAGCCCAAGCCTCAGCTCCCAGCTTCCATCCATCCTGGCAGGTGAGCAGACAAGCCTCTCGGGCTGGTGAGTGTTGGTCGGCACCAATACTCTGTGAGGGAATCTCTCCACTTTGCCCTCTGCATCCCTGTTTCTGTGCTCTTCTCTGTGGCTCTGAAGTTCCCCTCCCACCACCACCCCTCTCCGATAGTGAAGGGGCTTCCTAGTGTGTGGAAACATTTCCTCCTTCACAGCTCCCTCCCAGTGGTGCAGTCCCATCCCTAATATTTTGTCTCTATTTGTTCTTTCTTCTTTTGCCCTACCCAGGTACGTGGGGAGTTTCTTGCCTTTTGGGAAGTCAGACGTCTTCTGCCAGCATTCAGTAGGTGTTCTGTAGGAGTTGTTCCACATGTAGATGTATTTCTGATGTATTTGTGGGGAGGAAGTTGAGCTCCACGTCTTACTCTTCTGCCATCTTGAAGGTCTCTGCCATTGGTAACTTGATACGGATTGCATTGATCTGTAGATTGCTTTGGGTACTATAATCATTTTCACAATATTGATTCTTGCAATCCAAGAACATGGTATATCTCTCCAACTGTTTGTATCATCTTTGATTTCTTTCATCAGTGTTTTGTAGTTTTCTGACTATGGGTCTTTTGCCTGCTTAGGTAGGTTTATTCCTAGGTATTTTATTCTTTTTGTTGCAATGGTTAATGGGATTGTTTCCTTAATTTCTCATTCTGATTTTTTGCTGTTAGTGTATATGAATGTAAGAGATTTCTGTGTATTAATTTTGTGTCCTGCAACTTTACCAGATTCACTGATTAGCTCTAGTAGTTTTCTGGTAGCATCTTCAGGATTTTCTAAGTATGGTATCATGTCATCTGCAAACAGTGACAGTTTTACTTCTTCTTTTCCAATTTGGATTCCTTTTATTTCTTTTTCTTCTCTGATTGCTGTGGCTAGGACTTCCGGTACTATGCTGTATAATAGTAGCAAGAGTGGACATCCTTGTCCTGTTCCTGATCTTAGAGGAAATGCTTTCAGTTTTTCACCATTGAGAATGATGTTGGCTGTGGGTTTGTCATATATGGCCTTTATTATGTAGAGGTAGTTCCCTCTATGCCCACTTTCTGGAGACTTTTCATCATAAATTGGCGTTGAGTTTTCTCAAAAGCTTTTTCTGCATCTACTGAGATTATCATATGGTTTTTATTCTTTAATTTGTTAATATGGTGTATCCCATTGATTGATTTGTGTATATTGAAGAATCCTTGCATCACTGGGATAAATCCTACTTGATCATGGTGTATTATCCGTTTAATATGTTGTTGCATTCTGTTTGGTAGAATTTTGTTGAGGATTTTTGTGTCTATGTTCATCAGTATATTGGTCTGTAATTTTCTTTTTTTGTGATATCTTTATCTGGTTTTGGTATCAGGGTGATGGTGGCCTCATAGAATGAGTTTGGGATGTTCCTCCCTCTGCAATTTTTTGTAATTGTTTCAGAAGGATAAATTTAAGCTCTTCTCTAAATGTTTGCTAGAATTCTTCTGTGAAGCCGTCTGGTCCTGGGGTTTTGTTTATTGGAAGACTTTCAATCACAGTTTCAATTTCATTACTTGTGATTGGTCTGTTTATATTTTCTAATTCTTCCTGGTTCAGGCTTGGAAAGTTGTACCTTTCCACGAATTTGTCCATTTCTTCCAGGTTTTCCATTTTATTGGCATATAGTTGCTTGTAGTACTCTCTTTTGATCCTTTGTACTTCTGCAGTGTCATTTTTAATTTCTCCTTTTTCATTTCTAATTTCTCCTGTTTAATTTCTAATTTTATTGATTTGAATTCTCTCCCTTTTTTTCTTGATGAGTCTGGCTAAAGGTTTATCAATTTTGTTTAACTTCTCAAAGAAACATCTTTTAGTTTTATCTTTGCTATTGTTTTCTTCATTTCTATTTCATTTATTTCTGTTCTGATCTTTATGATTTCTTTTCTTCTACTAACTTTGGGGGTTTTATTTTTCTTCTTTCTCTAGTTGCTTTAGGTGTAAGGTTAGATTGTGTATTTGAGATTTTTCTTGTTTCCTGAGGTGAGACTGAATTGCTATAAATTTCCCTTTTAGAACTGCTTTTGCTGCATCCCATATGTTTTGGGTGGTCATGTTTTCATTGTCATTTGTTGCTAGGTATTTTCTTATTTCTGCTTTGATTTCCTCAGTGATCTCTTGGTTATATAGTAGTGTACTTTTTAGCCTCCATGTGTTTGTGTTTTCTACAGTTTTTTTTTCATGTAATTGATATCTAATCTCATAGAATTGTGGTCAGAAAAGATGACTGATATGATTTCAACTTTCTCAAATTTTCCAAGGCTTGATTTGTGAACCAAGATATGATCTATCCTGGAGAATGTTCCATGTACACTTGAGAAGAAAGTGTATTCTGCCACTTTTGGGTGGAATATCCTACAAATATCAATTAAATTTATCTGGTCTGGTCTATTGTGTCATTTAAAGCTTTTGTTTCCTTATTAATTTTCTGTCTGGATAATCTGTCCATTGTTGTAAGTGGGGTGTTAAAGTCCCCACTATTATTGTGTTGCTGTCAATTTCCCCTTTTATGGCTGTTAGCATTTGCCTTATGTATTGAGGTGTTCCTATGTTGGGTGCATAAATATTTATAATTGTTATGTTTTCTTCTTGGATTGATCCCTTGATCATTATGTAGTGTCCTTACTTATCTCTTGTAACAGTCTTTATTTTAAAGTTTATTTTATCTGATATGAGTATTGCTACAACAGCTTTCTTCTGATTTCCATTTGCATGGTATATCTTTTCCATTCCCTCACTTTCAGTCTGTAAGTGTCCCCAGGTCTGAAGTGGGTCTTTTGTAGACAGCATATATACAGGTTTTGTTTTTGTATCCATTCAATCAGTCTGTGTCTTTTGGTTGGAGTATTTAATCTGATTACATTCATGGTAATTATCGATATACATGTTCCAATTACCATTTTCTTAATTGTTTGGGGTTTGTTTTTGTGGGTCTTGTTTTTTTTGTCTTGTGATTTGTGCCTAGAGAAGTTTCTTTAGCATTTGCTGTAAAGCTGGTTTGGTGGTGCTGAATACTCTTAGCTTTTACTTGTCTGTAAAGCTTTTGATTTCTCTGTCAAATCTGATCCTTGCTGGGTAGAGTAATCTTGGTTGTAGGTTTTTCCCTTTTATTATTTTAAATATATCCTGCCACTCCCTTCTGATCTGGAGAGTGGTCTGCTGAAAGATCAGCTGATAACATCCTGGGGATTTCCTTGTGTATTATTTGTTGCTTTTCCCTTGCTGCTTTTAATATTTTTTCTTTGTCTTTAATTTTTGTTAGTTTGATTAATATGTGTCTTGGTGTGTTTCTCCTTGGGTTTATCCATATGGGACTCTCTGTGCTTCCTGGACTGGGTGGCTCTTTCCTTTCCCATGTTAAGGAAGTTTTCAACTATAATCTCTTCAAATATTTTCTCAGAATATATACATATACCACATATTTTAAATTGATATATTTAAAACTACATATTTAAATATATATAATTTTATATAATAATAAATATATATGTATTTTTAGCATATTTAAATATATATTATAAAGTATATTTATGGACTCATATATATTTTATTTATATATATATATATATAATTATAGACTATCTCCCCACCACAAGATTATCAGCTGTATAAGAACAAGAACTCTGTCAGTTTTGGTGAGATCTATATCTTCAGAGCCTAGAACACTATCTGACACATAGTTGGTACTCAAAATTCCTGGCTTTAATTTCTTCAGGTAATACTCATCTACCACAACATTAAGTCTAAACAGATTACCATGGCATTAAAGGCACCCTATCATTTAACACTTAAATGCCTTTCCAGCTTCTCTGACTATGGTCCTCCATGCCTCTCTGTCTTTGGGCACACCAGGGTACTCACTTGCTTTCCTAAACACTAAATATGTTGGACTAGTCCAAGACAGATGATGCTTCCTGGACTAGGATGATGATAATAGAACTGGAGAGAAGCATTCAGAATGCTGAAATGCTTTGAAGGTAAAGTGGATGGAAATTACAGATGGATAGAATATCATCAGTGAGTGAAAGGGAAGACTAGTTAATGCTCATATTTCTGGCTTGTGAAACTATGTATAGAGGAAAGGTGAAGTTGGGGATATAGATTCCAGGGAGAAAATCTAGAATTCTATTTTGGATCTCATTAGTTTTGAGATGTCTGTGAGAATCCAAGTGAAGATGTCAGTCACACAATTGAACACATAGTTAGTTTAAGAGAGCAGGTCCAGGAAATTTAAATTCAGGATTTATAAATAGAAAGGAAGAAAAAAGAGAGAGAAAAGGGCCAGAACCATGATCTGAGGAACTCTAACTCTTAAGAGCTGAATAGTAGAAACAAGATCTAACAAAAGAGACTGAGAAGGAGCAGGAGAAACCAGAAGAATGAGTTATTGCAGAGTCCAAGGAAGAAGACTGATTCAAGAAGAGAGTAGTCAAAGATGTTGAAAGCTACTGAGATAAATTACTGTGAAAGCAGAAGTATAAATTTAGCCATATAGTGGTCACTGATGATTTGACAAGAACAGTTTCAGTGGAGTGGTAAGAGTGGAAAATAGGTTGGAATGAGTTGAAGAATAAATGGGAAGCCAAAGAGTGGAAACTGTGTGATAGTATTTGGAAAAGTTTTTGCTCCTTCAGAATACAGGCACTCTGCAAGTTGAAGAGAAGGATCATCACCACTAAAATTAAAATATTGTCAATATTTTCCCAATTCTTTAAAAAAATTTCTATTGTACAGAATATTCTTATTTGTAAGTTTCTCCTATAGCATGAAGATTGAAACTGATTAGTAGAAATGAATTCGTAGTTTTGCCTTATGAAATTCCAATCAACCTATTGTGTAACTGTGAAAGTCAAGAATATCTTGGCTATTTTGGGAAACATTATTGAAAACTTACCAAACATATTTAGTTTTACCAATCCTTCATGCACACCGGGAGTGTCTATATGAGGTCTTCCTGATACACAGGGTTGGATATGTTTAATAACACTAGGACAACTCTATTTGGAGCTAGGAGGAGCTAGCAGGACACTGAGACCTGGTGCCATCCACCTTTCAAACACTCAGCTACCTCCTACAGACAGAAATATGGCCACATCTTTTTCTCTCCTGAGGCCGAATGGAAGATTCCTACATCTTACCTGAAATACATTTTTATCACCCATTGTTAAACTCAACTCCTCACTTTCCAATATTAATACTATGTATTTCAATTAAGTATTTACTATTTATATGCTATATTTTTGTTTATCTTGAGCTAGGGTCATAGAGAGTTTCCCTGACTCATTATTTTATAAAGCACTTAATATGTTCTATATACTATGTTCAGTACTGGGGATAAAATGTAAACATAGCTCAGTCCTTGCCCAGAGATTCAAAATCCACTGGAGAAAAAAGACAGGCATAAACAATTCTAATACTGTATTACAAATTTCTTAAGAGAAAGAGACCAAGAACCCAAGGTTTTTTTTTTTTTCCCCACAAACATTCTATTTCCTTTACCTTAATATTTACTATCCTTAATGATACCAAATTTAATTTTACATGTTAAACTTGCAGGGCTATTTCAGCATCAAAAATTAGTATTAAATGGCCATAAATAAAAACCAATTGGCATTTTATAAAAAAAAAAAAAAAGGAACTGATTTATTTTCAGTTGAATTACCCACATTTCAAGGTCTTTCCACAAAAGAAGAAAGAGGAAGAAATTAGTTTTACACAAGGCATCTAAATTTACACATGCAGTTCATTTAAGATTCACATCACATCTGTGAGGTAAGTATGATTTTTCTCTATTTTAGGTGAGAATGTTATTTTCAGAGCTGCAGTAACTTAATCAAGGTTACAGAGTCATTGGTATTAAGAGAGCTAGGATTCTAATCCTGACCAAGAAAATGCTAAAGTTTCTACTATACCATACTATAAATTAACTGCCATCAGTATTGAGGAATACTCTCGTAGCAATTTTACTCACGTCTATCTTAACACTTTGGATTTTAATTACTCACTTACAGAGTTGCCTCACCTCAATGCTTGATAAAAGTCTTGATGACAGAAATTGTCTTATTGATGTTTGTATCCTCATGTTCCTAGCATAATGCATGACTCATAATAGAAACTCAGTAACTATCTGGTGAAATCAATGTTGAATATATATGAGAACTTCAGTGGCGGATATCTTCTATTGTCCCAGGAGCATAAATATTAATTCACTCATGGCTATTTCATTTTGAGGTTCAGATCAGTACTGGGAAGTCAAATATTTGCTGGACACGTTGTATTACACGTTGCACTAGATGCTGAAAGATGAATTCAGAAAATAGTAAGACAAAATCTCTGCCCTTGAGATCCTCATATAAAAATAGGAAAATAAAAATAGCAAATAAAAAGAGGTAAAATATGATAAACACATTGAGAAGAAGAAAGACACTGGAATAAAGAACAATTGAAATGGACTTTAATCGAATAGTAAATATTAGGTACAGTCAAACAAACTGCCCCAAACATAAGCATTAAGCTGAAATTTTTTTGAAAAGACAGATATACCATCCTAAATCATTTATAAATTTATTTGCTTTAAGTTTTCCTGAAAGATAAAAAGGAGGACATTAACCAATAGCAAGATATATCATGTTCCTAGATAAGAAGACTATTGCAAAGTTGCTATTGCTTCATAAATTAATGTAAAGTTTAATGTAATTCCCACTAGAACCTCAATGGCATTTTTAAAATAAATTAACTCAGAAATTTATCTAGAAAGCTAAATAAGTAAGAGGGGTATAAAATTTCTGGAAAGGGAGCAATGTCCTATATACTCCTGAAGTTCATCTGCAGAGTTTCTAATTTAATATTCCAGATTTGGGGCCCAGGAATATGCATTTTAGTAAGAACCCTATATTACTCTGATTAGGGGGTCTAAGGCCAAAGTTTTGTAAACCACAGACCACATATGTGTGTGTAGGGGGTGTAGTAAGATAAAATAAAGGAAGCATCACAAAAATCAGTAGTAAAGAGATCGATTATTCAATAAATGATGAAAATAGCTATTCAGAAAATTTTAAGTTAGAATCTCAGTTTACAACATACACTTAAATAAGCCTGATAAGGATTAAAGGATTAAACATATGGAACAAAACCATAAAAAGACTAGCAGCAAACTTATGTAGATATTTTTCTGATTTGAAAGGATTTGGAAGGATTAAACATAAAAACAGTGTAGCAAATATAAAAAGAATAATAATGTATTTGACTACATAAAAATATGTAATCTATCTTATGCCAAAAACATGATTATAAAATTAAAATATATCAAGTTAAGAAAAATACGGCCACAAAGTTAACTAAGGCTCGATATTCTTAAACCATAAAGAGCTCAGGTATACCACTGAAAAAATGCTAAAACTCCAATAGAAAAATGACATGAACAGACAATTCACAGAAGCAGAAAAGCAAATGTTCACAAATATATGAAATAAGTTGAACCTTACCAATGATCAAAGAAATCCAAGTTAAAACAATGAGAGGCCATTTTTTGCCTATGAGAATAAGGAAAGGTTCCGATAGTGATTATTCTCAATACTGGTGAGTATATAGTGACTTTCCCACACTGTTTGTATAAGCTTAAATTGGTACAATCTTTCTGAAAAGCAATTAGCAGTAGACTTTAAGTGCTCCAAAAAAAATTCAGGTCCTTTGAAATTTAATTTCACTTCTAAGTACAGTATTCTCAGGAAATGAAGAGAAATGAAGACAAAAATGCACGTACAATGATGTTAACTACAGCATTATTCATAATAGCAACATAAGCTACTAAATGTTCAAAAATAGGGAAACCATCAAATAATTCCAATCAATGCTTAGTATTCTGCCATATAAGTTATTTAAATTACTTTTTTAAACATTTATTGACTTAAGAAAATGTTCATGGAATAATGGAAAGTGAAAATGCACCAAGAATTTTTTTACTCTTTATCCATAATCTCAACCTTGTTTTAAAAACACGTTTCTGAGTTTTTCTATAAACAAAAGGAAATGCATAGGCTAATAGAATTTATTTCTAGATAATATAATTACGGTTTTTAAATTACAGATTATTTTATTTACTTCATATATCTTTTACACATTTCCAATAATGAATACATATTACTATTTTAATATTTTAAAGTGATTTTTAAAATTTAAAATACTTGGCTTGGTCTTGTATTATGCCCTTATTTTACTCTGAGATGTAGGAAAGAAAGTTCCTAAAAAAGTTCCTAGCTTACCATTAAACTTGCACAGAATAATGATAGAATACCTTAACATTCATTTAGCCCTCACTTTCTGATATTACTTAAAGTTTTTCAGACCCTTAAAGGATTAATACTTTTGTGAGCTGACTGTAATTGTAATTGTACCTAGTATATTTGAAAGATTAGATTAGTCATCATGTGAGTCATTGTCAAGAGGTAAAATGGTAAGTACATATTATCTTTTTAAAAAATTGCTGTCCCTTCCCACTTTTGGAGGTCTCTTGATCAGTAAAATGGCAAAAATGCTTCTGGCCAAAGAAATAAGAATAGAATCTGATGTGTGACCAAAGTAAGCAATTAGGAAATGAACAATGAAGCTTTGGTTGTACTTACATTATGCTATGAAGAAAAATGTTATTTCACTCCTTTTCTTTAAAAATGAAAATAACAGAAACTGCCTCAAAGGGCTGTTTTAAAGATCTAATGAGTTAAGCAATATAAAACAACAAAACAAGTGCTTAGCACATGGTAAGTGCTCAACAAAAATAAACAGTGATAGTAGTAGTAAATAGTTACCTTGATAACTTTCAAGTAATATAAAATTGTCAAAATATTTAATTAACCCTACTAATGCATGCATTTAAAGTTCTCTAATTGTACATCTTCAATACAATTTAAAATCTTAAGTTCATGAGTTTATTTTTACAAATAAAATATAATATGTCATTTTAATCACTTCATTGTCTAGTTTGATGGTTGAAGAATAAAATTGCATGCCAAATGCTTCTCTGTGAGGCATCTATTCATCTACCAACTGATATATTTAATGGTTAAGTTCTTTTTATTTAAGTTTTGACTACTTCCTTTATATGATTTAGATTGATAATTCAATACTGACATTTTGAATGCAACCAAAGAACTTTTAAAATGACAATTACAATATTCTATTCAAGGGTCTTGCACTAAATATTTGTTATTTCATTTTATAAACTCAGGAAGCATTTTATTTTATTTCAAAACTTCCAGCTTTTTAATAAATTAAATGTTAATCTCCCACAGAAAATGTCAATAGGTATTTAAATGTTTGGTTGCAGATAAAATAATAATTCATATTAATCCTTCAAAATCATAGCTACTTATCTTTACTTTGATAGCTAAGAAAATAAGAATGTCAAAAATAGTTCTGAAAATAGAGAATTCTCTATTATCCACTCTCCATTAGCTTAAGGTAAAATAATAGTAACAACCGTTCTCTAAAATAATGAATTTAGTTTCTCAGAAAGGGTATAAAATGAATACACCAGTGGTGCAACATGTGCATTGCAAATGTCTCACTGAAGTTAATTTTCATTAAAAGCACCCTTTGCCCACACAGACAACCTTAAAATATATGACTTCTTTGTCACCCTAATAATCAGCCCTTCTTCACTATTGGAAAATAAAATATGATCAGAAGCTTTAGAAGTCAAGCTTGTAAATCAAATGGAAAAATCCATAGACTCAGCTTTGAGAAACTTTCTGAAATACATACATCTCAGAATTGAAGTAAATGAGTCTCAGAAGTTGAGACCCTCTCAATGAAATCTTGTGTCTGAAATCAACAATATCTGACTGACACACTTAACATATCCCAACAGTTCAGCGATCCATGAATACTGTTATTTAGAAAGACAAGCAATTTTAGCATCAAAGCCAGATCCACAGAAAATTCTGTTCAGGGGACCATTCTTGACTCACCAATTTTTACATCTCATAGTCTAGAAAGTCATATCTGAAGATAATAGTAAAACCATAATAAATACAGTGGGAAACAGTCATTCAGACTTAAGAGTCATCTTTGTTATCTAGGGAATTTGGGAGTGATGGGTAAGAAGGAGATTGTCAAAGAAGCTAATAACATTTAGCAAGAATACGACACATGAAAGAGTAGGCAAAATCCTTTATACACACTACCTAATTTCATTCCCTAGAGGTATGTTTTATATTACTCTTACAAAGCTGAAAAACACAGTGGTTCTAAGAGGGTAAGTAACATGTCCAAGATTGTATAACAAGTAAGTGTCAGAACTAGTATTTAAACCAAACTCTGATTCACTATCTCTAAACACAAACTTATGCTAGAGAATAATGGTGGGCACATACTATGTACACAAAAAAATATTTTCAAATAAATATGTGGGGATACATCATATTTACATAGAATATAGCCTTAGTCACCTCAAAGAATACAATAACAGCTTTCTTTTCTTTGCACCATCACTGGAGGTCAACTGTATGTAAGACACTGCTAGGAACAAGGGAGCAGAGGGAAAAAAGGGTATAATAAGAGACATGGTTTCTATTTTTTTAAAAACTATAATATAATATAGGAGATATGCACATAAACAAGTAACAAAAGAAGGAAGCATGAAAGGAGATGTATGAAAGTGCTGAGAGGAAATTTTTTTATAGTACCAAAAGTATGGGCTTTGAAACAAGACTGATAGATTTCAATCCTAGTTCTACCATAGGAAAGATGTGTGAACGTAGGCAAGTTATATTTCCTCTTTGAGCATGAGTTTCCCTCATCTATAAAATGGAAACAATATTTAATTTTCAAGAAGATTACACAAAATAAATAGGTAGAGCAACTAGCACATACTAAACCCATACATGCTACTGTTACTGCTGTTGAGCTGTGCTCCTGCATTAGGTATGAGCAGTTCTCCTGTCAGAATTGGTCCCTCAAGCCATGTGGTGCGGCCAGACAAAAAAAAAAAGATGGAGGGTCAAGAGTGGGAGTGGAGAAGGGAGACAGAAGCAGAGAGAGAGATGCCCTAATTATAAGCAGCATAACAACTGTCAGTTTCACAATATCTGACATTAAGTAGCATTAACTTATTTTAATTTGCTATTATTTGTTTGGGTGTGTAGCAGACAGACTCTTAAGGTGGCTTCCATAATCCCCAACCTCTGATGTTCACACCGTTGTGTATCCCCTCTCCGTGAGTATGGGTGGGACCTGTACTTGTTTCTGGGAAATAGAATAGGGAAAAGTGGCAAGATATATGTGATTACAGATACCTGATTACATGATTATGTTACATAAGATTGCAACACCCATATTTTTCTCTGTCTCCCTTGCTGCTTTGAGAAAGCAATCAACTATGTTGGGGAACTCCACATGACAAAGAACTGTGGACATCCTATAGGAGCTGAGAGTGGACTCCAGTCAACAGCCAGAAAGCAACTGAAGACCTCATTCCTATAACCACAAGGGACAGAACTCTGCCAATAACTTGAATGAATTTGCAAGTTTGATCCTTCCTCCCTAGTCAAGCCTCAGATAAAACTGCAACCCTGGCCAATACACTGATTGCAGCCTTGTGAGACCTTAAACAGAAGAATACTCAGCTAAGCCATGCCTAGACACTTGATCCACAGAAACTGGATTTTTTAAAATGTGTGTTGTTTTAAGCAGCTAAGTTACTGATAATACTATTTTGCAGCAATAAATAACAAATACAAGGAGCGAAAAACTAGACAATTAGAGTTGTAAGAGTTATGTTTAAAATAAGTCAATAATGCACCTGAGGGTCTCACACATGTGAAAAGTGTATGGGCTTTATGATATCTATTCAATGCATTCAGATTCTTAACTGTTTCCTTTTCTGTTCTCAGTTGTGTTCCTAACAATTGACCAGAGAAGTAACCCAGTTGAGACATTACTATATACCTCCCTTTATTAAGCAAAATAGGACCTATATATATTTGTGTGTAACAAGAAGTTTCTTGAAAAGCATGCTTCAAAAGGAATCCCAGAGAAACGATTGTCCAAAAATGTCTCTTCAAGTGGCTTGTCATTGTGTTTAAAACACTTCTATTACAGTCATTCCTCTGGAGATAAAGCTATGTATCTTTATAGGTATTCCTAGAGAGTGAAAAATAAACCAATGAAGAATAACACATTAGATCATTATCCTCTACCGATAATTTTTACTGATTTAATTATGTAGTCATAGCCCTAGCAAAGCCTTGAGGAAATGGGCATAGAACAAGAAATTTTCATTCATAACTGAATGAGTGAATCAGATAGAGAGATAGAGAGATAGAGAGATAGAGAGATAGATAGATAGATAGATAGATAGATAGATAGATAGATAGATAGATAGATAGATAGATAGATAGTATTTTAGGATACTTTACAATTTCTAAACAACTTTCATAAGATAACTTATTCAATGAAACAGACATAAAGCTCCTAGGACAACAGCTACCTATAATTTTTGCTCAACAAATGTTCATTCCTTCTCTTCATTTGAATCCTAAAAGCATTTGGTTCCCATTTTTTTTAATGAGGAGACTAAGTGGTGGAGAATAAATGACTTGCCCAAGATCACAAACCTAGTCAAACTACAGAGTTGAAAGCTGAACCCAGGTTCTCAGATTATGAACTCTATACTCTCACTTGTGCCTCTACTATTTCAGGAAAGACTACTAACCCATCACTTGGAACAGGAAAGTCTAAATAACATTCTCCATTCCTCTTCAAAGGCATTTTTGGTATTTTAATTTCTGTGACACTTAATAAATGCATCGAGTATTTATCTGTATTAATTAAAAAGGGCTTTGTAAGACTTTGGAAACCTACTCCCAGGTCTGCTATTCACCAGCTATATGACCTTGGAAAATTCACTCTACTCTAAGCTGCAGTTTCCTCAGGTGTAAAATGGGGGTGAAAATAATGATGATGATGATGATAATCTAATATTTGCCTCAAAGTGTCACTGACATAATAAAATGAGATAAAGAACCTGACAAACCTTTAAAAAAAATGAGACTGTGGTATTTTACAAATATGAACAATTGCTATAATTATAATAATTATTATCGAACAGGTTTCAATAACTGTACTATCTTAACCTTGTTTTTCTAATCTCATATCAAATAAAAGATTCAATAATTAATATTTCTAATATTTTATTTGCTTTAATGTTGCTTTTAAGGAACAATAGGTACTGCTATTAAAAACAATCTAAAGCAAAGTGTCGATTGCCTATTCCAAGATGTGTGGTTTAAATTTATGCTAGAAAATTACACCTTTGGACTACTCTTCAACCAAGGTATGTTGCTAATCTCTAAAAATACTGTTGATAAGCCTTTTATAGTTGAGGGCTTTTTAAATTAACACTTAAAATTTGGCAGTTTACATAGAACTTCTCACAACAGACTCCTTCAAATCAGGAACCATACAGTCTTTACATTAAAGTATAATTTTAAAACCATTCTTTGTTCTCTCATGAAAAACCATCAGTGTGGTAGTATAAGCCTTTCTCCAAATATAGTACACAATGCATGAGATTAACAAGGAAGGGCAATGAGTAAATTAAAATTATGTATTTAAGTATATTCAATGTTTATTACAAAATATAATTTTACCTATATGCAAGTAATTCACACCCAGATTCATGGTCCAGAATCATGACAGGAAAAAACAAACAAACATATTCATTACATTATATTTGAAAACATTGATAATTTTATTAAATTACCAAAGACTGAGCTTACTGATTGATTCATAAAATTGGATTCTACCTTACTCATGAATTGTAGTGTTGGACTAACTAGAGTAATGCTTTTGTCTGTCTGCATGGAGACAACATAATTGTTATTTTGATCTCTTATT
The DNA here is from genome assembly GCF_002837175.3 of Physeter macrocephalus. Lineage (NCBI taxonomy): Eukaryota > Metazoa > Chordata > Mammalia > Artiodactyla > Physeteridae > Physeter > Physeter macrocephalus. The sequence goes on from NC_041217.1 coordinate 142,571,222, forward strand.
ATTATGCATCATGGATAATGAATTCTTCTAGATGAAAAAGAATAAATAATTTGCATTTTCATGAATCAACAAGCATTTGTATTTGCTGGTAATATTGGAATCTATCAATTTATTCTGCAAATAAATTAAACAATTTGAAAATCAGGGTTTTCATGCATTTAAACTTGCTTTCAGGATGAAGTCAACCCTTAACATTAGTGTATCCATAGCTGAATAACAAACCACAACAAAACTTTGTGGCTTAAAACAACAGCATATTTTTTATTTCCTCCAATTTTGTGAGTTGGCCAGCGGTTCACCTGGGCTTGATATGTGTCTAGATTACAGGGGAGAGGTCAGTACTGGAGACATAGATCAGTGTGTAGATGATATTTAAAGTCAAGTGATCAGATGAGATAACCAAAGGGAGTAACTATAGAGAAAAGGTGCAAGAACTGCGCCCTGAAACATTACAGCATTTAGAGGGTAGAGAAATTAGGTAAAACTACTAAATGTAAAGAAGTGACTGCTAAGAAAGTAAGAAAACAAGGGGGTTGGTATGCATCTCTCAAGCCAAGAAAATAAATATATCAAAGAAGAGGGAATGGAAATCATCAACTGGGTCATATCCTGCTAATAGAACAATAAGATGAGAACTGAGATTTAGCAACCTGGAGGTCATAATGACCATGAGAAAAGCAATTCTGGAGGAAGCGTATGCTTCATAGAAGCCTGATTGTATGGCTTCCAGGGAGAAAGGAACTAGAGGTAGACAATTCTTTTGATATTTTTTTTTTCTGTACAAGGAAGAAGAGAAAGGAAATAGCAGCAGATGGGGTTGTGGGGCAAACTGAAGTTTTTTGAAGATAGAAGAAATAACAAAATTTTTATATGGTGATGGAAATGACACAGTACAGGAAAAATAACAGTAATGAAGATAGAGGGAAGAATTGCTAAAGTGATATCTTTGATTAGATGAGAGGAGATGGGATGTAATGTGCAAATGGAAGGGTTAGCCTCAGATAAGAGCAGAAACAGTTCCTCCAAAGGAAAAAAAAAAAAAAGAGTATAGGGCACAGATTCAAGCGAGTGTGTGGCTCTAGTGATGGAAGTTTGTAGAAGTGCTCTTCCACTAGCTTCTGTTTCCTCTATTTATTGATTATAATTACCTATCTGTCACTGGGCTAGGCCATAGGGACACAAAGACAAGTAAGCATGGTCCCAGCCTTAAGGTGAGTTCTTATATGAGAGACAAAGTAGATGAGGGTGCCCACAGACTCAGGAAATACAGGAGGAAGATCAGGCTTGAGATCACTAAGTTTGGGACACACTGAATTTGTGGTGCTTCTCAGGCAAACTCCTTCACAATTTTTCATAGAGCTGAATTTAGTTGTAGTTGTATAAGGTCAATTAATAAATATAATATCATTACAACCACCCAAGTCCACCTTTATTACTACTAAAATCATTTAAAATTATACACCCATATGTGTGTCCTTCGCTTCATATTTCTGTTCTGCCCACTGGGACTCAGAATTCAAGCAATGAATTATTAGTTTAAGAATGTCACTTATCTTACATAAGAAAACTTGCTGTTCCTAAATACTTACAAATATTAGGAGAAAGAACAAGTTGAATATATCAGAAAAATGTCCTGTTCCTAACATGGTAGGATCTAATTTATGTTTCTGACATCACAGTATACAGATAATTTGCACCTGGGTATGATTCAAGTTAGCAGTCTACAGAAGATTGCTAGGATATGAAATTCCCTTGTATATTATGGTAATTTACCTCCACATTATTTTATTGTTATAGATTCTGAAGTTCTCACTAGCTTCTGAAAAAAACATGCACCAATAATATATGGTTTGTTCCCTGTTTGCTTTCAGAAATAAAAATACTAAAGCAAAATTAACGTGGAAAAATCTAAACCTAGTAGGTGGTTAGGCACTTGAAGAGAATCAATCAGTGTAAATATGAAGAGTTATGTGCTACCAATGGAATAATACTACTGAACATTACACTTGTATTGCAATAGGTTTTGAACTACACAGGAAGAACGCTAAAAATTCTTTTGTAATAGTATTCAATGACACCCTTAGGAAACCAAAATTAATGTTTCGGATAACACCAATTGCTACAGAAATGCAGTCTCTAGCAAGATTTGGTAAGATTTTTATATAAGAACTTGAACTTACAGGTCCATAAACTAAAGTACAAAAGGAACTCTTCCCTTTTCCCCGGCTATTACCTAACACCTAACTGCTCTAATGAGATTGTTTATTTTCAAACCTAAATGATGTCATATAATAAATGCAAAATTAATACCAGCTTCAAACTCCCCATACGACAGAAAAATTTATGAGAAGAAATGGTTACAACTAGACAGAATGCAATGAACCATCAAGGTTTCAGCCATGTCCATGTCAAGTGGCTGATGCCGCGAACTTATAATGAAATCCCTTGGCCTAAATTTAAGAATAGTAGAAAACTTGCTATAAATACCCAGTGATTTCTCAAATTCATGTCTATCAAGTAGATTAGCTTTCTCCAAATGTACCCTCCCACCCCATGTTAACTATTTGGTTTCCCAGTGGCTACTTTCAATGGTTTCTTTTTTTTTTAATTTATGCATTTATTTACGTCTTTATTTATTTATGGCTGCATTGGATCTTCATTGCTGCGCATGGCTTTCTCTAGTTGCGGTGAGCGGGGGCTACTCTTCATTGTGGTCCATGGGCTTCTCATTGCGATGGCTTCTCTTGTTGTGGAGCACAGGCTCTAGGCATGTGGGCTTCAGTAGTTGTGGCAAGCGGGCTCAGCAGTTGTGGCTCACGGGCTCTAGAGCGCAGGCTCAGTAGTTGTGGCGCATGGGCTTAGTTGCTCCGCAGCATGTGGGATCTTCCCAGACCAGGGCTCGAACCCGTGTCCCCTGCACTGGCAGGAGGATTCTTAACCACTGCGCCACCAGGGAAGTCCCCCCACCAAGTGACCACTTTCAATTCCATAAAATATTAGTTTGTTTCTAAATCAATAATAACTATTATTCAATATAGAACCTATTTGATCCAGATGCTTTGCACATGTTACATCATTTAGTCTTTACCATTTCCCTCCCTATAAAATAGATGTAAGTTTTCCTTCCAGATGAGGAAATTGAGGCTCAGCTAAGTAACCTGCACAAAGTCACACAACCAATAAGCGGCAGAGACAGAATCCGAACTCAAATCTACCTGATTCCGAAGCTCCTTCCACTCTATCTATAACTCACTGCTATGTACAAGATTCTATTTCAAGTCCATCAGAAAATTAAAAAGAGGAATAAGAAATAATTTATACCATTAAAGAGCTTATTCATTGTAGCAAATAAGTAGCTAAACTACAAAGCAATATGTGATATTCTATGAGAGAAGCTCAAATAATTGGTTAAGTATAGGGAGACATCAAACACCTGATTATAAATTTCAGAAAAGGTTATATGAATGAGATGACATTTGAAATACATCTTAAACCATAAATTGTTTTATCAAAAGGTAAAAATTTGGTGGTGGGAGGGGGTTTGAGGAAGGACATGGAGTCAGAGGCTTTTCTAAAAGAAGAAATAATGAAGAAAAGACACGGAAAAAAGCATGTTTAACATACAGCGAATACTTCGAGTTAACTATAGCATCAGGTAAATACAGTGGAGTGAAGGAAAGGATGACTAAAAAGAGGTTGAGTCCATACTAAAGGGTCTCAGATAGCATACGGAGGAAATTTTTTTTCGTTCATAAGGCATTGGGAAGTTACTGAAAGTTTTTAAATAGGGAGTGGTGTGATTCAAGATTGCCTAAGGAAAATGACTTGCACAAAAGTATACACAATATATTGAAAGGGTAGAGGCCTGAGGAAGGAAGATAAATCTGGAAATTATTGCAATAGTCCTACCATGCTGAACTAAGACAATTATAGTAAGAATGGAGAGGATGGAATAGTATGAAATCAGAATACCTTGTCAAAACACAGTTATCAAAAAGCAAAGGTAAATCAAAATCCAGTGTTGTCTCTTTCCGAAATACATGTTCTTTCCCTTATACCATGCTGCCTCCACAGTGTTAAAGGCCACAGTGATGGGCACAAAAGAATATGTTCAAAAAATATTTGTTGGCTTTTGCTGTAGTTGTGGCTAAGTATTTAAATGTTGTACATAAGCAATCAAGCACATAATTAATGGTCAATAAATATTTACTGAGTGAATGAATGAAGGCTCAGTGAGGAAACTGAAACTCTTAAGAAAAATTAGAATCTATAAACATAGACATTGAAGGAGTTCATTCATTGTGCTGCTTATAAATACAATCATACCCCTCCTGGCTTAGTGCTAAAATAGTCACACTAGAAGAGTGATAACTACATCTGCTAAACTTTGATTGTTTAGACATAGTAGTATATCCATGCTGGACTGGAAGTGAGAAATATTCAAACAAGTCCTTCTGATGATAAATGCTTCCAGCACCAACACTCTGGAGCTCTTAAAAGTGGGAGCCACAAGGCTATATGCATTGACTTGTACATTTGTACACAGACAACTGTGATGCTTTGATGATGATACACCAAATTTATCTAAATGCATTGAAATCTACATACATTCACTGACATTTTTCCCACCTAAGGGACACTGACATAAAGGTTCAAGGCTAGGAGAAAAGAGTACAAGTTCCTTCATACGTGTTTCCACATAACCTATGAACACTGACATTAGAGAGATGGGCACTGGGCTAGCTGGTTATTTTAAGAATGTTGACAATTAGGGAAACTGTTGAAGTGTCTGAGCATGGGATAGTCACTAAGGTGTTTAAAATCTATCACTTATCCTGTATACAAATCATCCTTTCTCTTTCCCCTGGGTTTCCTCAATAAATATTAATTTTCTACTCTTAATCTCATTAATTTTCTATACATTCATTCCACATTTACTGCAGAACTCCTATGTGCCAAATACTGTGCTAAGGAAAGAGTTAGAGTCTAAGAGATGTCCTTGTCCTCCGACAGCTCAAAGTCTGATGGAAGGGACCTACATATAAATAAATCATTAAAGTGCAGTAAGAGAAGTAGAATGAATCTCCCAGATGAAAGATATGGGGAAGAAGCAAGAGCTATGAGATTTAACGGGCTAAAAAGTGCATCATCTGCAAGAATCTTAAACAAAAGCTGTAGAAATGCAATTTACTAAATTAGATAATCTGCTGAATTTGTAATAATTTTTAAGTCACTGTGTATACCATAATTTGAATAGTTAACACTAAGTCTCAAGGTTATATTCATTTTTATAAGAAATTATCACACTAAATAAAACTATTGCATAAAAAAAAACAATAGTTGTAGAAGTGTCAGGCTAGGGTATCACAGACTTCTAGAATGTTCCAGCTCCAAGGGACTGCAATCACTTTCTATTAAAATACAAAAGCTACTACTGACAAAGTAATTCAAGGTCATTATGTCAGACTCTGAGGATATGCAAATAAACACTGGTCCCTGCCCTCCTCAAGAAACCCACAACCCAGGAGAAAAGCTGATGACTACTCATTAGCAGGCAGAAGGCGGTAAAGAAAATATGAACATACAGAAAAAATAAAATTGAAAATTTTATTAATATAGAATGCCACACAACTAGGATGGGATTTTAAAGCAACTCTTACTTAAGACACACTCTCTTGCTACAAACTCTGGATATTCTATCAGCAACCATTCCTCTGCAAAGGCACGTGAAGCAGCACATGACAAAACTGTGTACCCATACCCCTCCATTCTCAGACCACACCTCCTAAAGCCACCCCTGCCCCCAGGTAAAAATGACCACTCCTTCCTTGCTGACTTTATCGTACCCTATACAGACTCTACTCACTTGTTCTTCATTCATTAATTTATTCTCTTATTTAATCAACAAGTATTTTTTGATTACCCACTATGTACAAGATACTGTACTAGGTTCTAGGGATATAAAGCACTCAGTCATACAAACAAAATCCTGTTCTCATGGAGCTTATATTCTAGAGGGGGAGACAAAATAATCAAACAAAAAATAAATACATAACAAGTTTGGTGATGATACATGCTAAGAACAAAAATAAAGTAGAATAAGAAAGATGGGGGAGATGAAAAGACAGTCAGTACTATACTAGTTGTGTAGCCAGCAAAGACCTCCCTGATAGGACATTTTAGTGGAAACCTGAAAGAAGTAAGAGATGTACTGTGCAAAAGTATCATGTAGGCAGAGCATTCCTGGCAGATGAAGGGCAAAGGTCCTGAGGTGAGAGTATGTACAGTGCATTTAATGAACAGTCAGATGAGAGATGATGGTGACTTCAACATTAACAGCCCCTGTGGTTTTTTTAGTGCACTTGAATCCCCCATCAGACTATGAGTTCCTTGACAGCAAGGATCCAATCTTAGTTACCTCTGAGTCCCCACTGCCTAGAATAGAACCTGACATAGTAGACACTCAATAAATATTTGAGTAATTAATTAATGTGTGAGTATTCAACACTTCTTTCCCTTGCTTGATTCACTCCCTGGTATTACTGATGAATATGTTCACATCCTTCACTGGGCTTTAAGCTTTTCTGAGAGCAAGGATTATGTCAGATGTTTCTTTTCCTCTTCTTCCCATCCCACACCTACCCCTAGTGCCCAGCAATTGTTATACAAATATAAACAGGACCAATAGAAATAAAACCATTGAAGCAATATCTAGGTGCAATGTTACCAAAAGAAACCTGGAATAGAGAAAAAAATGGTGAAAATCCCAGGAGATCAAAATTCTCTATGGAAACAAATGGTATACAAATATTGAAAAGTAGCTCTTTCTTAGGTAAGGCAAACACTCACCTAATTTCTATCACCACTTTACAGATGCAACCAGAGTCATACTGTCACAACTAGAGTGTGCTTTCAGGATCCAGAGCTGGGTCAGAAGGGAGTGGTCTCAGCAACAGCAGCTAAGAGGTTTGATGTACAGTGCCCAAAAAGCATAGGATGCTCAGGCATGGTTTCTGCTGGAAAAGGTTTAAAACGTCTAGGCAGTGGGCAATAATACAGACCAAACATATTTGCCATTTAGTGGTCCATGGAAATCTGTCTATTCACATCGGATCTCAGGCAGTGATTGAGAAAATATAATGTATATTTGAGTATAGACATGGTGAAAATTAGGCCTCCCAGCCCAGACTGCCATCAAGAGGGCAAGGGTTCAAGGTAATACCCCAGACTTAAAGAAATAACTAATTCTAAGATTCTGTAAGTTCAGTGACTAGTAAGATTATGGCACAGAAAAGGAGGTGTCAAGAAAGAACCCAGTTCTGCAGACTATACCAGCGCAAAAAATGTGGAAAATGCCCCAAGGTGTAAACTAGTGAGTAGGGCTTGTCTCTTGCACATCAGATAACAAGGTTAGTTGGCAGCAACTCTGCTACTACTCACAGACATGATATGATCAAGACTAACTCAGTGATGAGGCACACTGACAAAAGGCAAGGCCCATCAGAGGTTAATCTAACTGCAAGAAGCAAGGAAGAGAAAGGTAAAGGTATGGGATAGCAGCTGTTCTACAAAATCAGAGATTTGTCAAGCTGGAAGAACCACTGTAGACCTGCAAGATCAGCTACATTAGAAATGTCCATCACTTCCCCTCCACCCACACCCTCTTCTTAAAGAATCTGTCCTACCCATGGCTTCAACTTACCAGACCCAAGCTGATCTATCATATTTTTCTTCTGATAATTTGGGATTGAAATATAAAACCTAGTTTATTAGATTATGTTGAGCAGTCCAAAATCAACACTATGGCAGCTGAAAGGCATAGAAACCTGGGAACACAGGAAAAACGGACTCTAGAGCATGCAGACCCAGGCATATGTGGAAGGAGGAAGAGGCTGCCCAACAAGTTTCCAGCTTCCTTTATGCTTACACATAGGTTTAAAGTGTTTATTTATTAGTGACTGAGAATTCTTGGATAAAATTTCCCTTGAAAAATAGACTTGTTCTCAAGAATCTGGGGGATCTTTATTTTTTTTTATTTTATTTTTTGTTTTGTTTTGTTTTTTTGCGGTACGCAGGCCTCTCACTGTTGTGGCCTCTCCCATTGCGGAGCACAGGCTCCGGACGCACAGGCTCAGCGGCCATGGCTCACGGGCCCAGCCGCTCTGCCGCATGTGGGATCTTCCCGGACCAGGGCATGAACCCGTGTCCCCTGCATCGGCAGGCGGACTCTCAACCACTGCACCACCAGGGAAGCCCTTTTAATTTTACTGAAGGTGATCTTTAGTAACTTGTAATTCTCATTTGCTCTACTATTATTTATAGTCCTGTGTTAAATATTCAGACTCAATTATAATTATTCTATTTCTAAATGATATTAAACTATACTTTAAATATATCAATATCCCAGGATCCACAAATCTCAGAAAGAAGAAAACACACAAATTAAAAAAAAATACATACCCTTCCCTTCAGCACCAGGCATCCAAATTTTATTTATAAAATTGCTTCCATATTTTACCCTGTTTAGATGTATAAAAGGTTAACATCTAATTCCATTTACAATGCTGATCTAGCAAGAAAGAAATTAATTTGGCATTAGAGTGGTAACATCAATTTCCCATGTATCTGTATCTGAAGTAATGCATTTACTGGAAAGAGATTAATATCAATTCCATAAATCATTCACATGCTTTTTCCAGAGTTTGAGACATTTGAGTAATGTCATATATGTGAGCTGATATCCCTTTGTGCATACTCCATTCATTAATCTATGCCTGGGGTTGCAGAGTAGCTGTCAGGAGAAAATATAAAACTTGGAAAAGAATCAATCTTTCTGTTCTTAATTTTTTGTGACTTGTTTTAGGTAAGGTAAGCCAAATGTTGCCAGAAATGCAATGACATTGATCCATACTGGCAACTAACATTTTCAGAAAAAAAATTAAACATTTGGTCAATTATCTTCCTAATGGTAATAACTACTTATTATCCATATGATAAGACAACATGTAAATGTCAATGTAAATATTCCATTAAGAATCTTCAGTAAAATCCTGACTGAAAGAAGAACTGAGCCTGAACCTCTCCTTTAAACAGCAATTCTTCATTGTTATTGTTGAATTTCATAATCACACATTATCAGAGTTGTTTGTGCCTACATTAGTCAGGGTTATGCAGAGAAACAGAACCATTAGTGTCTGTGTGTGTGTGTGTGTAAAGAGAGAGATTTATTATAAGAAGTTGGCTCACGCTATTATGGAGGCTGACAAGTCCCACGATCTGTAGTTGGCAAACTGAAGACACAGGAAGAGCTGATGTTTTGATTGAGCTGAAGGCAGAAAATAAACCTGATTTCCCAGCTCAAGGAACTCAGGTAGGAAGAGTTCCCCTTTATTCTCAGGAGGATCAGTCCTTTTATTCTATTCAGGATTTCAACTGATTAGATGAGGCCCACCCACATTAGGGAGAGCAACATGTTCTACTCAGTCTACCAATTCAAATGTTCATCTCATCCAGAAATACCTTAATAGACATGCCCAAAATAATGTTTGACCAAATATCTGGGCACTCCATGGCCCAGTCAAGTTGCCACATAAAATTAACCATCACAGTACCTTGGAGATCATCTACCAACCTCCACAACCCAGCCCCCAATTCCTTCATTTTGCAGAATGAGAAAAACATGACCCAGACATATGAACTCAGAGCACCTACTGCCTAGCAAATATTAGTTATTTTGACCAATTAATAATTATTAACCTAAACTTAAATCTTCCATTCCAAATCATCTGTGGCTAACAAAACTTCAGAGAAAAGGAAGTATGTGTTCACACTGTGATCCAGTGGTTAAGAACTCAGGCCTTTGAGTCAGATGAAGGTCAAACCCTGGCTCTGTCACTTACTAACAGTTACTTAAATTTTGACCCTCAGCTTCCTCACCTGAAATATTGGGGAGGGGGGTACCTATTTCATGGGATTATTAGAAGAATTAGAGATAAGGTATATAATATTTCCTGTGTAGTACCTGGCATGTAATAGACGCTCAATATTTCCTTAACCATCCTTACTCCATTCACTTTTAGGACAAATGGAAGAATTCCATTTTTTGCCCTCTTGTAAATAGACATGGCCATATGGTATGTTTTGGCCAATACAATGTGAATGGAAATTATTTGTGACGCTTCCAAGGGATTCTTTGTTATCTTAAAATAACTTGGCTTTCTTGACATAAAAACATACTGAGCATACTAAGAAATTTCTCTTTTGCAACGAATTCACAAAACCAAAAGTCCCTGTATTTTATAGTATATTAACTTACAGAACATTTTCCCTATCTTCTATCATTTGCATGTAGTAGCAGTATTGTCAACTAGGCAGGACAGGCTTAATTACTCCATTTTAGTAATTAGATCACACACTCAGAGAAGATAAAGGACTTGCTGAAGGCCACATATATAAGTGCTAGGTCTTCTGGCAATACCAGTCTGTGAGTGGGAAAAAAATACACTGACAATAAACTTTTTTACAAGATAATTTATTGAGATGTTGATATGTTTTGGTGTTTTGTATGTGATATCCCACATTCTACTTCCCCATGCACCGGACACTGCCCCCTACTACACACATACATACCATACACACTCTGCACCAGCCCCTTTGAGTTCTCTTGCCTCAGGGGAGGTTTGTGTGGCAATAAAAAGGCAAAAGTAGCCTCCAACACTTCTCTTCCTACCTTAGCCAGGATTATGTTAGTCGAAAGAGGAGACTTCCATTGGTAACAGAAAAATGAAACAAATAGTCCCATGCATTGGGAAAGTGATAGAGGTCAAGGATCCCCATGAGTAATGGGAGGAAGAGATACTCCCTGCAGTCCTCAGCAGGAAATGGCTGTGCAGGGCACCTAGGGAGGAAGAACTCTGGGCACTAGGGCTCTGGATCTAGGCAAAAGGCCCCATAAAGACCCCCATTCCCTGCTTGCACTGAGGCATTCCACCTTCAAGAAGCTGCATAGACTTTGATGTTGAGGATGCCATGATTCCCAGACATTTCAAAATCAGAAGGCCTTATCTCATTACCTGAGTATCACGTAAGCCTCTTGAAGTCTTATGTAACTCTAGGGAAAGAGAGACTCAATGAAAATAGGAAAATTGAATTACCCAAAATCTCAATGAGATGGAGGCCCAGAGTCAGATTAATTGATTTAAATAAATTTAATTTCAAATTTCTTGCTGAGTATATGAACTAGGATCCATACGCACAACATACTAACAGGCCAAAATCCTTCTGAAAACATATACTTAACTGCCAATTTCAAGCCCATGACATTTTCCTAACAATTCCTAAAGGACTGAGTTTTCCAAATCCACAAATGTCACTCTTTCTCCATCAACCAAAAGATGAACCAATTACCTGCCTCCATCAATGAAGAACAAGATGTGCTATGAATACATGTAATTAGCCTTCCCAGATCAGCTATTCAAACCCCATATGGGGAGTGAGTTAAAGGTCCCCAAAGTGGTAACATGTACTTTCCTATATATTCACCTCAAAGGGTCTCAACTTGCTGTCCTATAAGCTAATACAGGATATCAGACTGATTATTAGCTTATACTGCAGCTTGGCAATGCTCAGGTTGTCATGAATAAACCAGCAAGTAAATGGATCAACAGTGAATAAAAAAGAGCGAACTAAGGTGTAAGAGCACAGGCTCTAAGGTCAGATAAGCCTGGGTGGAGCTGCAGTTCTGCCACTCATTATGTGCATTTAAGCAAGTCACATAACTTCTCTGAACCTCAATTTCCTTTTCCAAAAATAGGAATAAACTGCTTGCCCTACATTTTGTCCAGGATTTATGAGAGGCCATAATAGATATGAAAACACTTTGTTAGCCATAAAATGCTACATAAATATTAGAAATTGTTACAGTTTTTATGATTGTTCTTACTGTTGTTGTTATTATTTTCCATAAGCCCCTAAGGTTCACCACATATAGCATATGGTGAGTTCTCCTTACAGAGGGATCCATATTATGCAGTATACTTTGTGAAGGGATAGATACCAACAAGCCTCTAAACTTATTTATTTGTTCATTCATTCATTCTTCATTTATTCATTCAATAAACATGTACTGAATACCTATTATTGCTAGGCATTGTTCTAAGCATTCAATATTTGAAATGTATTCCCATCAACCTCTCACAGTGACCCTTAGAAGTTTTTCTTTTGCATTAAGCTATGTGACATTTAGAAAAATATTTAAACTTTGAGAATCTATTTCTTCATCTATAAAATTGAGACGAAATTACTTATCTGACCTGTCCCACAATGTAGTGTCAAATACTCAAGGCTATGAAAATGCATAGTCACCAACATGGCACTCTCCAAATGTTCAAGTTATAAAACTTTCCTGAAATATCAAATACCCAAAGGATGGTGCCAGCATTTGAGAATTACCTTGAATGTAAAAGTAATATATTAACTGGCCATTTTCTATGGAATATGTGTTTGTCTACAAAAGGAGTTATTTCTATAAATACTTATAAAGCCCATAGAGTAAGGATATATAAATCAAGTAAAGACAAATGATATACTTTGACTTTCCTTTTTTGTTCACAGAATATTTAAATTTTCAAGCTGTTTTACTTTGCTGTAAATATGAAATTGTGTTGATCTGGTTGGAAATATCCCTATAAATGAAAGAGTTACCGTTTATGAAAACTATTGATTCTCTGTAAATGAGAAAAATGGAACTCAACTGAACAGGAATTTTCATGATAAAATTATTATAGGGCTTCCCTGGTGGCGCAGTGGTTGAGAGTCCACCTGCCGATGCAGGGGACACGGGTTCGTGCCCCGGTC
>NC_041217.1:142584201-142585997 GCF_002837175.3 Physeter macrocephalus
ACGGGTTCGTGCCCCGGTCCAGGAAGATCCCACATGCCGCGGAGCGGCTGGGCCTGTGAGCCATGGCCGCTGAGCCTGCGCGTCTGGAGCCTGTGCTCCGCAACGGGAGAGGCCACAGCGGTGAGAGGCCCGCGTACCGAAAAAAAAAAAATTATTATAAATAGGATATATTAAACATTTCTTTGCTGAATCCCAAATGCAGAAACAAAATCTCACATAGGTTAGCTTTGATTTTTCCTAGAGAACACAGAGCATCGGATTTAGAAACAATTTTGATGATCTATCAAATGGCAGGTTTAAAGGGATGGGATTTAAATCACGTCCATTTTTTAATATTTTAAACAATGAGAAAATTCAGTGATAATATATTATTTTCCATAAGGCTTTTTTTTCTTTCATATTCACCTTGTTCAGAACATAAAGACAGAAGATTGGAAAGTATAATGTATTAAAACATTATATGTATTTTTAAAATAAATAAACTAAGGGAATACTTCCATCCAGGTCAACAACAAAATATTAGGCATTTTCCCTTGTAATTTCTGAATATAATTCTCCTAATCCTTCAATGCTCATCTCTAAGAAGCCTCCCTGTCGCCTTCAGTCCACATCAATATGTTCTTTACTCTGAGTTTCTATGTAAGGGTTGCATTTATAAGTTGGTATTAAACTATATACGGTTTTCTTTTGCTGCCTACTATTCCATGTGTGTTTTAGTCTTGCTTCTAAAACTAGTTCATACACATAAGAGTTTTAGAGATGGGGATTGGAGATGGTATACAGAGACTGTTACTGATCACCAAAAATCCATTTCTTCTCCTTCCTAGGCACAAATACAGACTATATTTCCCAGTATTCATTGCTTTTAGGTGTGTCCATATGACTAATTCTCACCAATGGATTGTGAGTTGAAAGGATATGTTATATTTCCAGTCTAAGGCTTTTAAGAAGCAGATGTCTGTCCCCCTTACTCTTTTTCCTTCCACCAGTTTAACAAAGATGATGGTGACAAGGCCGTTGGGAACAGCAGAGCCACAAGACGTAAGGAAACTAGAATACTGAAACACCACATAGAAGAGAGCTTCGCACTAATCATGAACACTTACCTGCCTTGGACTATAAGATGAACAAGAAAATGCTTTCTCTTATACATATTTGCACCATTATATATTTTAGAATCTATCTGTTACAGAAGTCAAGTCTATATAAACCAATGCAGAAATTGGCACCTTAAAGTCAGGTTTTCTCTTCACAAACTCCTCAAACATGTGTCAAAGCTTAGCAATCAGACAAGATGGAAATGGATAGAACAGACTGGAAAGATACTCATGTTATAAAGTAAAACTGTCAACTTTGATAACTTGGAAGGAAGACAACGGATCTAATGAGGCTGTATCTCTAGTAGATATAGTTTGTTTGTTTTTTTAAGATCTTTATTGGAGTATAATTGCTTTACAATGTTGTATTAGTTTCTGCTGTATAATAAAGTGAGTCAGCTGTATGTATACATAATATCCTCATACCTCCTCCCTCTTGCATCTCCCTCCCAACCTCCCTATCCCACCCCCTAGGAGGTCACAAAGCACCAAGCTGATCTCCCTGTGCTATGCTGCTGCTTCCCACTAGCTATCTATTTGAAATTTGGTAGTGTATATATGTCCATGCCACTCTCACTTCATCCCAGCTTACCCTTCCCCCTCCCTGTGTCCTCAAGTCCATTCTCTACGTCTGTGTCTTTATTCCTGTCCTGCCCCTAGGTTCTTTAGAACCTTTTTTTTTTTTTTTAGATTCCATAT
>NC_041217.1:142586026-142615518 GCF_002837175.3 Physeter macrocephalus
CTTAACTCTTTTTGAATTATGGTTTTCTCAGGGTATATGCCCAGTAGTGGGATTGCTGGGTCATATGGTAGTTCTATTTTTAGATTTTTAAGGAACCTCCATACTGTTCTTCATAGTGGCTGTATCAATTTACATTCCCACCAACAGGGAAGAGTGTTCCCCTTTCTCCACACCCTCTCCAGCATTTATTGTTTGTAGATTTTTTGATGATAGTCATTCTGACTGGTGTGAGGTGATACCTCATTGTAGTTTTGATTTGCATTTCTCTAATCATTAGTGATGCTGAGCATCCTTTCATGTGTTTGTTGGCAATCTCTAGTAGACATAGTTTAAAATATATAGGAATATACGTGGGTTGCTCCTTGACAGTATTACAAAACTAAGATGAAATCAGGTAATGACTAACGAGTTTTCAAGCAAAATTAAATAGAGCTAACTCAAGAAACTGAGGCCTAGAAGGCTGAACAATCAACTCTCTTATTCCTCAAAAGGAACATAAATGACACCAATCTGCTAAAGATAAATAAATTATTCTATGAATTGAGGAGAGGTTTTGGGGATGGCTAGAAATCCATGAGAAGTCTAGAAACACAGTAAAGCAGCCATAGGGCACTGAGAACAGGGGTGCTTGATTTTGAGTTATGTTCACTTCTTCAATTTAAAAATTTTTTCTAATCCTTCCATTAAGGCTGTTACATACACATATACAATTCTGTGTGGGAGAGCACAAGTTTTGTTGTGGACATCAAGAAAAGTTAAGTTCCACATCAGGAATGAAACAAAGCAGAAATAAAAGAACAGGTAAGATACATAGTAAAACCAAGAATCCTAAAAAGGAGGAACTGAAAGCCAAAATGATCATAAAACATAAGCTCCTAATTATATGAAGATATCTAGAGAAGTATAGAATATGATTCTTGAGCTGATATCTGGCTTATACAAGCAAATTCTGTCAAAGGGAAAGACTCCTGCAGTACAATTAACAAATGTTTACTAACAAGGGTAAGCTCTGCGTTTGATTCTCAAGGGTTGTAAAATGAAAGACACATAGCACCTGAACTACAAGGGAAGAAAGACACATCAACAAATAAATTCAAAAGTAATTGATAATGTAGAGATTCGTGCCCAGTGTTATGGAAACAATGAAGATATTCACTTAAACCAATGTACGGCTTCAGAGAAGGTTTCATGGTTAGATAATTGAGCTGTCTTGAAAGATAAATGCAAATAAGCCTGGAAAAGAAAGTTAGCAATAGCTTTCAAGGCAAAGAAGATCACATGAACTAAAGCATGGAAGCATAAAACTACATAATGTATGTAGAGAACCAAAGCTGTATTAATACAGTCCAAAACCGAGGCATGGAGGAGTAAGAGAAACATCTGGAGAGGTAGGTAAGGAAAGCTTTAAATTCTATATTAAGATGCTTGGGCTTCATTTCATAGATAATGAGGATCCACTGATATTTCAGATCTGTTCTCTTCTGAACCTGAGTTCCTGCTATTTTTTGCTTTGCTCCTATTGATTTTGACTCCATGTTACTCCACAGATTTACTCAAATATGGCATCTCTTATTTGCTCTGCCATTGAGTGACCATCCTGATATGTCACTCAACCTCTTACAGCTTCCCAGTGAGACTCAGACAGAATATAGTGAACACTCAAAACATTGTTCATTCAATGAATGAATGATTAGAAATGATTCTACCTTCCTTGCTGATAAATAACTGTCATTTTCTTTTGTTTTTCTGAATAATAAATTGGTCCTTCTGTGAGATATTTTTAATGCTTATATGAATATTCCACATCACATGTTAAACAATCATGGGTCTTATTTCTCTTCCATAAAAACAGGGAAAGGAGGAGGAAGAGGGAGGTGGGAAGGAAGTGGAAAAGGGGGAGGAGGAGAAGAGTTAGTGTTGTTGACAATTATGGAGTGTCTACCCTGTGTTAGGTATTTGATACATTACCGTATGTGATCCCCACAACCATTATATGAGATAGTTTATTATTCTACATATTTTAAAAGGAGAAAACTGAGTTTTGGAAAAGCTGAGTATAATGGTAAATTTTATCTATCAACTTGGCTGGGCCACAGTGCTTAGCTTTGTGATCAAAAGTTATTCTGGATGTTTCAAGGAAGCTGTTTTGGGATGAGATTAACATTTAAATCAGTGGGTTTTGAGTAAAGCAGATTGTCCTCTATAATGTAGGTGGGCTTCATCCAATCAGCTGAAAGCCTGAATAGAACAAAAGACTGACCTACCCCAAGCAAGAAGAAACTCTGCCACAGACAGCCTTCCAACTTGAACTACAACACCAGCTCTTCCCTAGGTTTTCAGTCTGAGGGCCTTCAAACTTAAACTGCATCAGCTCTTCCTGGATCTCTAGCCTGCCAGCCCATCCTATAGATTTTGTACTTGCTAGCCTCCATAATTTCATGAGCCAATTCCTTAAAGTAAACCTTTATTTATTTTATTTATTAAAGTAAATAATTGATATATATATTCTCTTTCTCTGGAGAGTCTTGAATAAAAAACACTAAGTAACTAAAACAAGGTCACCCAGGTAATAAGTAGTAAAACCAGAACTCACAAACAGATCTGTCTCCAAAGCTAAGACTCCATGCTAGCTACATGATTTCTGATAAAATATGTTTGATATTAACATATTAAAAATTGAAACCTACATTTTCATAACAATTTAAAATGGTTTCAATATCTCTTTGTATAAATTGACAAGTGTGAAAGCTATTTCTTTCCTGTGTTGGTGCACTTTTCAGGAATAATTATGAAAATTGATAAAAGACAAAAACCTTCAGTAATTTAAGTTTAGTGTACAGGAAATTTTTTTTAAAACACAGAAAACATATTGGGAAGGAATCAAACAGTACATATGGATATGAGCAGTTGCTTCTAAATATTGCAATGAAATCTGCCCTGTGAGACATTTTTTCCAATGTATTTGTTTTAAACAAGTATGTTCTGCTATATTTAAGGGACACTTCAAATACAAATATTCTGTGATTGATGTATAAATTATGAATATAGTGACAAATTAAAGACTAAGATGAAGGTACTGAGTCAGGTTAATCCATCTACCCATGGCTCCTTTAGGATATCCAATATAAGTGTGAGTTGATGATAAAGCAAGGAACCATATAAGGTTTCCATTATCATCTTCTATAATAATTCCACCCCTGTATTGGCAAAGAAGACAGAGATAGGAGACCAGGAGTTTATAGAAAAATTCCTCACTCAACCAAGAGAGAATAAGGATTTTTGAGTAAAAATTTACCAAATACTTTAGTACCAACCCTTTTATTTTTAAACAATAGTCATTTATACGTTCATTCATGGATGTTTTAAGTACCTATTGAAAGCTAGCCATTAAAAGAAAAGAAAAGAAATGGTTCCTGCCCTCAAGGAGCCTATGCTTGCAGACAACAATAAAAATCTATGTTCCATTAAAAAATATCAATAAAGTTGTAAATGGAAATCAGAAGAGGGAAAAGTCATACGCAGCTGAAAGGATCATTAAAAAGTTCATGGAAAAAGTAAGTCTGGGTGTGGGGCCTTGAAGATGGATCTAATTTCAATAAAAATATGAAAAAGAACTCCCAAACAAAGAGAATATCATGATCAAAGTCAAAATAATATGGATTTGATACTGGGTAATAGGATGAAAACAAAAATGTATACATGAGATCATACAGGTAGAGCACATGTTCTCACCAAGGGTGGTATCTGGGAAGGCAAAGAACTTTTAGATATTACAATGATTTGTGGCCCTCCAACGGGCCACAGTATATAAACACATATATAGTATACCTGTAGCATTAAAATTTTATGGAGGTGAGTGGAATTAGAAAAATAAAATGTCTAAAAAACATTCTTAGTGGAGTGATAAGGAAAAAGAGTTTAAGAAACATGAGGTAGAGTAACAGAATTTAGTGAGTGATGGGATTGGGGTGGCAAGGGAAACCCAAAGACGACTCTAGATTAACATGAAGGTGTTGGAATTTTTGAAATTTTTTTTAAAAAGCCCTCAACTGGGCTCTTTCTGTTTTAAGTTAGAACATGGTAAGTTTGGTTTGGGAGGATGTCCAGTTCAAAATACCAGTAGAACATCTAGCTAGAGACACAATCAGGTAAATTAAAATATGGGACTACTGCCTCGAAGAGAGTTCAAGACTTATGATACTTTCTAAGGCAGTGCTATTCAAAATTTGGTCCATGGATTGATGCTGACCTGCAACCTGCTTATTATAGATATGCTATTAAACAAGTACAGTATGATACGCTTATAGCCATTTGATATCCAAACTCATGATTGGTGTACTTATCTAGTTGAATAGGATATAACCAGTTTGGATGTTGAAAAATTCATGTGGCATGAGCTTCATATAAGTCATGCAGAGCA
This sequence comes from Physeter macrocephalus, assembly GCF_002837175.3. NCBI lineage: Eukaryota > Metazoa > Chordata > Mammalia > Artiodactyla > Physeteridae > Physeter > Physeter macrocephalus. Next base: position 142,590,447 of record NC_041217.1, read on the forward strand.
GGACCACATACAGAGCCGTGGCAATGGAAATTTAAAAACAAAAACAGATCCTGTCCACACACAGTTCTGAGAAGCACTGTGCCAGTATATTTATTATGTTCCAATAATAATATAAAGATTATTACTTAATAAAAGTGTATTCCACAGTCTCTAAGAGGGCAGGGACACTAGTAAAGTGGCTAACAAAGAGTAAGTACTCAATCAAGCATTCTAATTTTTAGGCAAATGTTTTCTGTATGTACATAAGTGCATTTACCTTGGAAGATAATTCATAGTTTTCATCAGATTCTCAAAAATGCCTGTGACCTAGGATAGGCTAATAACTATTGCAGTACAAAGTATTTACTACTATTATCTCTGTAACTTCAGTATCTGCCACATAATTCATTCATCCTTCTGACAGATAGTTATTGAATGCCTATTACAAGTCAGGCTCTAGTGATAGAGCAAATAGACAAAGTAACTGTTCTTGTAGGGGAGGAAGATAATGAAAGAAGTAAATGAACAGGCAAAGAATAAAAACAGATGATATGATAGAGTGACTGGGTGACCACTTAAGACTGGCTAGTCAGAGAAGGTCTCTCCGAGGAAGCAATATGTAAGGTGAGATCTGAATGCTAAGATGCAAAGGGGATGGTGAAGGGGGAGGAGGTATCAGTATTCCCGGAAGAAGAAAGGATTAAACAGCCTAAACACAGTGGAAACAAATCTATCTTGCTCTATGAACAGGTAGAAAGTCACTGTGGCTACAGCATTATTGGAAAGAGTGAGAATGGCATAATGTCACAAAAGTAGTCAAGGGCCAGATCTGTAACATTTTTTAGTCACGATAACGAGTGTAGATTTTATTCTAACTCTGATGGGAACGCAATAAAATGTTTTAAATAAGGAAGGAATAAGATATGATTTGAGTTTTTAAAGGATCGCTCGAAATGCTGTGTTGAGAATGGATAATGGCGTTGGGGGTGGAACATGAGTGGAGGAAACAAGAGGAACAGTAACTCCCAATGAGAGATGTTGGTGGTTTGAACGAGGAAAGCAGATAGAAAGAAATTAATGGATTCAGGATATTTAATGAGCATAATTATAATTCTCAATGGATGGATGAATGGTGAATTATTAGATATGATAGTCAAGATTTACAAAGATTAAACTAAAGACAGGTGAACTAAACCTTAGAGAATGTCTTAAGGGCCATGTGTGAATGAAAACAAGACAGGTCAGTCAGAGATGGGAGAAATGAGGATGGTATAGTCAATACTACTGGGGAAAAGAGTGGCAAAAAGTAAGAGTGATCATTAGAAATGCCATATGCTGCAAAAGAATCAAGAGCTAAAACAAGACCATTGAAGTACATGACTAACTCCCTGGCAAACTTTCAGAGAACTATCTTGCTGGAGTAGTGAGGATATATACCAGACTAAGGATAAAGATATAATAGTATACAGGGATATCTCTAGTTTTACGGGAAGTCTTTCTAAAATCATCTTTGTGCATAATTTCATCTTATCTTGATGATAAGCAGATATCTTGATGATTATATATTTAAATTTAGTTGTTTACTTTTATATTTTCTGCCTCCTCCCTTCCATCAGCTTGTCAACTTTGCTTTCTGACCAAAGAGCATTCTTATCTCCTCAGGTTCCACCCTGTATGCAAATTTCCTGAGCTGAAAACCCATATTATCAAGATAGTTAGAACTCTGTCTAAAGAAGAAATAAATTCTAAGTGTCTCCTCTAAAGAGTAAGGGGAATAAAATTTAGTGCATGTATTTTATGACAACTATGTTGGCTATTCAAATGTTTCCACCTCATCCAATTCTCAGGAATACTCTCAAAAAATAAGATTGCTGAATAAGTGTTTGCTTTCTATAAATCAATATAGCCACGCTAAATTTCTCAACTTTGCATCCTATAACTTGAGGTTAATAGTTATGAAAATGCAATAAATGCATGTATAACTAATTCCATCTGGTGAAGTTTTACTCATTCTCACAATAATTCTTTCAACAAATATTTACTGAGCACCTAGCATGTGCCAGGCACTGTTCTGGGCAACAGGAACAAAAGAAAGAAAAATCCCACCTTTACGGAGTTTATATTTTAGTGGAGGAGACAGACAATAAATAAATAAGTACATTTTACATTAGATTAGATAGTAGTGCTAAGAAGAAAATATAAAGCAGATAAGGGATTAGGAAATGTCAGGGAATAAGAGCTGAAATTTTATACATGGTAGCTAAGAGAGACCTCTCTGAAAAGATGACATTTGAATAAAGAACTGAAGTGAGGGAAAAAAAAACAGGCTTTCAGGAAGAACATTCCCAGAAGAGTATTAAAGTTCAGTTCCTATATTATCTTCTCTATAATGTCTTCCTCAATGGCCTCTCACACTCACCCCACCCCATTCCATCCCACCCCATCCATACCCACACAAAATCAGTTACTTCCCTCTCAGAGCTTCCTTTACGTTTCAGTACTGACCACTGACTATCTGCTAGACTTTTAGTGATTCTAATCTACACAACAACCCTTTAAGGCAAATATTGTTATACCTAGTTTAAAGATGTCCTGAGATTCCATGTTTAAATGACCTGTCCAAGGTACAACATTAATGAATGGTGGAGCTAATATTTAATGCTGTATGCTCTGTAGAACTCTCTCTCTCTCTGACTATAATGCTTCTTTATTTTCCATAGCAGGCAAGAAAAAGGAGGGACAATTTCACTTATTCAAAAACTTCAGCCTGTCTGAAAGAAAAAGGATTTTAAAATAAACAATAATTTCCCAAAATAAAGTGTAAACTCAGAGACTAAAGTAAAATCACATGGGTACATTTTCAAAACTAAATGATGTCTAATGACCAGCCCAGGCCATGGAATACAAACTCAGCAGGGAGCCAAAAATATCCTGTCATAAACATCATAACATTTCTATGTTTTTTGTATTTTTGTATAAACCAGACCCCAGAAGAATCTAGGCAGCCCTTCAGTCTGCACACATAAGCTCTATTTTAAAATGTAAAAATCTGGTCAAGAACACAACTCACTTATCAAGGTGGCATAAAATAAGCATGATCTAGCTCAAGAAATTACTCTTTTGGCAAGACTTTGAGCCACTAGCGTTAGCTCTTACCATCAAAAGAGGGCTTCCCCTAAGGTTCAGCAAATCATGCCAATTACAATGCAGCAGGTGGTAAGTTGAAGACCCAGCCCCACCTTTTACAGGAACCTCAAGGAATCACTAAGCAAAATTTCTTGCCTTCAATATTGAGGCATGAATCAATCAGGGATCAGTCAGTAAAAGAGCCATGCCAGGTAATTCAAGAAAAGGAATGTATTGCAGGAAATTATGTAGTTGCAAAAGTGTTGGGAGAGCTAAAAGACCAAACAGCTGAGAGCGGGGCAACGCAGAGATTAACAGCAGCAGGAAGTCCCCACTACACCCACAAATAGAGGAGCAAAGGGAGAATACAGTGAACCCTGGGAGCCAGAGCAATCCAGCAAAGTTGGGGCCACAAGGAAGAGGCTGTCTGGCAAAACCACAAAGGAGATGTAGCCACCTCTGGAGATGCTGCCCAAAGTAGAAAGGAGGAGAAATACCCAGGCTTCTCCCTTCTCCATGCCCTTCAGTCTCCTGCTAGAGCCCCCTGTTAGCTGAACCTAGCCAGAATCCAGATGACAGGGGAACCTGGGAAGTGCAATTTTCAGGGGGTTCCCCCTCTGAAATACAAAGAAGAAGAGAGAATAGGGAATGCAACTAACTGCAAAAAGGTCATAACCTGCACAAGATATCCCTACACCTTCAGAAGGCAAGTCTATTTGTAACCTGTATGACAACCCACAGTTCGTATGGATTTTTCAATACTGGAATATAATATCAAATTATGACGTTTTTATGGAGAGTGAAAAGTAAAAACACAGGCAACACTCTAGTTTTGCTAATTAATGTACTTTTTAAAGTATTATGGGAAGCAGCTATAATAGAAAAAAAAGAAAATTCTAATTAAAAATTTGTTATTTGGTTATCACTTAAAAAGTATTTATGTCTTAGGTTTCAAACTACTACATACATATACTATAATCATTCAAGTAATACCTTAAATCATTTTTTAAATTTTACTTATTTATTTAATTTTTATTGGAGTATAGTTGCTTTACAATGTTGTGTTATTTTCTGCTGTACAGCAAAGTTAATCAGTTATATACACACATATATCTCTTTTTTTTAGATTTCCTTCCCATTTAGGTCACCAGAGAGCACTTAGTAGAGTTCCCTGTGCTATACAGTAGGTTCTCATTAGTTATCTATTTTATACATAGTATCAATAGTGTATACATGTCAATCCCAATCTCCCAATTCATCCCATCCCTCAGTTTCCCCCCTTGGTATCCATAAATTTGTTCTCTACATCTGTGTCTCTATTTTTACTTTGCAAGTAAGTTCAACTGTACCATTTTTCTAGATTCGACATATAAGTGATGTTATACAATATTTGTTTTTCTCTTTCTGACTTACTTCACTCTGTATGACAGTCTCTAGGTCTATCCACATCTCTGCAAATGGCACTATTTCGTTTCATTTTATGGCTGAGTAATATTCCATTGTATATACATACCACATCTTCTTTATCCATTCCTCTGTTGATGGACATTTAGGTTGCTTCCGTGTTCTGGCTATTGTATATAGTGCTGCAGTAAACATGGGAGTGCATGTATCTTGTTGAATTATGGTTTTCTCTGGGTATAAGCCCAGGAGTGGGATTTCTGGGTCATATGGTAGCTCTATTTTTAACTTTTTGAGGAACCTCCATACTGTTCTCCATAGCGGCTGTACCAATTTACATTCCCACCAACAGTGTAGGAGGGTTCCCTTTTCTCCACACTGTATCCACCATTTATTGTTTGTAGATTTTTTGATGATGGCCATCGTGACTGGTGTGAGGTGATACCTCATTGTAGTTTTGATTTGCATTTCTCTAATAATTATTGGTGTTGAGCATCTTTTCATGTGCTTTTTGGCCATCTGTATGCCTTCTTTGGAGAAATGTCTATTCAGATCTTCCCCCGGTTTTTGATTGGGTTATTTGTTTTTTTGATATTGAGCTGCATGAGCTGTTTGTATATTTTAGAGATTAATACCTTATCAGTTGCTTTGTTTGAAAATATCTTCTCCCATTCTGAGGGTTGTCTTTTTGTTTTGTCAAAAAAGATCTTGCTACGATTTATGTCAGACTGTTCTGCCTATGTTTTCCTCTAAGAGTTTTCTAGCATATGGCCTTACATTTTACATTTAGGTCTTTGATCCATTTTGAGTTTATTTCTGTGTATGGTGTTAGGGAGTATTCAAACTTCACTCTCTTACATGTAGTTGTCCAGTTTTCCCAGCACCACTTATTGAAGAAACTATCTTTATTGGAATGAGGAGGGTTATAAATGAACTCAATCAACCATATTTAATCAAGTGATATGTCCCCTTTTTTGCAGTTATTTTACTACCAAAGCACACGAGGGTGGTTTATGTGAACTGGAAGTCCCCTTCAAAGCAGTGTCTAGATGATTTGAAAAGAGCAGTTGAAGAGGTGTGCAAGTGGATTTCATTAAACACAGTTCACACTTCAACGGCTCTTTCTGAGGCCTTTAGCTTCAGGACTGTTACTATAGGAAATATCATCATAGAGGAAAGTTATTTGGGAATGAAATATTTTACTTCTTAAAAGAGGAGGTAGAGGAAATAGGACAGAGAAAAATATACAAGTAGATATATATGCAGATATATATAATTCAGTAAAGAGGTGAGAAGTTTAAAAATCAAGTGTAAATCCTACCATAAGAGAAGTTTAGCTTTGTTTCAATTATGAATCAGAAACAAAGAAGAGAATTAAATTATTCATCTACAGTTCATAGCTACCAATATTTCTCCAACAGAGTTTCTAGACATGGTGAAACATTCCTTTGTATTTCAAAACCATGCTTCTTTCTCCTAAATGTGCTAATTTTTTTCTCTAAAAGAGATAAAGACCTTGTAATGTGGCATGTTCTGGCATAAAGTGATAGTATTAATAGGAAGGAAATTTGATTCATGTCATATTAAAGATGATTTTTGTCTATTTGTTTTTGAGGTATAATTGACATATAAAATTATATTGATTTCAGGTGTACAACATAATGATTTGATATTTTACCCATTGTGAAATGACCACCACAATAAGTCTAGTTACCATCTGTCACCATACATAGTCACAAATTATTTTTTTCTTTTTTTTTCCTTGTGATGAGAACTTCCAAGATTTACTCTCTTGGAGACTCTCAAATATGAAAAACAGTATTAACTATAGTCATCATGCTATACATTATAATCCTGTGACTTATTTACTTTATAACTTGACGTTTGAACCTTTTGACCCCCTTCACCCATTTCACCCATCCCTCACTCCTCTCCCATCTGGCAAACACCAATCTGTTCTCTGTATCTATGAGCTTGGGTTTTTGTTTGTTTGTTTGGCTGCTTGTCTTGTTTTTATTGGTTTTGTTCTGGTTTTTTGTTTTTTTGATCTCACATATAAGTGATATCATACAGTATTTGTCTTCTCTGACTTATTTAACTTAGCATAATGTCCTCAAAGTCCATCAATGTTGTTGCAAATGGCAGTATTTCCTTTTTTCCTTCTTTTTATGGCTGAATAGTTTTAAATGTATATATGTACTTTAAAGACATTGTTAAATAAAAGCATTTGGATTTTATCCTGAAGACAATGGGGAGTCATGAAAGATTTTAAGCATAAAGAAATATGATCAGATGATTCACAGTATAGTTTTGGTGGCATTGTAGGTGATGGACCAGAGAGAGGTTAGAAAGCTGCTGTACAAGTCCAGGAAACTTACTGATGACTTGGTCTAGGATAGAAGTTGTGGAGCTGAAAAGGTTGCCATATTTTATAACAATTAATTTAATAACAAGCAGAGGGAAATCAGAGTACATTGCCTAATGCTTTCCCTTACCATCATCCCATGGGAAAATTCCAGTTTGGACAAGGGGCTAAACCCATTGGTCAGGGACAAAACTCTGGATTAGCAAAGCAAACAATATAGTAATCACGTAGGTCAGGAGGGTTCACAGGGCAGAAGTGATATAGGGTGACAATGTGAAGAGAAAGAGACCAACCATCAAGAGACACATACAAACGAGGTTCAGGATGTGGACACATGGATGTGTTCATTAAGTATTTGCTCTAAAAGGTTTTTTTTTTTTTCCTTGTAGATCAATGTGTTGTTTTTTGTTTTTTATTTTAACATCTTTATTGGAGTATAATTGCTTTACAATGGTGTGTTAGTTTCTACTTTAGAACAAAGTGAATCAGCTATACATATACATACATCCCCATATCTCCTCCCTCTTGCATTTCCAGCATACTTATTTCTTTGAGAATGGAGAGAAGGGAATGACAGAATACATATATTAGAAATGAATTTTAAGGTAGAGAGAAATAAAGTACATTTAATTAAAAAGTTTTAGTGAGCCCTTACTCTCAAGAATACTCTCCATTTTTGAGAGCTAGTTGCAGTTTGCCATTCCCTGAAAGTATCATTATCTCTCTAGCATTCATGTCTTTCTGCATGACAAGAATGAGGTAGTCTTTCCCAAAAGCCAGAATTTACCGGATAAATTGTTACTAATCATTCAAGCTTTAGCTAATAGTAGCCTCCTCTAATAAGCATTGTCTGCAAACTTATCTCCCCAATACCATGCTGAAAAAGACATGCTTTTGCTATGTTTTATTACTCGGTACTTATATCGTGGTTAGCCTCAGACAAACCCCAGGCTTTGTCTGTTGTCCCAGACTCCCTTCCAGGTTAGCATTTGCTGTGGGCAAAGATATTTACTTTAGATGATAAATTTTGCGGTCAATTCAATCAGAGCCTTTGTCAGTCTCTCCCACTAAACTCCTTTAAACCAGGAACTGTATATTGTATTCTTCCCACAGGATAAAACATATCTGCTGGTTGGTAGATTTATAAAGAAGAAAAAAGTAAGATTCTTCCATATTCCTCAAAACAATCCAAATCAAGGACTCTGCTATAATTATGTACAAACTTAAAACACTTCTTCCTGAAACAGGACAGCTTATCTAAATGTGGTGAGAATGAAGAGGGAGGGAACCTTCTACAAAAGGCAGATTAATTTTTCCTTAGAGATTCTATAAACCTACACCTAATATACTACAAGATTTTATTTGATTTTTAAATACTATGAAATTATCTTCCAACATTAAAATTTTATACTAGGGAAGTTTTCTTACTTTAAAGGTTAATGGTCATAAGCTCTTCGATTGTGGTAATCAATGACCAGTATAATCTATTTTCTGCTATAATCACTTCATTCTGCAATTTAGGAAATTTAGTATCATATTTTTAACTTAAAATTACAACAATCTTATTTTTTCTCAGAAGTTAAAAAGACCTAAAGGCAAAATTTTAAATTATGAAACTGCTAAATGCCTAACAGAGATAAGTGCTTTCATATGGATTATGACCCCATATAATGCAATAGTTTCAAGCACAGATTATGGAGCCAGACTGACTGGGTTTGGATCCCAGTTCAGATCACCAGCAATGTGAACTTGGTAAAATTATTCAACCTCTCTGTGTCTGTTTCCTCATCTGTTAAATAAAAATAATAACAATAGAATCTACCTTATAGGGTTGATATGAGACTTGAATGAATCACTCATGTCAAACACTTGGACTTCTGTATGGCACATAATAAATTCAATATTAGTGTTTATATTACTATTATTTTAATCTTACCCAACTTGGGTTCAAATACCCACTCTGATACTTGGTTGGTTAACTGTATAGCCATGGGCAAATTATTTAACCTCTCTAGGCCTCTACTTATCTGTAAGACAGAATAATAATACCTACCTCATAAGGTGTGAGGATTCAATGAGATAAAGTATGTAAAAGAATGTGTGAGCCTCACATACTGCCTGTGACTAACTATTAACCATTAGCCATTAATATGCAGACCCAGATTAAAATCCTGACTCTACCACTTAGAAGCTGTGTAACCTTGACACATGTTTAACCTCTCTAAACTTCATTTTCTTCATCTGTGAAGCAGCATTAGTAATACTTACTTTACAGAATTGTGATAACTGTATTCACTTAATATACATTTAATGATTACCTATTATGTACTAGGCTCTTGACTAAGCCTTGGATACATGGTGGCAAACAAGAGCTCCTACAGAGCCTACAAACTTCAAACATTTAAATGAGTACTTCTAGAATTAATATTGTTAAAATGGCCAAACTACCCAAAGCAATCTACAGATTTAATGCAATCCCTACCAAATTACCCATGACATTTCTCACAGAAATAGAAAGTATAATCCTAAAATGTTTACAGAACCATAAAAGACCCAGAATTGCCAAAGCATTCCTAAGCAAAAAGAACAAACCAGGAGGCATAACCTTCACACACTTCAGACAATACTGCAAAGCAACAGTAATCAAAACAGCGTGGTCCTGGCACAAAAACAGACATATGGATCAATGGAAGAGAATAGACAGCCCAGGAATAAACCCACACACCTACAGTCAATTAATCTTTGAAAAAGGAGGCAAGAATATACAGTGGAAAAAAGACAGCCTCTTCAGCAAGTGGTGACTCTTGATGGTGTAGGGAAAGCTGGACAGCCACATGTAAATCAACAAAGTTAGAACACACCCTCACACCATACAAAAAAATACACTCAAAATGGCTTAAAAACTTAAATATAAGACATGACACCATAAAACTCCTATAAGAGAACATAAGCAAAACATTCTTGGACATCAATTGTACCAATGTTTTCTTAGCTCAGTCCCCAAGGCAATAGAAATAAAAGCAAAAATAAACAAATGGGACCTAATCAAACTTACAAGCTTTTACACAGCAAAGGAAACCATATGCAAAACGAAAAGACAGCCTATGGATTGGGAGAAAATATTTGCAAACGATGCAACCAACAAGGGCTTAATTTCCAAAACAGACAGACAGCTCATACAACTCAATAACAAAAAAACAAACAACTATTGTGTAGTTGTCAACAATCCTTGGCATTCCTTGGCTTGTAGCTATATCATTCGAATTTCTACCTCCATTTTCACTTGGCCATCTTCCCTCTGTGTACATCTGGATCCCTAAATATCTCTTCTCATATAGGGTGGATTAGGGTCCATCCTAATCCATCCAGTATGGCTTCCTCTTAACTTGACTGCATCTTCAAAGTCCCTATTTCCAAATAAGGCAACATTCCCAGGTACCAGGGGTAGAAACATCAAAATATCCTTTTTGGGGGGTACTGGGGTTGCAATTCAACCCACAACACCTGGTAAGATATATGTTTGCCAGAGTGTGGAATGTAAATCTGAAAAATATTCAGAGGCCTGCCACATGATGGAGTTTTTTAGGTATCCAATGTGATATGCCAGGACGTCTTTAAGGTAAAGGAAAAGTCACTACACCATGTGTCTCTTAGCATTAAGAAAGAAACACAGTACTTTGTAAGTCACTTTGTACTTGTGGACTCTTCCACCACACTTTGTAATATTGCATTAATTGCATTTTTCAGGAGGCTCAGAAGGCTAATTTTAAGTGGGCAAAAAATTACTCAAGAGGAGCAACATAGCACGATAGCAGAGTAGGAAATCTTGGACCTGCCTTGTCCCCACAAACATACCAACTTAGCAACACGATTCTCTTTGTGAGAAATCCAGAAACTAACTGAAATATTCCTGTACCCTGGGCAAGTGTGAAACTAGACTCACCAAATCTGGCAGGGAGAGTCAAGACACAATCTTAACAGAATTTCTACAGCTGACATAGCACCGTATGATCAGAAAGAGACTCTCTAGCTCCCAGTTTCTCCCAGGGGAGGGAAAGAGTTGGCTCACATGTCCAGCACCCCAAGTTTTCCAAGTGGGATCCCCAAAGGTCTGGCTTCTCTGCTGCTATGCTTAGAGCTCTGACAGATTCTAGCACAGTCTAGTTGCCTGGGAGAAAAAGCAGATGGCAGCTTGGGCTGGTAAACACCATAGCTCCTTCTCTGGCACAGCACAAAGGGAGAAGATAAAAAAATCAAGGCTCTCAGCTTCCCACTGGGGAAGGAAAGACTTGATTCATGTGTCCAGTACCCCAGCTTCTCTAAGACTGCACAAAGAACTTGCACCTGTCTTGCTCATCTTGGAACTCTGATGGAATCAGAACAATCTAGCCACCTGGAAGAGATAGAGAGAGACAGAGACTTAAACTGGTGGACACCATAGCTCCTGCCTCCTTCTCAGCACAGAGTAGGTGGACAAAGACCAAGCTGCCTGATTCTCACTGGTGAGGGGAAAAGTAGATTCAGGTATCCAATGCCACAATCTTTCCAGGGACTAATCAAAGGACAGGCTTCTAGCTTGCCTGTCTCAAGAGCACTGAGGGGATCTGGGATCTGGCATAATCAAACCACCTGGGGCAGGGTGGGGTGTCTAGTGAAAACAGAGATGAAGATTTGGGCTGGCAGTCACCATAGTCCTCCCTCCCAGTTAAGCACGGAGCCAGTAGACAAAAATCCCTAGTTCTTAGCTTCTCACTGGGGAAGGAAAGATTTAGACAGAGCATCCAACAATATAACTTTTCCAGAGACTGCCTGAGGAATTGGCTTCAGACTTGCCTGTCATGGTACACTGATGGAACCTGGCACATCCTAGATACCTGGGGTCTTCAAAGAACCAACAAAAGTGGGTTGGACTACCTCAAAGTTTCAAGAGGCCCTCAGAATCTCTGGCCAGGCTTCTTTGGTAGAGGTTCTTCTCCTGTATGAGGTTAGTGCATGAACAAAGGGTGAGGTAACTGCTCTGTCCAATGTGCAGAAACCAACACAGAGAGTCAAGGAAAATGACGGTTCAGGCAGAGATATTACCAAACAAAGGAACAAGATAAATCTCTAGGAAATACAAGCAAAATAACTACAAGATTAATAGAAATCAATTAACAAAATGGAAATAGTAAATACTTCCATAGCAGTAATCACTATAAATGTAAATAGATTAAATTTCTCAATCAAAAGGCATAGAGTGGTTGAATGGATTTTAAAAAATGGACCCAACTATTTACTATCTATAAAAAACTCACTTGAGATTTAAGAACACAAATAGGTGAAAGAGAAGAGATGGAAAAGCTACTCCTCATAAATGGTACCAAAAGAAAGCAGGGGTGGCCATATTTATGTCAGGAAAAAATAGACTTTAAATCAGAATCTATCATAAGAGAAAAAGGACATAACATAATGATAAAAAGGCCAATTCAACAGGAAGATATAATAATCAAAAATGTATATGCACCCAACAACAGAGTACCTAAATACATAAAGCAAATGTTGACAGAACAGAAAGGGAAATAGACAGCAAGACAATAATAGTAGGAGAATTCAATACCCCACTTTCCATAATAAATAGAATATCCAGATAGAAAGTCAGGAAAGAAACAGAGGACGAACAACATTATAAACCTAAGAGAAATATACATAACATTCTGCCCAACAGCAGCAGAATACATATTCTTTTCAACTGAACATGGAACTTTATAGATCACAAGTTTGGTCACAAAACAAGTCTAAACAGATTAAAGAAGGCTGAAATCATGCCAAGTATCTTTTCTGACCACAATGGAATGAAACTAAAATGAACAGCAGAAGAAAAACTGGAAATTCACAAATATGTGGAAATTAAATGACAAACTCTTGAACAACAATTGTGTCAGAAAAGAAATCAAAGAAAACTCCTAAAGACAAATAAACAAACAAAACCCACAACATACCAAAACTTATGGGCTACAGCAAGAGTAGTACTGAAAAGGAAGTTTACTGTGATAAACAGACACATTGAGAGAAAATAAAGATCAAATGAACAACTTAATTTACACTTCAAGGAGCTAGAAGAACAAAATAAGCACAAAGTTAGCAGAAGGAAAGAAATAACAAAGATTAGAATAAAAATAAGTGAAATAGAGAACAGTAAAACAATGAAATTGAGCTTTTTGGAAAGATAAAACTGACAAACCCTTAGCTAAACTAAGAAAAAGGAAAGAAGACTCAAATAAATAAAATCCGAAATGAAAGAGGAGACATTAGAACTGAGGCCACAGAAATAAAATGGATTATAAAAGACTACTATGAACTACAGCAACTGAATAATCTTTAAAAAAATGGATAAATTCCTAGAATCATACACCCTACCAAGACTGAATTGCGAAGAAATAGAAAGTCTGAACAGACCTAAAACTAATATAGAGATTGAATCACTAATCAAAAACCTCGCAACAAAGAAAAGCCCAGGACCAGATGGATTCCCTGGTGAATTCTACCAAATATGCAAAGAAGAATTGATACCAATATTTTTAAACTCTTCCAAAAAATTGAAGAGAAGGGAACACTTCCAAACTCATTTTATGAGCCCACCATTATCCTGATACAAGGTACCTTTACCAGTTGACTTTGACAGACAAGTATACCACAAGAAAACAAAACTACAGGCCAATATCCCTGATGAATACTGATGTAAAAATCCTCAATAAAATACTGGAAAACCTAATCCAACAGCAAATTGAAATGATCATACACTATGAACAAGTGGGATTTATCCCTGGGATACAAGGATGGCTCAACATATGAAAACAAATTAATGCGATACACCACAATGACAAAATAAATGGTAAAAATCACATATCTGTCTCAACAGAAGTTGAAAAAGGATTGAACAATATTCAACATCCTTTCATGATAAAAATGCTCAACACATCAGGAATAGAAAGAAAGCATTTCAACATAATAAAGGCAATATATGAAAAGCTCTGCTGAAAGACTGAAAGCTTTTCCTCTAAGAACAAGGCAATGATGCCCACTCTTGCCAGTTACTTAACATAGTACTAGAAGTCCTAGCCAGAGCAATTAAGCAAGAAAAAGAAATAAAATGCATTCAAATTGGAAAGGAAGAAGCAAAACTGTCCCTGTGTGCAAATGACATAATGTTATATATATAAAATCTGAAAGACTCAATTTAAAAAACTTTTAAAGCTACAAAATGAATTCAGTGAAGTTTTAGGGTACAACATTGACATACAAAAATCAGTATCATTTCTATTCACTAACAACAAACTATGTGAAAAGGAAGTCAGGAAACCAATCCCATTTACAACAGCCCCAAAGGAATAAACTTAACAAAGGAAGTGGAAAACCTGTATACTGAAAACTAGAAAACATTGATGAAAGTAATTAAAGAAGAAACATATAAATGGAAAGACATACCATGTTCATGAATTGGAAGAATCAGTATTCTTAAAATGTCCATGCTATCAAAGCAATCTACAGATTCAATGCAGTCCCTATCAAAACCCCAATGGCATTATTTTATAGAAATAGAAAAAATGCTAAAATCCATATAGAACTACAAAAGATAACAAATAGCCAAATCAATCTTATGAAAGAACAAAGTGGGAGGCATCAAAGTTCCCAGTTTCCAAATACACTGCAAAGCTACAGTAATCAAAAAAGTATGGTACTGGTATAAAGACAGAATTGTAGACATATGGAATTCAATAAAGAGCCTAGAAATAAATTCTTACATATATGATCAACTGGTCTTCAACAAGGGTGCCAAGAATATACAATCAATAAAGGTGGTCTGTTCAACAAAAGTGTTAGTCAAATCAGTATCTGGGTATCCAGTTGCAAAAGAATGAAATTGGACTCTTTTGTTATACCCTAAACAAAAACCAACTCAAAATAGATTAAACACTTAAAAATAAGATTGAAACTGTAGAATTCCTAGATGAAAACATAGAGAAAAGCTTCATTACATTGGTATTGGCAATGATTTCCTTGATATGACACCAAAAGCACAGGCAACAAAAGCAAAAATAGACCAGTGGGACTACACCAAACTTAAAAGCTTCTGCACAGCAAACAAAACAGTTAACAGAGTAAAAGGCAACCTACAGAATGAAAGGAAATATTTGCAAACTCTATTTCTGATAAGGAATTAATCTTCAAAATATATAAGGAACTCGAACTCATAGTAAAAAAACTAATAATCTAATTTAAAATGGGCTAAGAACTAGAATAGACATTTCTCTAAAAAACACATACAAGTGGCCAACAGGTAAATGGAAAAAAAAAAAAAAGCTTAATGTCACTAATTGTCAGCAAATGTAAATCAAAACCATGAGATACCATCTCACACCTGTCAGGATGACTATTATAGAAAGAGAAAGAAAAGAAAGAAAGAAAGAAAGGAAAGAAAGAAAGAAAGAAAGAAAGAAAGAAAGAAAGAAAGAAAGAAAGAAAGAAAGAAAGAAAGAAAGAAAGAAAGAAAGAAAGAAAGAAAGAAAGAAAGAAAGAAAGAAAGAAAGAAAGAAAGAAAGAAAGAAAGAAAGAAAGAAAGAAAGAAAGAAAGAAAGAAAAGTGCAAAAGACACAAGTGCTAGTGAGGATATGGAGACAATGGTACTCTTGGACACTGTTGGTGGGAATGCATAATGGTACATCTACTATGGAAAACAGTGTAGAGGTTCCTCCAAAACAAACAAACAAAAAAAAGAACTATCAAATGATCCAGCATTTCCACTCCTGGGTATTTATCCAAAATAATTGAAATCAGGATCTCAAAGAGATTATTAGCACCCTTATGTTCACTTCAGCATTATTCACAATAGTCAAGACACAGAAAAAACCTAAATATCCACAGACAGATGAATGAATTAAAGAAAATGTGGTATAGTCATACAATAGAATATCATTCAGCCTTAAAAAAGAAGGAAATTATGCAATACACAACAAGCATGAACCCTGAGAATATTATGCTAAGTGGTATTATATTAAGCCAGTCTGACAGACAAATATTGCATGATTCCAATTCTTTGAGGTATCTAAAATAGTTAAATTCATAGAATCAAAGAGTTGAATGGTGGTTGTCAGAGGCTAAGAGGAGAGAGGAATGGGGAATAAACTAATCAATGGGCATAACATTTCAGTTAAGCAAGATGAATAATTTCTGGACATCTGCTATTCAAGACTGTACCTAAAGTCAACAATATTGCATGGTACACTTAAAAATTTGTTAAGACAGTAGACCTCGTGTTAAGTAGTCTTGCCAAAATAAAATTAAATTTAAAAAAGAGATCCAATAATGCTAGAGACAACCAGGATAGACAAGACACTGCAGAATCTATGACAAGCAGATCCCTGGAGTTCTAGAGCAAAAGATGCTTTGTGCAGTACAAAACTACCATGGAAAAGCAGCTCCTGGAAAAGTCCTGATCCCTACTAAATACTGAGCTTCTAATCATGAGACACCAAGTAACAGTGTAATTTAAGTGACAGGGAGCAAACCCTGACTCGTGACACCTACCTCTGTTACACAAATGCCATTCCCTCAGCTCATGCCTATGGCCTCATGGAAGATTCCCTGAGGAAGACAACTCAAGACTGACTAACAGATGGACTGGCTTGATATGTTGGCACAAGTTAAAAAAACACTTGTTGCTGCCATATAATATCACGCAGTTTTCTTTAAATGATGTGGTGATAGGAAAATCTCCCAGTGAACATAGCTTAGAGCAGTACCCTTACTCCTCTCCTTTGTATGGAGGTAGAAGTAGTACGAGGTAAAGATATACATGGACTTCTGGGCAATGGCAAATGTCTTGGTAGGTTGGTTGGTAACAGGACTGTAAAGAACAAGATTGAAAGTCTGCAGTCATGGAGGTCTGGGACAGGAACATAGGAATGGAACAATGGGAATGGGTACAAAGTGTTCAAATCTTTGGTTATGAAGTCATAACCAAAAAAAAATGTTGAAGATCCTCCATGCTCATCAGACAATACCTAACACAGAGGAGGCATTACACAAAAAGGTGGATGGAATAATTCATGCAGTAGATATCAGTCAACCTTGCATAATAGAAGAAAGAATAAATTAGAAATGATGATAGAGATAAGGAAGCTATGCATGAATCCTCCTGAGTGGGCTCCCTCTAACCAAGGCTAATCTACCTACAACCACGACTGTACCTGTTCACGGACACATTCTTTGTTGGCTTTTCTTCATTTCCTGTTTTACTCTCCCTACTTCCCCACCTGTTCTTCCTGAGATGCCCACCTAAATACACAACCTTTACATAAGTCCTTGTCTCAGTATGAGATACAACTTTCCAAGACTGAGCCAAGAAGAATTAGAAAATATAAACAGACCTATGACAAGTAATTAAGTTGAAACTGTAATTTAAAATCTTCCAACAAACAAAAGTCCAGAATGAGATGGCTTCATGGACGAATTCTATGAAACATTTAGAGAAGAGCTAACACCGATCCTTCTCAAACTCTTCCAAAAAATTGCAGAGGAAGGAACACTCCCAAATTCGTTCTATGAAGCCACCATCACCCTGATACCAAAATGAGACAAAGATATCACAGAAAAAAAGAAAATTACAGACCAATATCACTGACGAACATAGATGCAAAAATCCTCAACAAAATACTCGCAAGCAGAATCCAACAACATATTAAAAGGATCATACACCATGTTCAAGTGAGATTTATCCCAGAATGCAAGGATTCTTCAATATATAAAAATCAATGTGATACACCATATTAACAAGTTAAAGAATAAAAACCTTATGAACATCTCAATAGATGCAGTAAAAGCTTTTGACAAAATTCAACACCCATTCATGATAAAAACTCTCAAGAAAATGGGCAAAGAGGGAACCTATTTCAATATAATAAAGGCCATATATGACAAATCTACAGCAAACATCATACTCAATGGTGAAAAACAGAAAGCATTTCCACTAAGATCAGGAAAAAGAAAAGGATGACCACTCTCGCCTTATTCAACATAGTTTTGGAAGTTCTAGCCATGGCAATCTGAGAAGAAAAAGAAATAAATGGAATCCAAACTGGAAAAGAAGAAGTAAAACTGTCACTGTTTGCAGATGACATGATACTATACATAGAAAATCCTAAAGATGTCACCAGAACACTACTACAGCTAATGAATGAATTTCATAAGGTTGCAGGATGCAAAGTTAATGCACAGAAATCTCTGGCATTCCTGTACACTAACAACAAAAAGCCAGAAAGAGAAATCAAATAAAAAAATTCCATTTACCATCACAACAAAAAGAAAAAAATACCTAAGCATAAACCTACCTAAGGAGGCAAAAGATTTGTACTTAGAAAACTATAAAACACTGATGAAAGAAATCAAACATAACATAAACAGATGGAGAGATATACCATGTTCTTGGATTGTAAGAATCAATATTATGAAAATGACTATACTACCCAAAGCAATCTACAGATTCAATGCAACCCCTATCAAACTATCAATGGCATTTTTCACAGAATTGGAACAAAAAATTCTACAATCTGTATGGAAACACAAAAGATCCCGAATAGCCAAAGCAATCTTGAGAAAGAAAAACGGGACTGGAGGAATCAGGCTACCTGATTCAAACTATACTACAAAGCTACAGTAATCAAGACAGTATGGTACTGGCAGGCACAAAAACAGAAATACAGATCAGTGGTACAGGATAGAAAGCCCAGAGATAAACCCACGCACATATGGTCACCTAATTTTTGACAAAGGAGGCAAGAACATACAATGGAGAAAAGACAGTCTCTTCAATAAGTGGTGCTGGGAAAACTGGACAGCTACACGTAAAAGAATGAAATTAGAATACTCCCTAACAACATACACAAAAATAAACTCCAAATGGATTAAAGACCTAAATGTAAGACTGTATAAAACTTGTAGATGATAACATAGGAAAAACACTCTTTGACATAAAACACAGCAAGATCTTTTTTGACCCACCTCCTAGAATAATGAAAATAAAAACGAAAATTAAAAAACGGGACCTAATGAAACTTAAAAGCTTTTGCACAGCAAAGGAAACCATAAACAAGAGAAACAGACAACCCTCAAAATGGGAGTAAAAATTTGCAAATGAAACAGTGGACAAAGGATTAATATCCAAAATATACAAACAGTTCATGCAGCTCAATATCAAAAACAACAAACAACCCAATTAAAAAATGGGTGGAACACTTAAATACACATTTCACCAAAGAAGACATATAGATGGCCAAAAGGCACATGAAAAGATGCACAACATCACTAATTATTAGAGAAATGCAAATCCAAACTACAATGAGGTATCACCTCACACTGGTCAGAATGGCCATCATCAAAAAAACTACAAATAATAAATGATATTGATAAATGGAACATGATAGAAAGCCCAGAGATAAACCCACGCACATATGGTCACCTAATTTTTGACAAAGGAGGCAAGAACATACAATGGAGAAAAGACAGTCTCTTCAATAAGTGGTGCTGGGAAAACTGGACAGCTACACGTAAAAGAATGAAATTAGAATACTCCCTAACAACATACACAAAAATAAACTCCAAATGGATTAAAGACCTAAATGTAAGACTGTATAAAACTTGTAGATGATAACATAAAAATAGAATTACCATATAACCCAGCAATCCCACTACTGGGCATATACCCTGAGAAAACCATAATTCAAAAGGACACATGTATCTCAATGTTCATTGCAGCACTATTTACAATAGCCAACACATGGAAACAACCTAAATGTCCAATGATAGATGAATGGATAAAGAAGATGTGGTACATATATACAATGGAATATTACTCGGCCATAAAAAGGAAAGAAATTGGGTCATTTGTAGAGATGTGGATGGACCTAGAGTCTGTCATACAGAGTGAAGTGAGCCAGAAAGAGAAAAACAAATATCGTATATTAACGCATATATGTGGAATCTAAAAAATGGTACAGATGAACCTATTTGTAGGGCAGGAATAGAGACATGGACAAAGAGAATGGACATGTGGACACAGTGGGGAAAGGGGAGGGTGAGATGAATTGGGAGATTAGGTTTGACATAAATACACTACCATGTATAAAATAGATAGCTAGTGGGAACGTGCTGTAAAGCACAGGGAGTTCAGCTCAGTGCTCTGTGATGACCTAGATTTGGGGGGAAAAGGGGGAGGGAGGTCCAAGAGAGAGGGGATATAGGCATACATATGCTGATTCACTTCATTGTACAGCAGAAACTAACACAACATTGTAAAGTAATTTTAGTCCAATAAATAAATAAATAAAATATACAATCTTTACCTAAGTACTTATCTCAGTATGATTGTGGGAGGAACCCAATTTAAGGCTCTGATATTGCAAGGTTTTTCTACGGGTCAGAAATAACACTCACAAATATACCAAGAAAAATTCTGGTACGTTTTAGCACCCTTGAAATGGTGATATTATACATGTGCCAGAATTAGTACCTGAAGTTCATTGCTAGATATTGTGCTAAGTCTATTTTGTATGTTATCTCTAATTTGCACAATAATTCTATAATACAGATACTTATTTTCCTAATTTTAAGTAAACTTTAAGTGATAACATCAGTATGACATAACCAAGTATGTGCTAAAGTTAATATATGAACCTAAGTCTGTCTGAAACCAAAACCTGTGTTTTTTGGTATTATACTATGTTACCTCTTGTTTAAAAAAAAATTAGTTAGCATGCCCTCTGGATTCATCCATGTTGTCACAAATGGCAGGATGTCATTTATATGGCTGAATAATATTTCATTATATATTGTATTTATATTTATATATATATATATTCCATCACTCATATATATCACATGTGTGTGTGTATATATATATATATCATATTTTCTCTTTCCATTCATCCAGCAAAGTACATTTAGGTTGTTTCCACATCCTGCTATTGTGAATAATGCTGTGGTGAAGTTGATTTCATAGATATAGAGAAAAGAATGGTGGTTGCCTGGGGCTGAGGGAAGGGGAAATGGGGTGATGTAGGTCAAGGGGTACAAATTTTCAGTTATAAGTTCTGAGGCTCTAATGTACAGCATGGTGACTAGAGTTAAAGAATATGGTATTGTATACTTGAAAATTTCTGAGAATAGATCTTAAGCATTTTCACCACAGGGAGGGGAAAGGAGATAACTATGTTAACTATGTAAGGTGATGGATGTGTTAATTATCATGATTTGGGCAATTATTCTACAATATACATGTATATCAAATCATTACATCATATACTTTAAATATATGCAATTATATTTGTCAACTATTCCTCAATAAAGTTAAAAAAAACAACAAAGTATATCAGCCATCTGGATATCTAAAAGAAAAGTTCAGGTGCAGTATTAAGCTTAAAACCCTGATTTCTAATGTAGTCATAGCATATTTTCATGCTGCACCAATGATAAAGACTATTTTACTTTCTTTCAAAAGGAAATAAAACATTAATTTTTAAAGATTACACAAATAAATGTAGTAAAACTCCATTGGGGGAATTAAAAATAAAAGTTTTTATTTCTATTGTCTGAAATGATATATAAATAACTGAACCATATCTTTATTTCACTGATGCTTTTTCATGCCATGGTAATTTAATACAACATACTAAATCTCTCAGGCTAACCAATTAATTTGAAGTACGAATTATAGTGTACTTCTCACATTCAATACACATATATGCATATCAATCATAAAAGAATAATCAAATTGCATATGATGGCAACCAACATAGTATTTATTTGGATGGTTTATTTTAAAACAGTAGTAAACTTTTCATTTTTCTTTACCATAAAACCTTTTTCTATATATCTTATCACCTAGAAATTTTCAACAATATGTTTATTATTCAGTCATAAGTTGACCTATAATGAGGTAATACATATATGCAGTGGTTAAAAGTATGGCCTGTGGAGCCAGGAAATTCTCAGTTTCAAATTCAGCTACACCACTTGTCAGTCATGCAATTCAAGGTAAATAACTTTACATCTCTGAGCATCACTTTCCTCACCTACAAAGAGAGATATAATACCTCAGAAGTCTTTTGTGTGTATAAAATGAGATAAACTATGTATATCATTCCTAACAGGGTATGGCAAACAATAAGTAATAAGGTGATAATTACTATTGTTTTTTTCCCTTTATGTTCTTGCTGCTATTAGTTAAATTTTTATTTAAATGTAAAAATATTTTTATTAATCTTAAAATCTCACTTTATGAAGACCATTTTGTTCACTATCTGTCCTCCTTCATTTATTAATTTCTCTGGTGCTCTCTCTTGCACTCTCTCTCTCTCCCCACTCCTTCTGGGGCCCCCATTATGCATATACTGATCTCTCTGATGGTATTACATAAACCCCTTAAGCTTTCTTCACTCTGTTTCATTCTTTTTACTTTTGTTCCTCTGATAGCATTATTTCCAATGATATGTATTCAAATTCACTGATTCTTTCTTCTGCTTTAGTCTGCCATTAAAGTCCGGTAGGAAATTTTTTCAGTTCAGTTACTGTGTTCTTCAGCTTCATACTTTCTATCAACATTTGGTACTTTCAGCATTACCTCTCCCTCTGATGAAATTCTCACTTTGCTCATGCAATGTTTTCTTGACCTTGGTAAGAATCTTTATGACAGTTATTTTGATTTCTCTGTCAGGTAAATCATGTAACTCCATTTCTTTAGAGTCAGTTTCTGATAGTACACTAGGTGCTAAGGAACAAAAATTAATAAGAAACCATCACTGACTTCAAGGAATTTTCAGTGATAAGGAAAAGGAAAGAGATCATTAAATGACTGCAATGCAATAAAAACTATCATAGCAGAGGCCGGTAAATCATAGAAGAGGTGCCTGTAAATATACAGGTAGAGAGGGCCAAACCTGCCTGGGAGGTGCTGTGTCTCAGAGGAAGAAATGCTGGCCTGAGTCTGAACTAACATTTTACCAAGTAGAGAAAGGCATCTGGGGCACAGAGAAAACAGCATCTGCAAAGGTACAAAGACTTGAGAGAAGTTGGTGGACTGGGGAACAGCAAGCAATTAAATACGGCTTTTTATCAAAGCTAACAGAAAATTAATCTTTCCACATCTTTTTAATTGTTGGTAAAAATAATCATGGTACTTAGGGTTCAGAGAACTGTCATATTACTGGAATGTCCCTTCAATCACACACACACATGCAAACACATTATTCAAAACCAAAAATAATCAACAACTGTTTATAAAACAGTTATGTTTAACTTTCTCAATATTTTCAACATATTCTGAATACCTACTGTGTGCTTATATATTCAGAGTATGAGGCTCAGATATAAAGAAGTTAACAAGATTCAACTACTACTGGGTGGAAATTCACAATTAAGCCCTATTCTCCCCTATCAGAATACTCACAGCATTTGCTGTTTACGAAGTATATTACTTTTTCTGTTTTGTTTGTGTTCAACTGAATCTTTTCTTTAATTGCTTCTTTATAGAGAAGACTGCTCTCAGAAGGACTAAGAACCAGGTATACAGTAGACATTGAATAATTATTAATTTATCAAGTATTCAAATTATATTAGTTTTATTCCAAAAGAAATAATATCTGGATATTTGATAAAACATAAGGTACTGCATAAATGTTCATTAGTACTACCATTATCCTTCTAATCATTTATCACAACAAAAACATAGCACTTCATTTTTAAGTATTTCCAAGTTAGTTTATTCAAAATAGATTTTTCCTGACAACTTATTTCATTATGGTAAAAAATTAAATGGGATGAATCACACTAAATGATCAGATGGCATTAGATTCCAAAAATGACTCACTAGACAAGCTCAAAAGAAAAGGCCTTTGATACACTCACCACTTTCAAAGCAAGCATCAAAGATAAGATGTCCTTTCTTGGGCTGTCCACAGTATCCAGTTGGAAGCACCATATATTTGCTCACATTCCCTCCGATGGTATCATCATTTCCCAGATCACTGCCTATTGTTCAAAAAATTGGCTCATGTTAAACAGAAATCATAATGCATTTAGTAACAGAAGTCCAATAAAATTTTTATCATTAATTTCACCCCTCCCCTGTAATTTGGTGCTTATCCAGGCATTAAAAATATTAACCACATATTGTGGTGGAGTAGAAAGAGAATAGATTTTTAAATCAAAAAGATATGGGCTCAAATCTTATTGCTACTACATATTAATTCTCTGCGTCACAAAGCAATCAAACAAATCCCTTTAAGCCTCAGTTTCTCTCATCCACAAAAAGGGAATGGTAAAACCCATATTTCTAAATTGTGTTATGAGAATTAGGTATGAAAAACATCTAGTATAACTACTGAAATGCAAAAGATGTTTGTATTTCAGTGCACAAGTGAGACTCATTGTAAGAGGTGGAGCTGTAAAAGAAAACAATCCTCTGCACCTCAGGGAAGAGCAGCAAACAGTCCTGGGCCTAAGACTATATATCAACATTATTGAAGGTCCCCTACCCCTGGGGAAGGAGTAAAAGCCAATCTCTCACAAAACATATCAAAGATTCAAAGCAGAATTAAAAGAGGAAAGAGAAGTGGGATCACTGAAAAAACTCCACTCCAACACCAGAACATACAGGGCTTGCCTAAGACCTAGGCTAGACCAGTATAACAGAAACACTCCTAATCCCTCAATACCAATATAGCAAGCACTGGATAACAAACAAAGCAATCTAATTCTAGCATAGGGACAAAAGCATAGATAGAAGCCCCCTCTGTAATAGGAGTATCCAAGGGAAGGACAAAAGTTTAGGGTGGAGCAGAATATTGAAGAAAAACCCTCAATCACCCTAGCCCTTTCCTTCATGAATAAAGTATCACTAGAAGCATATGAAGCCAGTGGCAAACTGAAGACAACCATAGCAACAATGAAACTCAACCCAGCTTAACTCCTGACTGGGTAGATATAAGCCCTCAAACAAATGCACCTAGGAGAAGAGGTGCAAGCATTGTGGCATAAAATATTTATATCATTCTCTATGGTTCTACATGAGTTATACTGCATTCAATAAAAAATTGTGGGGCTTCCCTGGTGGCGCAGTGGTTGCGCGTCCGCCTGCCGATGCAGGGGAACCGGGTTCGCGCCCCGGTCTGG
>NC_041217.1:142615729-142620077 GCF_002837175.3 Physeter macrocephalus
CCGTGAGCCTGCGCGTCCGGAGCCTGTGCTCCGCAACGGGAGAGGCCGCAGCAGAGGGAGGCCCGCATACCAAAAAAAAAAAAAAAAAAAATTGTGGAACATACAAAAAACTCAAGAAAAAAACAACCTACTATCTTGGGAGAAAAAATAAACAGAACTAAATTCAGAAATGACCCGATACTGGAATCATCAGACAATGAATTTAAAATAACTAAGAATAATGTGTTAAATTTTCTAGTAGAAAATGAGGACAAAATGCATGAACAAATGGAGAATTTCAGTAGAGAGATGGAAATTACAGCAATAAGCCAAAAGGAAATGCTAAAGCTAAAAAACACAATAAAAGAGATAAAGAATGTCTTCAGTATACCCATCAGTAGGCTTGACACAGATGAGGAAAGAACTGTGAGCTCCAAATCAATAGAAATAAACTGAACAAAAACAAGGAAAAGAAAAGAAAAAAAAAACAGCACCTAAGAGCTGTGGAATAAAATAAAATAATCTAATGTACGTATAACTGGAATTCCAGAAGGAGATAGGAGGGAAGAAGAAATATTTGAAGAGATAATACCTGAAATTTTCCCACATTTAATGAAGGATATACAACTACAGTCCCAAGAAGCACCAAGCAGAATATACTTTTTAACTTGGTATTTCATATTTTAAAATATAAATCACATAAAAATGAACTAAGATAAAAAATTAGACTACTCATAAGAAAATGAAAAACAGAAGTCAAAGGAATAACATCTTTAAGTTATTGAAAGAAAAAAATGTCAATCTAAAATTTTAGACCTGGGACTTCCTTGGTGGTCCAGTGGTTAAGATTCCGCACTCCCAACGCAGGGGCCCCGGGTTCGACCTCTGGTCAGGGAACTAGATCCCACATGCTGCAACTAAGAGCCCACATGCCACAACTAAAAAGAGCCCGTATGCTTCAACTAAAAGATCCTGCATACCACAATGAAGATCCTGCACACAGCAATGAAGATCCTGTGTGCTGCAACTAAGACCCGGTTGCAGCCAAATAAATAAATAAATAAATAAATAAAATTTTAGACCCAGTGGAAATATCTTTCAAAACTTAAAGCCACAATAAAAGTATTTTGAGAAAAACAAAAGATGAGAAAATTCATTATCAGCAGTCTGGTATTACAAAAAATTTTAAAGAGAGTTCTTCTGGCAAAAGGAAAAATGATACCAGGCATAAACAAAGGAAGGAAGGAACTCGAGAAATGATATAATTTGACATAAATATAAATGTTATTTTTAATCACTCTAAAAGATACATGACCAGCTAAAGAAAAGAGCAATGAACTGTGGGTTTATGCCATAAGTAAGAGTAAAATATATAGCAGTAATAGCACAAAAGATAGGAAGAAGCAACTGGAAGTACTGTCTAAATTTCTTAAACTAAATATAAAACTGCATAATATTGTTTGAAAGTAGATGAACTATAATAAAGATGTACATTGAAAAGCCTAGGATAAACACTAAAAAATAGTATTAAATAAGCCAATAGTGAACATAAAATGGAACTAAAAGAAATAGCTAATTAATCCAAAAGGAAGCAAAAAACAAAAGAGGAGAGAGGGAACAAAGAACAGATGGAGCAAGTAGACAAAAACTACCACAATATTATAATTAAATGCAAACATATATTAAATAATCTTACATGTAATTTAGGCAATTTTATAATAAAATTATGCCAGAATAAATACATAGGAAAAACCAATGAGATGCTGTCTATAGAAAATCAAGTTTAAATATAAAGACATGGGTAAGTTAAAGGTAAAAGGATTTAAAAGACATGCCACGCAAACAATAATCAAAACAGACTCAGAGAGGTTATATTAAGGTCAGACAGTGTAGAATTAAGAACAAGAAATAATACTAGGCATAAAGAGAGACATTATATAATAAGGGGGTCAATTCATCAAGAATACATAAAAATCCTAAATATGTATGCACCTAAAAACAGAGCTTCAAAACACATGAAGCATAATTGATAGAAATAATTACATTGGAACTCCTTCAACACTACCATCTCTGTAATCAATAGAAGTTGACAAATTAACAACATAAGGAATGAAAAATGGAACACCACTAAAATCCTACAGGCATAATAAGGGAATATCATGAACAACCTTAAGCCATAATTTTGTGAACTAAGATGAAATGACAAAGCAGACTAGTACATTACAAAAAAAGAAAACTAAATTCCCAGGCTTCCTTATGAATGCAGAC
The DNA here is from genome assembly GCF_002837175.3 of Physeter macrocephalus. Lineage (NCBI taxonomy): Eukaryota > Metazoa > Chordata > Mammalia > Artiodactyla > Physeteridae > Physeter > Physeter macrocephalus. The sequence goes on from NC_041217.1 coordinate 142,617,977, forward strand.
TCAATATCCTCAGCAAATTATTAGCAAATCAATGTAAAAAGTATAATACATAATGACCAAGTACAATTTATCTTGGGAATGCAAGATTTGTTCAATGTTCAGAAATCAATGCAATTCACCGTATCCACAGACTAAAAATCAAATCTATATGATCATCCCAGTAGATGGGGAAAAAATTCTGATAAAATTAAATATCTATTATCAGCATGAGAAGAATTAAAGGGAATTCCTCAACCTGATTAGTGTATATATTTATATGTTACATAATATATATAAAGAATACAGCTAAATTATATTTAATTGTTAAAGACTAAAATTTTTCTGCCTAATAGTGGACACATGACAAGGATGTCCATTCTCATCACTCCTATTCAACATCATTCTAAGGGTTCTAAACAAGAAGACAAGAAAGAGAAAACAAGAAGACAAAAAGGAGAAATAAAAGGTATACAGGGCTTCCCTGGTGGCGCAATGGTTGAGAGTCCACCTGCCGATGCAGGGGACATGGGTTCATGCCCTGGTCTGGGGAGATCCCACATGCCGCTGAGCGGCTGGGCCCGTGAGCCATGGCCACTGAGCCTGCGTGTCTGGAGCCTGTGCTCCGCAACGGGAGAGGCCACAACAGTGAGAGGCCCGCGTACCACAAAGAAAAAAAAAAAAAAAAGTATACATACTGTCTCTATTCATAGACAACATAATTGTCCAGATAGAAAATCTCAAAAAATTTACTAAAAGCTACTATATAATAAATGAGTTCAGCAAGGTTACAGGACAAAAGGTCAATATAAAAAATCCATTGTATTTCTTATACTAGCAACAAACAACTGTAAATTAAAATAAAAAGCACTAACGTGTACAATAACACCAAAAGATACAAAATATTTAGGTATAATCTGACAAATCTGTGCAAGATCTGTATGCTTAAAATTAAAAACACTGATATATCAAAAAGGGCCTAAATAAGTAGAAAAATAAGCCATGTTAATGGATTAGAAGACTCACTATTGCCAAGATATCAATTCCCCATAAATTGATCTATAGACTCAGCACAATCCCAACCAAATACCCAGCAAGGTGGTTCTAAATTTATGTGGAAAGGTAAACAACCTAAAACAACCAAAACAATTTTCTTAAGGAATAGTATGGAATTAGAGAGGTGATAGACACATACTTCATTGGAACAGAACAGACTGTGTAGAAATACATCCACACATATATTGTCAGTTGTTTTTTAATAAAAGTATAAAGTTAATTCAATGTATAGAGGGTAAATTTACCCCAAATGGTGTTGGACGAGTTAGTAATCCATATACTAAAACCAACCACACATCACACATAAAAATTAATGCAAAATAAGTCAAACACCCAAATGTAAAATATAAAATCTATAGAAGAAAATATGAAGGTTTTCCACACACAAAAGAAGAATGAGGTTAGACCCTTACCTGACACCATATACAAAAATTAACTCTAAATGGATCAAAGACCTACATGTGACAGATGAAACTATAAAACTCTTAGAAAAAAACAGAGGGAAATATCCATGTCATTAATTCTTGATTTGGCAATGATTTCTTGGATATGACACCAACAGCACTGCCAACAAAAGAAAAAAATAAAATAAACTTCATCTACATTAAGAATATGTGTGCATTAAGCACCATCAACAGAGTAAAATGACAACCTAAAGAAAAAAAAATCTGTGAATTACAGAGCTGATAAGAGGTTAACATCCAGAATATATAAAGAACTCCGACAACTCAGCAACCAAAAAAAAAAAAAAATTCCAAAATAGGCAAAGAACTTGAATAGACATTTCTCCAAAGAAATACAAGTAGCCAATAAGTACATAAAAAGATACTCAACAACACTAGTCATTAAGTAAAAACAAATCAAAACCATGAGCTATGGGCTTCCCTGGTGGCGCAGTGGTTGAGAATCCGCCTGCTGATGCAGGGGACATGGGTTCGTGCCCCGGTCCGGGAAGATCCCACATGCCGCAGAGCGGCTGGGCCCGTGAGCCATGGCCGCTGAGCCTGCGCGTCCTGAGCCTGTGCTCCGCAAAAGGGAGAGGCCACAACAGTGAGAGGCCCGCGTACCA
>NC_041217.1:142620297-142631864 GCF_002837175.3 Physeter macrocephalus
CGATGCAGGGGACACGGGTTCGTGCCCCGGTCCGGGAAGATCCCACATGCCGCAGAGCGGCTGGGCCCGTGAGCCATGGCCGCTGAGCCTGCGCGTCCTGAGCCTGTGCTCCGCAAAAGGGAGAGGCCACAACAGTGAGAGGCCCGCGTACCACAAAAAAAAAAAAAAAAAAAAAAAAAAAACCATGAGCTACCACTTCCCACCTATTAGGATGGCCACTATCAAAAAAATGAAAAATAATTTGGCCAAGACATAGAAAAACCAGAACCCTTGCACATTGCTGGTGGGAGATTATAATGGTACAGCCACTGTGGAAAACAGGCTGGTGGCATAAAAACAGTTTCAAACATAAAATTACCACAGACCCAACAATTCCACTCCTAGGCATATACTCAAAAGAACTGAAATTAGGGACTCAGATACTTGTACACCAATGTTCATAGCAACATTATTCTCATAGCCAAAAGATGGAAACAACGCAAATTCCATCAACATATGAATAAAATTTTTAATATTGTAGATACATACAATGAAATATTTACTATTCAGCCATAAAAAGGAATGAAATTCTGATATAGGCTACAACATGGATGAACCCTGAAAACATTAGGCAAAATGATAAAAGCCAGACAATGACAAATATTGTATGATTCCACTTATATGAGGTACCTAGAATAGGCAAATTCATAGAGAAAGAAAGTAAAATAGAGGTTATGAGGAGCTGGATGGAGGAGGGAATGGGAGTTATTATTTAAAAGGTAGAGAAAGTTTCCATTTCAGATGATGAAAAAGTTCTGGAAAAGGTAGTGGTGGTGGTTACACAACAGTGTGAATGTACTTAATGCCACTGAATTGTACACTTAAAATGGTTAAAATGTGGGCTTCCCTGGTGGCGCAGTGGTTGCGAGTCCTCCTGCTGATGCAGGGGACACGGGTTCGTGCCCCGGTCCGGGAAGATCCCACATGCCGCAGAGCAGCTGGGCCTGTGGGCCATGGACGCTGAGCCTGCGCGTCCGGAGTCTGTGCTCCACAATGGGAGAGGCCACAACAGTGAGAGGCCCGCAAACAGCAAAAAAAAAAAAAAAAAAAAAAAATGGTTAAAATGTTAAATGTTATGTACATTTTACCACCAAAAAAACCCTAAACATGAAATAAATGGAAAGTATTTTTTTCAGTGGCCAAATGAAAAAGAAGTATGAGAATATCTGTGTATCCTTATGTTAGGCAAGATTTTTCTATATAAGACATGAAAATCAAAAACCATAAAAGAAAAAAGTTATAAACTGGATTTTATTAAATTAAAATTTGCTGCTCTTTGAAAGGCATTATTAATTACAAGAAAAAGTCAAGCCACGGACTGAGAGAAAATACTTGCAACACACATATCTGATTAAGGACTATATCAAGAATACATAAAAGATTTTATCAGATATTTCACCAAAGAGGATAAATAGGTGTAAAATAAGTCCATGAAAAGATGCCCAACAGCATTAGTCAATAGGGAAATGCAAATTAAAACCACAATGAAATACTACTACATACTTTAAAAGGCTAAAATCAAACTGACCAAACCAAGAATTGATGATGACACACTCAATTGAAACTTTCATGCATTTCTAGTAGAAATGTAAAGTGGTATAACCACTCTGAAAAATAGTTTAGCACTTTGTTATAAAATTAAATATACACTTAACATACAACCCAGATATTCCACTCTTAGGTGGAATACCAAAGAGGTGTAAAAACATATGTTCAGAAAAAAAAAAAAAAACCCTACACATGACTGTTTACAGCAGCTTTGTTCATAATTACCCCAAAACTGGAAACAATCCAAATGCTTTCAACTGGTGAATGTATAAACAATCTCTGGTACATCCATGCAATGGCATACAAATCAGCAATAAAATGGAAGAAATTATTGACACACATGACCACATGTGTGAATCTCAAGTGCACTATAATAAGAGGAAGAAGCTGAACTGTAAAGTCTACATCCTTTATAATCCAATTATATAACATTTTTAAAAGGCAAAATTAGGTATTTTTAAAAAACAAAAATCTGTGGCTGTCAGGGGCTGCAGATAAAAAAAGGGGTTGACTACAATTTAATCAATCAAATTGTACAATCAAATGTATAATACAATCAAAACTTTGAAATCTTCTTTGACCCCTGCCTATCTCAGCAGAGTTATTATACCTTCCTCTCATTTGCCAGAGTAGTATATATGCACACATGTGTGTTAAATGGTGAATGTCTGCAACAGTGACTTGCAAACTCTTCCAGAAAACTCCTCAAGGTACTCAGGGATAGTGGAGAGGAAAGCAGTTGCTAATACGACAACTACTAGCCATGAGAGAGTAACTAGGACTAGATCCATACTCCCACCATAAACAACTAGAAAACTGGACAAATATATACAAAACAACTCTTTTCAGACTTACATGACAAGCAGTTGCCAAACTGTGATGCCTGAGAGAAAGGGAAAAAATGAGGTGCACCTAATATTAGTACTAGTTTTTAGATTAGTGGCACTTTCTGGAAGATGGTACAAGAAGAGTGTTCCCAAACACAACAGGGTGGTTTTCTGAGTTGAGAAGACAGAAGTAAGAGTTTGGAGAGACTGAGCAAAGTTTGTAGGTCAGACTATTGACGAGGAGAGCACTACGAGAGCCAGAGCAACAAAATTCTACAGAATATCTGCTTAAGACCTTGTCTGAATGCAAAGCCATGTAGAGTGAAACTCCATGAGACCAGACAAAGAGTGACTAGGAAGCTGTAGATTAACAATTTCCAAAGTGCACATGGCTGGGAAACATTCAAGATGCAACCATACAGAATGGAGAATCCATGTTGAAAACTCAAGGCATTAAGTAGAGATCCCAGAAAGGGATCTCTAGCCATGAACAATTAGAAAATGAAATTTGAAACACAGTACCATTTATAAGACCATCAAAAACACAAAATACCCAGCCTTAAATTAACAAATTATATATAAGAACTGTATACTGAAAACTAAAAAAAAAAATTGCTGATGGATATTAAGGAAGACCCAGTTAAATGGCAAGGTATACCATGTTCATGGATTAGAGAACTCATTATTGTTAAGGTGACAACTTTCCAAAAATTGGTCTCTAGATTCAATGCCATACCAATCAAAATCTCAGCAGCATTTTTTCTAGAAATCAACAAACTGACTCTAAAATTTATATGGAAATTCAAAGGGCCTGAAATAATCAATATGATTTTGAAAAATAAGAGATGAAGAACTTACACGATAAGACTTCTGGAAAGTCATATAAATCAGTGGACCAGAATACAGGGTGAAGAAATACATCCACATACATACAGTCATTAAGTTTCAACAAAGGTGTAATGATAATTTAATATGGAAAGAACAGTTTATAAAACAAATAGTGCTTGAAGAACTGGACAGCTCTTTAGGGAAAAAAATGAACCTCATATATATGTATAATGATGGTGGAGGTCATATGGGTGTACATTATATATTTGCCAAAACTATTAAATTGTTGAGTAAAAATAGGTACATTTCATTATATGTAAACTATATCTCAAAAAGATTATTTTTAAATGTTTAAAAGTGAAAGCAAGAATTGATTCTCATGTCACAGAATTAATCCATATATATGGATGGAGATTTTACATAAATATACATATATATACATATATACATACATATAAAGTAAAATTATCCTATGACTCATACCTCTCAAACCCTGTTCTCATTTCCTAGCTGAAAATGCTCTTAACCACTTCTGTTTTTTCCTTTCTCAGGTATTATTCTACACAATATCTTTATTCCTCTATATCTTAATTTATCAACATCGAACAGTATCTATTGAAACTCTTATATGAAAGTCTCTTTCTAACAACTTTTGTTAGTTCTATTCTTATTTTAATTATTCTGTTGAGTTGGTTATCATTGTGAGCAGTATTCCCAGGGGGCATTTTGGAAATTTGTTGAGGCATTTTTGTTTGTTTTCATAATTGAAAGAGCACTGATGGCACTTGAGTGGTAGAGACCAGGGATGCTAGAGGTAGTGCAAAGTAGAGAAAAGTCCAGGATGACTTCCAAATGTCAGATATATTCATATATTCATGTATACAGATATCCATCTATGTAAAACTCTTAGTTATAATTATGTGAGCTTAGAACCTAACTGTTCTACACATGCAAAGCATTTTGTATGGCTTTAATAAACACTGATTTTTCCAAGGAACTATCTAACATGTAAATCAAGGAAAGACTATAATTGATTTGTTCATAATTTCATCCTGAAGTATCACCATTTTAAAAAATCATGTCACCAACAGCATTATCACTCATTGTAACTGATTTGCTAATACAACACTCCTATATCAGTTAATATTTGTAGCAGTTGTGATTACAGTGATTCTCACACAAATGCAAACATTGGAACTCTTTATTATGTTTTCCATATGCCTAGATATATGCATATCCCTGTTTTTCCTTGTGGAGAAATCCTACTTGTCCTGTAGACCTATGTGAAATGTTATCTCCTCTAGGAAGTCTTACCTGACTTCCCCAAGCAATGACAGTCCTCTAGAATGATAGGAAGTCCTCTTCCCCAGCAATGATTGTTCCTCTACATTGCCACAGCATTTTGTTTATTCCTCAAAACATATTTACCTTTTTATTATTGATTTATTATGTATTCATCATGTGTGTCTTTTTACTCCTAGTGATTGTGGTTTCTCATCAGAAGAATCTAATGTCTTTTCTTTTTATCACCACTTTCTCCCTCCACCCCAGGTATGACACAATGCTTGGCACAACATCAGTAATCTACAAATAGTCATTGATTTACTGAAATAAAGAAGGACTTTTAGGAGCTAAATTTGATTTCAATATTGAATATTGGTTTTTGTTTGTCTATTGAGAGCACAGGGAATATATGATATTCATCAAAAGAACAAACAGAATCTTTATATCTACAGTTTACTAAGATAAACAGTTGTGATATAATGAGACCAAATAGTTAAAGAAAGGAAGACATCATAAACCCTGCATATACTGACAAAAAGACAGAAAGGGTGACTGGGCAGGGATACTGCAGTCCATAATGTTAATACAATATAATGCTTGATCATTTAAGTGCACAGTGGGGGAAATGCAAATTTATTATTCTCAGTGAAATATCTCAATTACACTATGAATGTATATAAAACCATTAAAAAGAATGGCATTTACAGTAGTAATAAAATAATCCAAGGTGGCATGGAATAATGAAATCATTGTTCTTATTGAATAATAACTTCTAACTTCTTTATGTGTGCATTTTAATGCTAGCCATATAGCTGTTTCACCCAGATTTTTTAACCCAAAGTTTCTACTCTTATTTTAAAATACCCTCACATTTAGTTACAGCAGCATGAATTAGTAGTAAGAATTTAGATTTCAAAGTCACAGAGAGCTGAGATTGAATCCATCTAATTCAGATATATATGCAGTATAACCCTTATTAAGTAATTTAACATAATCTCCTTAAGTCTTTCACTTAGAGATTGTTTATGTTGTTCTGAAGGGTACAGAAAATATATGTAAATCACTTAGAACATAGCATTTACTCAATAAGTAGTTGGTTATAACTATTATCACGCTCATTATCATTATTATCATCATTCTTAGTAAGACACCTGTATATTCAAAGAAATATATTTAACAAAAGAATAAAAGATTCAATTCTATTATAAAGTATAAGGGAGGATTCAGAAAAGGAAAGGCATAATTTAAATAGAAATTCATAAAGAATGTCTTACCAAAAGTCTATTCTTTGACGTAAACACTGAATATGGTAGCATCCAATTAAATTACAGACTATAAAACACCCTTATTATAGTGTGTAGAATATTTGTCTCCAAACATAGAGACAGTAACACAATGAATTTTTTCAAATTAAGGAAATTAGAGACAAAAGAGAAAATAAAATAATTGTGGTTTACCTTCAATGAAATAAAAGATCTAATCCTATTAATATTATTATTTACATGCCTTTAAAAATACTACATGGATAACAAATATTTAGCAATAAAAATTATGAACATATTTTGTGGAAGGAAAAACAAAGATATATATGTATAGATTTACCCAATGAAATGATATGATAATTACATCATATAATATTTTACTCTAATAAATAAGCCTGCTGAGAAATAAACTCTGGGGCTACATAGAATTTTTGACATTTAAGTCGGTTATGCTGATGACGGATGTGACAAAGGCTCAATTTGTTTTATTTTTTCATGGAAAACTACTTTACACAAAAGTTACAAGCAATTCATATTGGTCAAAAATGAGGAAAGCAGCTTATTAATTAAAACTGACCTTTATACAGAACATGAATTCCACCTCTCGGGCACAAACACCTTGGAAGAGGTAACAAATTACCTCTATGTATAAATGACATGCAGTTAAAGGGATCTGTCAAAAGTCCTATTATAAAGCCATATTTCCAAGGCTTCATCATTTTGAGAGAAAATTACATTGAAGATGAGACTTAATCCACAAATTCTGAGTCAAGTAAGTAAATCTAAAATTCCTACCTGAGGGTGTTTTAAGAAAGAGAACCTATTCATTTCAGGACTTTAATCTCAGTGAACTAGTACCGACTAAATAGCTTCTTCCTAGCATTTTATAAAATACCATGTTTGCTCTCATTGCAAATATATTTACAAGATATAGTTCAAGGACTCAAAAAAACAAAAATGTAAAAAAAATTATTTCCTAAATACACATATCCTAATTCTCTCTAGGCACATGTATCTACAACACAAATAAGATGTCTATATTTGTTAAGCTACAATCAATCACAGGATGTTTTGATTACCACACATGCATCGAAGATCTATTTTTCACCCACCTTATCTTGTGCAAGAACTAAGGAGAACGTATAAGATAAATAAGCTGTAAATCAATCTATCACTCAATAAAAGAATAAGGATATACTAATAATTAGCAATAACACTCTTAAAAAACTGACCATCTAGTCAAGGACTATACTGAAAATAATAAGATATATAATGAAAAAATGTTCTATTTCTGTAAGAAGGAAAAAATTCAGTACAGACAGTATAGTTTGGTGCCATGGAGTTTGGAAAAATATGGCCCTAAGGCTGAATCCTTGCTTGGCTACTTTTTAAGTGTATGATCAGGGATGAGGCCCAATTCAGCAAGCTATGGTCTTAGACTTCTCTATTTTAATTCTATAGCCTTTTAAAAGTAATGGCTGGCCCATTTTTCTCTGAAACAGTAGTTTGCATCCAATTCCCCAACATTTTAGAGTAAATTATCTCCCTCCCTTGCTCTTACCAGGACTCTAGTTATACCTTTTCTATTTTTTATTACAGCTAATTGCATATGCCTTAATATCTACTTCCCAACCAGTCACTTAAACACTAACTTTCCACTTATGTGTTAGTCACAGTTCAGGGTACTATATATTATTTTACTGCTATGAATAGAGACACCTGCATACACTGTAGTGCTAAAACATGCCTGATATACAGCAATTTTAATAAATAGTTGTTGAATTGAAATTTCAATTGAAAAAGAATTTTTAAAAATATATTCTTCTATTCCATATCAATTAGGAACAATGTTTTTCATTACCTCCTGGGCTATGGATATAGGGTTATTAATTTATTTAACAAAGCATTCATTTACAATTACTATGCACACACTATGTTAGGTTCTGGTAACACAAATAAAATTTTTTTAAATTCCTTTCCATCAAGGATATTACTGGGGGAGGCAAACCAGTAAACCAGTGCATTATAGTATAATGTGATAAATATTAGAAATGTGAGGTAACCTCAAGGTATTCCACAAGAGCGAAAAGAAGCAACGTCTAAATTTCCCTCACAGAAGGCTTCCTGAACAACCTTAAAAATATATGTAGAGGAGACCCTCAAGATGGCAGAGGAGTAAGATGTGGAGATCACCTTCCTCCCCACAAATACATCAGAAACACATCTACATGTGAAACAACTCCTACAGAACACCTACTGAATGCTGGCAGAAGACCTCAAACTTCCCAAAAGGCAAGAAACTCCCCACGTGCCTGGGTAGGGCAAAAGAAAAAAGAAAAAACAGAGACAAAAGAATAGGGAAAGGACTTGCAAGTCTGTGAGGGAGCTGTGAAGGAAGAAAACTTTCCACACACTAGGAAGCCCCTTCACTGGCGGATACAGGGGTGGTGGGGGGGAAGCTTTGGAGCCATGGAGGAGAGCACAGTAACAGAGGTGTAGAGGGCAAAGTGGAGAGATTCCCTCACAGAGGATAGGTGCCAACCTGCACTCACTGGCCTGAGAGGCTTCTCTGCTCACCCACTGGGGCAGGTGGGGGCTGGGAGCTGAGGCTCCGGCTTCAGAGGTCAGATTCCAGGGAGAGGACTGGGGTTGGCTGTGTGAATACAGCCTGAAGGGGGCTAGTGAGCCACAGCTAGCCGGGAGGGAGTCCAGGAAAAAGTGTGGAACTGCCTAAGAGGCAAGAGACCATTGTTTCGGGGTGCGCAAAGAGAGGGGATTCAGAACTCCAGAAAAGGGCGCAAGCAGCGGCTATCAGTGCGGACCCCAAAGACGGGCATGAAATGCTAAGGCTGCTGCTGCAACCACCAAGAAGCCTATGTGCAAGCACAGGTCACTATCCACACCACCCCTCCTGGGAGCCTGTGCAGCCTGCTACTGCCAAAGTCCCATGATCCAGGGACAACTTCCCCGAGAGAACACATGGCATGACTCAGGCTGTTGCAACGTCACATCAGCCTCTGCCGACACAGGCTTGCCCTGCATTCCATATCCCTCCCTCTCCCTGGCCTGAGTGAGCCAGAGACCCCTAATCAGTTGTTACTTTAACCTCGTCCTGTCTGAGCAAAGAAAAGATGCCCTCAGGCGACCTACACAAAGAGCCTGGACCAAATCCAAAGCTGAATGCCAGGAGCTGTATGAACAAAGAAGAGAAAGGGAAATTTCTTCCAGCAGCCTCAGGAGCAGCAGATTAAATCTCCACAATCAACTTCATGAACCCTGCCTCTCTGGAATACCTGAATAGATAACGAATCATTCCACAACAGGCGGAGGAATTTGGGAGCAACTGTAGACTTGGGGTTTGCTTTCTGCATCTAATTTGTTTATGGCTTTATGTCTATCTTAGTTTAGTATTTAGAGTTTATTATCATTGGTAGAATTGTTTATTGATTTGGTTGCTCTCTTCCTTTTCTAATATGTAGTTTTTTTACCTTCTTCTCTTTTTGTGAGGGTGTATGTATATGATTCTTTGTGTGATTTTGTCTGTATAGCTCTGCTTTTACCATTTGTCCTAGGGTTCTGTCTGTCCGTTTTTTTGTTGTTGTTTTTTGGGGTTTTTTTTCTTAGTATACTTTTTAGCGCTTCTTCTCATTGGTGGATTTGTTTTTTGGTTTGGTTGCTCTCTTCCTTCTTTCTTTCTTTCTTTAATTACTTTTTAATTTTTTAAAATTTTTATTTTACTAACTTTATTTTATTTATTTATTTTTTCTTTCTTTCTTTTTTTATTCCTTTTCTTCTCATCTGTGTGGCTGACAGGTCTTTGTGCTCCGGCCAGGTGTCAGGCCTGTGCCTCTGAGATGGGAGAAACGAGTTCAGGACATTGGTCCACCAGAAACCTCCTGGCTCCATGCAATATCAAACACCGAAAGCTCTGGTTGGTCCACCAGAGATCTCAACTCAAGGCTAAGACCCAGATCCACTAAACGACCAGCAGGCTACAGTGCTGGACACCATATGTCAAACAACTAACAAGACAGGAACACAACCTTGCCGATCAGCACAGAGGCTGCCTAAAATCATAATAAGGTCACAGACACCCCAAAACACACGACTGGATGCAGTCCTGCCCACCAAAAAGACAAGATCCATCCTCATCCACCAAAACACAGGCACCAATCCCCTCCACCAGGAAACCGGCACAACCCACGGAACCAACCTTAGCCACTGGCGGCACACACCAAAATGAACGGGAAAACGAACCTGCAGCCTGTGAAAAGGAGAAGCCAAACATGGTAAGTTAAGAAAATGAAAGACAGAGAAACACACAGCAGATGATGAAGCAAGGAAAAAACCCACAGACCAAACGAAGAGGAAATAGGCAGTCTACCTGAAAAAGAATTCAGAGTAATGATAGTAAAGATGATCCAAAATCTTGGAAATAGAATGGAGAAAATACAAGAAATGTTTAACAAGGACCTAGAAGAACTAAAGAGCAAACAGACAATGATGAACAACACAATAAATGAAATTAAAAATTCTCTAGAAGGAATCAATAGCAAAATAACTGAGGCAGAAGAATGGATAAGTGACCTCAAGATAAAATAGTGGAAATAACTACTGCAGAGTAGAAGAAAGAAAAAGAATGAAAAGAATATAGGAAAGTCTCAGAGACCTCTGGGACAACAATAATGAACCTATTTTTGAATTATAGGGGTTGCAGCAAAAGAAGAGAAAAAGAAAGGAACTGAGAAAATATTTGAAGAGATTATAGTTGAAAACTTCCCTAATACGGTAAAGGAAATAGCCACCCACGTCCAGGAAGCACAGACAGTCCCATACACAATAAATCCAAGGAGAAACACACTAAGACCATTATTAATCAAACTATCAAAAATTAAGTACAAAGAAAAAATATTAAAAGCAGCAAGGGAAAAACAACAAATAACATACAAGAGAATCCACATAAGGTTAACAGCTGATATTTCAGCAGAAACTCTGCAAGCCACAAAGGAGTGGCAGGAAATATTTAAAGTGATGAAAGGGAAAAACCTACAACCAAGATTACTCTACCCAGCAAGGATCTCATTCACACTCGACAGAGAAATTAAAACCTTTACACACAAGCAAAAGTTAAGAGAATTCAGCACCATGAAACCAGCTTTACAACAAATGCTAAAGGAACTTCTCTAGGCAGGAAATTCAACACAAGGAAAAGTCATACAATAACAAACCCAAAACACTTAAGAAAATGGTAAAGGGAATATACATATCGATAACTACCTTAAATGTAAATGTATTAAAGTCTCCAACCAAAACACAAAGACTGGCTGAATGGATACAAAAACAAGACCCATATATATGCTGTCTACAGGAGACCCACTTTAGACCTAGGGACACATACAGCCTGAAAGTGAAGGGATGGAAAAAGATATTCCATGCAAATGGAAATCAAAGAAAAGCTGGAGTAGCAATTCTCATATCAGACAAATTAGACTTTAAAATAGACTATTACAAGACACAAAGAAGGACACTACATAATGATCAAGGGGTCAATCAAAGAAGAAGACATAACAACTGTAAATATTTATGCACCCAATATAGGAGCACCTCAATACTTAAGGCAAATGCTAACATCCATAAAAGGGGAAATCAGCAGTAACACAACCATAGTAGGAGACAATTTCACCAATGAACATATCATCCAAAATGAAAATAAATAAGAAAACACAAGCTTTAAATGATACTTTAAACAAGATGGACATAATTGATATTTATAGTACAT
>NC_041217.1:142633876-142637471 GCF_002837175.3 Physeter macrocephalus
TATCTTAGTTTAGTATTTAGAGTTTATTATCATTGGTAGAATTGTTTATTGATTTGGTTGCTCTCTTCCTTTTCTAATATGTAGTTTTTTTACCTTCTTCTCTTTTTGTGAGGGTGTATGTATATGATTCTTTGTGTGATTTTGTCTGTATAGCTCTGCTTTTACCATTTGTCCTAGGGTTCTGTCTGTCCGTTTTTTTGTTGTTGTTTTTTGGGGTTTTTTTTCTTAGTATACTTTTTAGCGCTTCTTCTCATTGGTGGATTTGTTTTTTGGTTTGGTTGCTCTCTTCCTTCTTTCTTTCTTTCTTTAATTACTTTTTAATTTTTTAAAATTTTTATTTTACTAACTTTATTTTATTTATTTATTTTTTCTTTCTTTCTTTTTTTATTCCTTTTCTTCTCATCTGTGTGGCTGACAGGTCTTTGTGCTCCGGCCAGGTGTCAGGCCTGTGCCTCTGAGATGGGAGAAACGAGTTCAGGACATTGGTCCACCAGAAACCTCCTGGCTCCATGCAATATCAAACACCGAAAGCTCTGGTTGGTCCACCAGAGATCTCAACTCAAGGCTAAGACCCAGATCCACTAAACGACCAGCAGGCTACAGTGCTGGACACCATATGTCAAACAACTAACAAGACAGGAACACAACCTTGCCGATCAGCACAGAGGCTGCCTAAAATCATAATAAGGTCACAGACACCCCAAAACACACGACTGGATGCAGTCCTGCCCACCAAAAAGACAAGATCCATCCTCATCCACCAAAACACAGGCACCAATCCCCTCCACCAGGAAACCGGCACAACCCACGGAACCAACCTTAGCCACTGGCGGCACACACCAAAATGAACGGGAAAACGAACCTGCAGCCTGTGAAAAGGAGAAGCCAAACATGGTAAGTTAAGAAAATGAAAGACAGAGAAACACACAGCAGATGATGAAGCAAGGAAAAAACCCACAGACCAAACGAAGAGGAAATAGGCAGTCTACCTGAAAAAGAATTCAGAGTAATGATAGTAAAGATGATCCAAAATCTTGGAAATAGAATGGAGAAAATACAAGAAATGTTTAACAAGGACCTAGAAGAACTAAAGAGCAAACAGACAATGATGAACAACACAATAAATGAAATTAAAAATTCTCTAGAAGGAATCAATAGCAAAATAACTGAGGCAGAAGAATGGATAAGTGACCTCAAGATAAAATAGTGGAAATAACTACTGCAGAGTAGAAGAAAGAAAAAGAATGAAAAGAATATAGGAAAGTCTCAGAGACCTCTGGGACAACAATAATGAACCTATTTTTGAATTATAGGGGTTGCAGCAAAAGAAGAGAAAAAGAAAGGAACTGAGAAAATATTTGAAGAGATTATAGTTGAAAACTTCCCTAATACGGTAAAGGAAATAGCCACCCACGTCCAGGAAGCACAGACAGTCCCATACACAATAAATCCAAGGAGAAACACACTAAGACCATTATTAATCAAACTATCAAAAATTAAGTACAAAGAAAAAATATTAAAAGCAGCAAGGGAAAAACAACAAATAACATACAAGAGAATCCACATAAGGTTAACAGCTGATATTTCAGCAGAAACTCTGCAAGCCACAAAGGAGTGGCAGGAAATATTTAAAGTGATGAAAGGGAAAAACCTACAACCAAGATTACTCTACCCAGCAAGGATCTCATTCACACTCGACAGAGAAATTAAAACCTTTACACACAAGCAAAAGTTAAGAGAATTCAGCACCATGAAACCAGCTTTACAACAAATGCTAAAGGAACTTCTCTAGGCAGGAAATTCAACACAAGGAAAAGTCATACAATAACAAACCCAAAACACTTAAGAAAATGGTAAAGGGAATATACATATCGATAACTACCTTAAATGTAAATGTATTAAAGTCTCCAACCAAAACACAAAGACTGGCTGAATGGATACAAAAACAAGACCCATATATATGCTGTCTACAGGAGACCCACTTTAGACCTAGGGACACATACAGCCTGAAAGTGAAGGGATGGAAAAAGATATTCCATGCAAATGGAAATCAAAGAAAAGCTGGAGTAGCAATTCTCATATCAGACAAATTAGACTTTAAAATAGACTATTACAAGACACAAAGAAGGACACTACATAATGATCAAGGGGTCAATCAAAGAAGAAGACATAACAACTGTAAATATTTATGCACCCAATATAGGAGCACCTCAATACTTAAGGCAAATGCTAACATCCATAAAAGGGGAAATCAGCAGTAACACAACCATAGTAGGAGACAATTTCACCAATGAACATATCATCCAAAATGAAAATAAATAAGAAAACACAAGCTTTAAATGATACTTTAAACAAGATGGACATAATTGATATTTATAGTACATTCCATGTGAAAACACCATAATATATTTTCTTCTCAAGTGATCATGGAAGATTCTCCAGGATAGATCATATCTTGGGTCACAAATCAAACCTTGGTAAATTTAAGAAAATTGAAATCGTATCAAGTATCTTTTCTGCCCACAACACTATGAGACTACATACAAATTACAGGAAAAAAATCTGTAAAAAATAAAAACACATGGAGGCTAAACAATACACTACTAAATAACCAAGAGATCATGGAAGAAATCAAAGAGGAAATCAAAAAATACCTAGAAACAAATGACAATGGAAACACAATGACCTAAAACTTATGGGATGCAACAAAAGCAGTTCTAAGAAGGAAGTTTATAACAATACGATCCTACCTCAAGAAACAAAAAACATCTCAAATAAACAACCTAACCTTACCCCTAAAGCAATTAGAGAAAGAAGAACAAAAAAAACCCAAAGCTAGCAGAAGGAAAGAAATCATAAAAGTCAGATCAGGAATAAATGAAACAGAAATGAAGGAAACAATAGCAAAGGTCAATAAAACTAAAAGATGGTTCTTTGAGAAGATAAATAAAATTGATAAACCATTAGCCAGACTCATCAAGAACAAAAGGGGGAAGACTCAAATCAATAGAACTGGAAATGAAAAAGGAGAAGTAACAACTGACACTGCAGAAATACAAAGGATCGTGAGAAATACAAAGGATCATTACTACAAGCAACTATATGCCAATAAAATGGACAACCTGGAAGAAATGGACAAATTCTTAGAAAAGCACAACCTCCCAAGACTGCACCAGGAATAAATAGAAAATATAAGCAGACCAATCACAAGCACTGAAATTGAAACTGTGATTTAAACTCTTCCAACAAACAAAAGCCCAGGACCAGAGGGATTCACAGGCGAATTCTATCAAACATTTAGAGAAAAGCTAACACCTATCCTTATCAAACTCTTCCAAGATATAGCAGAGGGAGGAACACTCCCAAACTCATTCTACAAGGCCACCATCAGCCAGATACCAAAACCAGACAAAGATGTCACAAAGAAAGAAAACTACAGGCCAATAATACTGATGATCATAGATGCAAAATCCTCCACAAAATACTAGCAAACAGAATGCAACAGCACATTAAAATGGTCATACACCATGATCAAGTGGTGTTTATGCCAGGAATGCAAGGATTATTGAATATAAGCAAATCAATCAATGTGATA
>NC_041217.1:142642658-142644483 GCF_002837175.3 Physeter macrocephalus
AGAAATGAAGGAAACAATAGCAAAGGTCAATAAAACTAAAAGATGGTTCTTTGAGAAGATAAATAAAATTGATAAACCATTAGCCAGACTCATCAAGAACAAAAGGGGGAAGACTCAAATCAATAGAACTGGAAATGAAAAAGGAGAAGTAACAACTGACACTGCAGAAATACAAAGGATCGTGAGAAATACAAAGGATCATTACTACAAGCAACTATATGCCAATAAAATGGACAACCTGGAAGAAATGGACAAATTCTTAGAAAAGCACAACCTCCCAAGACTGCACCAGGAATAAATAGAAAATATAAGCAGACCAATCACAAGCACTGAAATTGAAACTGTGATTTAAACTCTTCCAACAAACAAAAGCCCAGGACCAGAGGGATTCACAGGCGAATTCTATCAAACATTTAGAGAAAAGCTAACACCTATCCTTATCAAACTCTTCCAAGATATAGCAGAGGGAGGAACACTCCCAAACTCATTCTACAAGGCCACCATCAGCCAGATACCAAAACCAGACAAAGATGTCACAAAGAAAGAAAACTACAGGCCAATATCACTGATGAACATAAATGCAGAAATCCTCAACAAAATACTAGCAAACAGAATGCAACAGCACATTAAAATGATCATACACCATGATCAAGTGGTGTTTATGCCAGGAATGCAAGGATTATTGAATATAAGCAAATCAATCAATGTGATAAACCATATTAACAAACTGAATGAGAAAAATGATATGATCATCTCAATAGATGCAGGAAAAGCTTTCAACAAAATTCAACACCCATTTAAGATAAAAACCCTCCAGAAAGTATGCATTAAGGGAACTTACCTCAACATAATAAAGGCCATATATGACAAACCCACGGTCAACATCACACTCAATGGTGAAAAACTGAAACCATTTCCACTAAGATCAGGAATAAGACAAGGTTGTCCACTCTCACCACTATTATGCAACATAGTTTTGGAAGTTTTAGCCACAGAAATCAGAGAAGAAAAAGAAATAAAAGGAATCCAAAATGGAAAAGAAGTAAAGCTGTCACTGTTTGCAAATGACATGATACTACATAGAGAATCCTAAAGATGCTACCAGAAAACTACAAGAGCTAATCAATGAATTTGGTAAAGTAGCAGATTACAAAATTAATGCACAGAAATCTCTTGCATTC
Organism: Physeter macrocephalus; assembly: GCF_002837175.3. Lineage (NCBI taxonomy): Eukaryota > Metazoa > Chordata > Mammalia > Artiodactyla > Physeteridae > Physeter > Physeter macrocephalus. Next base: position 142,643,840 of record NC_041217.1, read on the forward strand.
CTATGCACTAATGATGAAGAATCTGAAAGAGAAATTGAGGAAACACTCCCATTTACCATTTCAACAAAAAGAATAAAACACCCAGGAATAAACCTACTTAAGGAGACTAAAGACCTGTATGCAGAAATCTATAAGACACTGATGAAAGACATTAAAAATGATACAAACAGACGGAGAGATACACCATATTCTTGGAATGGAAGAATCAACATTGTGAAAATGACTATACAACCCAAAGCAATCTACAGATTCAGTGCAATCCCTATCAAACTACCAGTGGCATTTTCCACAAAACTAGAACAAAAAAATTTCACAATTTGTATGAAAACACAAAAGACCCTGAGTAGCCAAAGCAATCTTGAGAAATAAAAATTGAGCTGGTAGAATCAGGTTTCCGGACGTCAGACTATACTACAAAGCTACAGTATTCAAGATAGTATGGTACTGGCACAAAAACAGGAATATAGATCAATGGAACAGGAGAGAAAGCCCAAAGATAAACCCATGCACATATGGTCACCTTATTTTTGATAAAGGAGGCAAACATATAGAATGGAGAAAAGACAGCCTCTTCAATAAGTGGTGCTGGGAAAACTGGACAGCTACATGTAAAAGGATGAAATTAGAACACTCCCTAACACTGT
>NC_041217.1:142644572-142650707 GCF_002837175.3 Physeter macrocephalus
GACATAAATCACAGCAAGATCCTTTTTGACCCACCTCCTAGAGAAATGCAAATAAAAACAAAAATGGGACCTAATGACACTTAAAAGCTTTTGCATAGCAAAGGAAACCATAAACAAGACAAAAAGCCAACCTTCAAAATGGGAGAAAATATTTGCAAATGAAGCAACTGACAAAGGATTAATCTTCAAAATTTGCAAGCAGCTCATGTAGCTCAATATCAAAAAAACAAAAACCCTATCCAAAAATGGGAAGAAGACCTAAACAGACATTTATCCAAAGAAGATATACAGATTGCCATCAAACACATGAAAGGATGCTCAACTTCACTAATCATTAGAGAAATGCAAATCAAATCTACAATGAGGTAACACCCCACACCAGTCAGAATGGCCATCATCAAAAAATCAAACAATAAATGCTGGAGAAGGTCTGGAGAAAAGGGAACCCTCTTGCACTGTTGGTGGGGATGTAAATTGATACAGCCACTATGGAGAACAGTATGAATGTTCCTTAACAAACTAAAAATAGAACTACCATACGACCCAGCAATTCCACTACTGGGCACATACCCTGAGAAAATCATAATTCAAAAAGAGTCATGGGGCTTCCCTGGTGGCGCAGTGGTTGCGCGTCCGCCTGCCGATGCAGGGGAACCGGGTTCGCGCCCCGGTTTGGGAGGATCCCACATGCCGCGGAGCGGCTGGGCCCGTGAGCCATGGCCGCTGAGCCTGCACGTCCGGAGCCTGTGCTCCGCAACGGGAGAGGCCACAACAGTGTGAGGCCCGCATACCACAAAAAAAAAAAAAAAAAAAAGAGTCATGTACCACAATGTTCACTGCAGCACTATTGACAATAGCCAGGACATGGAAGCAACTTAAGTATCCATCGACAGATGAATGGACAAAGAAGATGTGGCACATATATACAGTGGAATATTAGCCATAAAAAGAAACGAAATTGAGGTGTTTGTAGTGAGGTGGATGGACCTAGAGTCTGTCATACAGAGTGAAGTAAGTCAGAAAGAGAAAAACAAATACCGTATGCTAACACGTATATATGGAATCTTAAAAAAAAAAATGTTTCTGAGGAGCCTAGGGGCAGGACAGGGATAAAGCCACAGATGTAGTGAATGGATTTGAGGACAAGGGCAGGGGGAAAGGTAAGCTGGGATGAAGTGGGAGAGTGGCATGGACTTATATATACTACCAAATATAAAATATATAGCTAGTGGGAAGCAGCCGTATAGCACAGGGAGATCATCTCAGTGCTTTGTGACCACTTAGAGGGGTGGGATAGGGAGGGTGGGAGGGAGATGCAAGAGGGAGGAGATATTTGGATATATGTATAGGTATAGCTGATTCACTTTGGTATAAAGCAGAAACTAACACACCATTTTAAAGCAATTATACCTCAATAAAGATGTTAAAAATAAAAAGTTCTGGAGAACCTAGGGGCAGGACAGGAATAAAGACGTAGATGTGGAGAATGGACTTGAAGACACAGAGGGGGGAAGGGTAAGCTTAGACGAAGTGAGAGAGTCGCATTGACATATATACACTACCAAATGTCAAATAGATAGTTAGTGGGAAGCAGGTACATAGCACAGGGTGATCAGCCTGATGCTTTTTGATCTCCTAGAGGGGTAGGATAGGGAGGGTGGGAGGGAAACGCAAGAGTGAGGAGATATGGGGATATATGTATATGTATAGCTGATTCACTTTTTTATAAAGCAGAAAGTAACACACCATTGTAAAGCAATTATACTCCAATAAAGATGTTAAAAAAAAAAAAAATATATATATATATATATATATATGTAAAAATTAGCCAAGTAAAGAAGTTACAGGAAGACACTGTATGGAGGAACAAGGTGAGAGTCTGGAGAGGGAGACAGGAAATAGAAGGAAGGCCTTGTGTGGCATAAGAAGGTTAGATTTTATCCTGAACACAGTAAAACCTGTGTTTTACAGGACAGAGTACAACCTAGCCTTGAGGCTCAAAGCTTAGGGCATTTTCACAGAGAGAAAAGGCTAAAGTTGCCTCTTGTGGTGAAGATTTGAGCACAGTAGGTCACGTGATGGTAACTGAATGAGGTAGGCGGAGGGCTCAAGGAGCAAGAAGTCTGGGATGCAGACTTGGAGACCACTCTCCTTCCACACAGACTGCACTGTTTTAGGAAGGCATGACGATAGATCAGCCTTTCGGGAATTTACATATGTAAGCTTGTGAAGCTCTACAACTGTATTCTGGTTCCCAAATTAGATTTGTACTTCAAAATGAAATTTTAATTTATGTGCTAAAAACAGAACCCTTAAAAACAACATCTGGCTGGTGTTCCTAATCTATTTCTGCCAGATTCAATATTCAACGAGTTCCAGCACAGGGTTTCTGCTGTTTCTCATTATCTCTCTCAGAATTCATTGGGTGCCCACTCTGTGCCAGACACTGTACTAGGTGTTGGAGATCTAGAGATTATTAAGACTTAGGATACCATTCAAGGAGTGTGAGAAGGGGAAGTAGAAAAATAAACAAAAAAGCACTTTACATTCTCTGATAGACATATGCAACATTGTAGAATAGAGACTTAAAGAAAGAGGTAATAAGTCCCCTGTGTTGGGGAAGAATCCAGAGTTTTTCTAGAGAAAAGGTAACAAGAGATACTTGAACTGAGTCTTAAGTAGGTGTCTACCAGGCATCCAAGTTATGAAGCTGCAATTCTGGAAAAGATAAGTTGCTCTGAAATAAAGTGCCCAGAGGTTTTAAAAGAACAGCCTGGAGAGTTACATAGAAATCAGCCTAGGGAGAACCTTACATGTTTATTTTAAAATGGGTACTTTATCCCATAAACAATTGAAAGTATTAATGGATTTTAAGCAGTGAAATTACAAGATGTGCTTTGTACAATAGAAAGACCCCTCTGGCAATAGTATGGATAATGGATTAGGAAGGGATGAGATTGTACAGAAAGTGCAGTTAGGAGGCTGAAGCAATACTCTACATGAGAAATGATGAGGGTCTGAACTAAGGTAAAAACAGTGGAGTTGGAGAATTAGATGAGAATGAGAAATATCCACAGGCTTGCTGAGTAATTAGATGATGTATTCCTATAATTCTTGTATCCCATTCTTGAGAGTACATTTCTCTTGTAAATGGATCAATGATAAGGGAATATAAGAGAAAAGATGATGAAAATCAAGAAACATCTACTTTCAAATTTGGCAATATTAAATTCTCACATTTCCCAGGAATAACTGATTACTCAAAGAGGTTCAAAGATTTTATTCAAGACTTAGAGAAAATTGGAGCCAGATCAAGATGGCAGAAGAGAAGGATGTGGAGCTCACCTCTTCCCACAATTACATGAAAAATACATATACACGTGGAACAATTTTCACAGAATACCTGCTGAAGGCTGGCAGAGATCTCATAAAACCAAAATGGCAAGAATGATCACCACATAACCAGTAGGATAAAAGAAATAAGAAGGAATCAGGATGGGGCCTGCATCCTTGGAAGGGAACTGTGAAAGAGGAAAAATTCCCTCATCCTGGGAAACCTCTTCACCAGTGGGGAGATCAGCTGGGACAGAAAGGGAGCTTCAGAGGCTCAGAGGAGAGCAGAGCAGCCAGCTTGCAGCAGTCAGAACAGAGAGAGACCAGCACAGAGGGTCCTGGCCACTTTCCTACACTCCCCAGCCCAAGACACAGGTCTACTGGTGTGTGCGGGAGTCTGGGGGCTGAAACTTGGGCTTCAGAGGACATTCCCAGAGAAAGGACTGGGGTTGGCTGCAGAGAGACAACCTGAAGGGCCTGGAGTGTGGTCCAAGCCACAATCAGGGGTGTGCACAGGAAGGAGCCCAGGTCCACCACTGAAACCCCATTATTAACATGTGTACTTGAAGGGAGGGGTGGGGGCCCGCACCACAGTAGCCTCACTCACAGCATGCTCACAGAGGGCACAACTCTGCCTCTATGAGCTCTGGGACCACGCAAGGGCTGGTGGGTTGCCCACATGCAGAGGCAAGGCTGAAATCTGAGCCAGTCCCCAGGGACTGCACAACTTTGGAAGCAGGGCTGAAACCTGAGTGTCCCAGCAGCTGTGTGATCCATGAATATACGTGTTGCAGGCAGCTTTGTAAACTCAGTGCCAAAAGGACATCCGAGTGGATTATAGGTGCTCCCGTTGCTGGGGCAGGTCCAGCAATAGTGGCTGTGGGCTTTGCCATGCAAGAACACAGATGCAGGGTCAGGGTCTGGTCTGACTCAGTAGCTCCCATTGTGGGTCCAGGTGCCTGACTAAGGATATCCCAATGCCTGACCTCAGCAGTTCTGTGCCAACAGATGTGCTCTAGGGACTTTGTGAGCACAGTGCCTTAGGGACACCTGGTCCGACTTCCTGAATTATCACATCTGAGGAGGGGTCAAGGGCAGTGTCAAAATCAGTGTACTCTGTGAGCCTGCATGACAGGTGACAGGCAACACCACAGAGTGCACTTCCCAGTGGACAGCTCCTGCAGAGGAATACTCTACTCCCAGCAGGAGTGGCTCCACTCCCAGCAGGAGCACTCAAGCCCCACCTACCTCATGCTGCAGTTCAGAAATGGATATGAAGTTGTCTACTCCAAAACTTAGGAGCAGACCCTGCCCCCGACAGGGCTATGACAACCACAGAGCAAAGAGGAGGCCCCACTCAATATCCAGTGCAGGCTCTGGTCACCACACCAGTCACACCACCTATCAAGGGGATAGCAGCCAGAAAACACTGAGGAAAGACGTGGCAGGCATCCATACTAAAAGCATCCCTCACACCAAAAATATCAGACTCATACAGGCTACACAGGGACACTCCCACATAAAACATTCCCCCAAGACCACAGTAAATAAGTTACTCCTAAACTCATACAGTCAGAGAAATATAAGTAAAATGAAGAATCAGAGGAATCACTCCAATTTAAAAGACCAAGAGAATTCTCTTGAAGGAACAAACAATGCAACAGACCTCTTCAGTTTAACAGACACCAATTTCAAAGAGGAGGTAATGAAAATACTGAAGGAATTAAGAAAGGCTATTGACAGAAATATAGATTACTGTAAAAAGGAACTAGAAACCATAAGGAGGAGCCAATAAAAGTTAGAAAATTCATTTGCTGAGACAAAAGCTGAGCTAAAGGCAATGAATAGCAGAATGAATAAGACAGAATAATGGAAATTACCCAATCAAAGCAGCAGACAGAGAGACAAATAAAAAATAAATAAATAAAAGCAATATATGAGACTTACAGGGTATTATAAAGTGTCCCAATCCATGCTTAATAGGGATCTCAGAAGGAAAAGAAAGAGAAGAGGGGATCAAAAAAGTATTTGAAGAAATTATGGCTGAAAAATTCCCAAACCTAAAGAAGGAAACTGATGTTCAGATACAGGAAGCCCTGGGGGTCCCAAAGAATATGAACCCAAACAGACCTACACCAAGACATATAATTAAAATGGTAAAAGTTAAAGATAAATAGAGGATTCTAAAGGCATCAAGGGAAAAACAAAGTTACTTACAAGGCTATCAGCTGATTTGTCTACAGAAATGTTGCTGGCCAGAAGGGAGTGGCAAGATATATGCAAACTCCTGAAAGGAACAAACCTGCAACCTAGGATACTCTACCCAGCAAGATAATCATTTACAATAGAAGGACAGATGAAGAATTTCTCAGACAAGCAAAAACTAAAAGAATTCAGCAATACTAAACCTATTCTAAAAGAAATATTGAAAGGTCTTCTCTAAATAGTAAAGAAGCAAGAATCTATAGGAAAGAGAAAATCACAATTGGAAAGTAAATCACTTAAATAAGCCAGTACATAGATTTTTTTAATAAAAGAAAAAATTATGAAAGCAATGAAAACTACAATGAACAGCAAAAGAATAAGCATGAAGATGTAAAAGAGGACATCAAAAATAATGAAATGTCAGGGACTAGAATAAGAAAATGTAGATTTTTTTTGGAATGTGCTTAAGACTATATGACTACCAGTCTAAAGCAAGTAGATATAGTAGTGGGTTAACATACTTGAAAAACAGGGTAACCACAAATCAAAAACATACAATAGATTCACAAAAACCAAAAAGAAGAGAACACAAGCAAA
>NC_041217.1:142651101-142652940 GCF_002837175.3 Physeter macrocephalus
CCTGCCGATGCAGGGGACACGGGATCGTGCCCCGGTCCGGGAGGATCCCACATGCCGTGGAGCGGCTGGGCCCGTGAGTCATGGCCACTGAGCCTGTGCGTCCGGAGCCTGTGCTCCGCAACGGGAGAGGCCACAACAGTGAGAGGCCCGCGTACCGCCAAAAAAAAAAAAAAATGTAGATTCTTTTTTTTTCTTAGAATGTGTTTGACCTTATATGACTATCCGGCGAGAAGCAGCAGATATAGGAAGGGATTAACATACCTGAAAAACAGGGTAACCACAAATCAAAAACATACAATAGATTCACAAAAACCAAAAAGAAGAGAACACAAGCAAAATACAAAAGAAAACCATCAAACCACAAAAGGAAAAACAAAAAGAAAGGAACAGAGAAGAAATACAAAATCAACTGGAAAGCAAGGTTTTAAATGGCAATAAATACATACCTATCAATAATTACCTTAAATGTCAGTGGACTAAATGCTCCAATCAAAGACAGAGAGTGGCAGATTAGATTACAAAAAACAAGAGCCTACAATATGCTGCCTACAAGAGACTCACTTTAGAGCAAAGGACACACGTAGATTGAAAGTGAGGAGATGGAAAAAGATGTTTCATGCAAACGGAAATGACAAGAAAGCAGGGGTAGCAATACTCATATCAGGCAAAATAGACTTTAAAACAAAGGCCAAAAAGAAAGATAAAGGAGGACACAAAAGAACCTACCTACAAAAGAGAAACAGACTCACAGTCATAGAGAACAGATTTGTGGTTACTAAGGGGGAGGGGAGATGGGGGGGATAGATTGGGAGTTTGTGGTTAGCAGATGCAGACTATTATATATAGAATGGATAAACAACAAGGTCCTACTGTATAGCACAGGGAATGATATTCAATATCCTGTGATAAACCATAATGGAAAATAATTTTTTAAATGTATACATATGTATATAACTGAATCACTTTGCTGTATAGCAGAAACTAATACAACATTGTAAACCAACTATATGTCAATTTTTTTAAAATGATACTATATAATGATAAAAGGATCAATAGAAAAGAGTATATTACACTCATTAACATACATGGACCAAATATAGGAGCACCTAAATACATAAAACAAATACTAACAGACATAAAGGGAGAAATAATAGTAGAAGGCTTTAACACCCCACTCACATCAGTGGACAGATCTTCCAGACAGAAAATCAATAAGGCAACAGAAATTCTAAATGATACAATAGAACACTTAGACTTCATTGATATTTTCAGGACAGTACATCCAAAAAACAGAATACACATTCTTTTCAAGTGCACATGGAACATTCTCTAGGATTGACCACGTACTAGGAAACAAAACAAACCTTAAAAAATTTAAGAGTATGGAAATTATTTTAAGCATCTTTTCTGACCACAATGGCATGAAATTAGAAATCAACCACAAAACGAAAAATGAGAAAATAACAATTACATGGAGATTAAACAAACATTCTACTAAAAAACCAATGGGTCAACAATGAAATCAATGAGGAAATTTTAAAATACCTTGAGACAAATGACAATGAAACCACAATTATACAAAATCTATGGGATGCAGCAAAAGCAGTTCTTCCAGGAAAATTCACAGCAATACAGGCCTTCCTCAAAAAACAAAAGAAATTTCAAATAAACAACCTAACCTACCACCTAAAAGAATTAGAAAAAGAAAAACAAAACCTAAAGTCAACAAAAGGAAGGAAATAATAAAGATCAGACAGGAAATGAATAAAACAGAGATTAAAAAAATAGAAAAAAATCAATAAATCCAAGAGATGTTCTTTGAAAGGTCAACACAAAATC
>NC_041217.1:142653335-142668657 GCF_002837175.3 Physeter macrocephalus
ATATATATATATATATATATATATGTAAAAATTAGCCAAGTAAAGAAGTTACAGGAAGACACTGTATGGAGGAACAAGGTGAGAGTCTGGAGAGGGAGACAGGAAATAGAAGGAAGGCCTTGTGTGGCATAAGAAGGTTAGATTTTATCCTGAACACAGTAAAACCTGTGTTTTACAGGACAGAGTACAACCTAGCCTTGAGGCTCAAAGCTTAGGGCATTTTCACAGAGAGAAAAGGCTAAAGCTGCCTCTTGTGGTGAAGATTTGAGCACAGTAGGTCACGTGATGGTAACTGAATGAGGTAGGCGGAGGGCTCAAGGAGCAAGAAGTCTGGGATGCAGACTTGGAGACCACTCTCCTTCCACACAGACTGCACTGTTTTAGGAAGGCATGACGATAGATCAGCCTTTCGGGAATTTACATATGTAAGCTTGTGAAGCTCTACAACTGTATTCTGGTTCCCAAATTAGATTTGTACTTCAAAATGAAATTTTAATTTATGTGCTAAAAACAGAACCCTTAAAAACAACATCTGGCTGGTGTTCCTAATCTATTTCTGCCAGATTCAATATTCAACGAGTTCCAGCACAGGGTTTCTGCTGTTTCTCATTATCTCTCTCAGAATTCATTGGGTGCCCACTCTGTGCCAGACACTGTACTAGGTGTTGGAGATCTAGAGATTATTAAGACTTAGGATACCATTCAAGGAGTGTGAGAAGGGGAAGTAGAAAAATAAACAAAAAAGCACTTTACATTCTCTGATAGACATATGCAACATTGTAGAATAGAGACTTAAAGAAAGAGGTAATAAGTCCCCTGTGTTGGGGAAGAATCCAGAGTTTTTCTAGAGAAAAGGTAACAAGAGATACTTGAACTGAGTCTTAAGTAGGTGTCTACCAGGCATCCAAGTTATGAAGCTGCAATTCTGGAAAAGATAAGTTGCTCTGAAATAAAGTGCCCAGAGGTTTTAAAAGAACAGCCTGGAGAGTTACATAGAAATCAGCCTAGGGAGAACCTTACATGTTTATTTTAAAATGGGTACTTTATCCCATAAACAATTGAAAGTATTAATGGATTTTAAGCAGTGAAATTACAAGATGTGCTTTGTACAATAGAAAGACCCCTCTGGCAATAGTATGGATAATGGATTAGGAAGGGATGAGATTGTACAGAAAGTGCAGTTAGGAGGCTGAAGCAATACTCTACATGAGAAATGATGAGGGTCTGAACTAAGGTAAAAACAGTGGAGTTGGAGAATTAGATGAGAATGAGAAATATCCACAGGCTTGCTGAGTAATTAGATGATGTATTCCTATAATTCTTGTATCCCATTCTTGAGAGTACATTTCTCTTGTAAATGGATCAATGATAAGGGAATATAAGAGAAAAGATGATGAAAATCAAGAAACATCTACTTTCAAATTTGGCAATATTAAATTCTCACATTTCCCAGGAATAACTGATTACTCAAAGAGGTTCAAAGATTTTATTCAAGACTTAGAGAAAATTGGAGCCAGATCAAGATGGCAGAAGAGAAGGATGTGGAGCTCACCTCTTCCCACAATTACATGAAAAATACATATACACGTGGAACAATTTTCACAGAATACCTGCTGAAGGCTGGCAGAGATCTCATAAAACCAAAATGGCAAGAATGATCACCACATAACCAGTAGGATAAAAGAAATAAGAAGGAATCAGGATGGGGCCTGCATCCTTGGAAGGGAACTGTGAAAGAGGAAAAATTCCCTCATCCTGGGAAACCTCTTCACCAGTGGGGAGATCAGCTGGGACAGAAAGGGAGCTTCAGAGGCTCAGAGGAGAGCAGAGCAGCCAGCTTGCAGCAGTCAGAACAGAGAGAGACCAGCACAGAGGGTCCTGGCCACTTTCCTACACTCCCCAGCCCAAGACACAGGTCTACTGGTGTGTGCGGGAGTCTGGGGGCTGAAACTTGGGCTTCAGAGGACATTCCCAGAGAAAGGACTGGGGTTGGCTGCAGAGAGACAACCTGAAGGGCCTGGAGTGTGGTCCAAGCCACAATCAGGGGTGTGCACAGGAAGGAGCCCAGGTCCACCACTGAAACCCCATTATTAACATGTGTACTTGAAGGGAGGGGTGGGGGCCCGCACCACAGTAGCCTCACTCACAGCATGCTCACAGAGGGCACAACTCTGCCTCTATGAGCTCTGGGACCACGCAAGGGCTGGTGGGTTGCCCACATGCAGAGGCAAGGCTGAAATCTGAGCCAGTCCCCAGGGACTGCACAACTTTGGAAGCAGGGCTGAAACCTGAGTGTCCCAGCAGCTGTGTGATCCATGAATATACGTGTTGCAGGCAGCTTTGTAAACTCAGTGCCAAAAGGACATCCGAGTGGATTATAGGTGCTCCCGTTGCTGGGGCAGGTCCAGCAATAGTGGCTGTGGGCTTTGCCATGCAAGAACACAGATGCAGGGTCAGGGTCTGGTCTGACTCAGTAGCTCCCATTGTGGGTCCAGGTGCCTGACTAAGGATATCCCAATGCCTGACCTCAGCAGTTCTGTGCCAACAGATGTGCTCTAGGGACTTTGTGAGCACAGTGCCTTAGGGACACCTGGTCCGACTTCCTGAATTATCACATCTGAGGAGGGGTCAAGGGCAGTGTCAAAATCAGTGTACTCTGTGAGCCTGCATGACAGGTGACAGGCAACACCACAGAGTGCACTTCCCAGTGGACAGCTCCTGCAGAGGAATACTCTACTCCCAGCAGGAGTGGCTCCACTCCCAGCAGGAGCACTCAAGCCCCACCTACCTCATGCTGCAGTTCAGAAATGGATATGAAGTTGTCTACTCCAAAACTTAGGAGCAGACCCTGCCCCCGACAGGGCTATGACAACCACAGAGCAAAGAGGAGGCCCCACTCAATATCCAGTGCAGGCTCTGGTCACCACACCAGTCACACCACCTATCAAGGGGATAGCAGCCAGAAAACACTGAGGAAAGACGTGGCAGGCATCCATACTAAAAGCATCCCTCACACCAAAAATATCAGACTCATACAGGCTACACAGGGACACTCCCACATAAAACATTCCCCCAAGACCACAGTAAATAAGTTACTCCTAAACTCATACAGTCAGAGAAATATAAGTAAAATGAAGAATCAGAGGAATCACTCCAATTTAAAAGACCAAGAGAATTCTCTTGAAGGAACAAACAATGCAACAGACCTCTTCAGTTTAACAGACACCAATTTCAAAGAGGAGGTAATGAAAATACTGAAGGAATTAAGAAAGGCTATTGACAGAAATATAGATTACTGTAAAAAGGAACTAGAAACCATAAGGAGGAGCCAATAAAAGTTAGAAAATTCATTTGCTGAGACAAAAGCTGAGCTAAAGGCAATGAATAGCAGAATGAATAAGACAGAATAATGGAAATTACCCAATCAAAGCAGCAGACAGAGAGACAAATAAAAAATAAATAAATAAAAGCAATATATGAGACTTACAGGGTATTATAAAGTGTCCCAATCCATGCTTAATAGGGATCTCAGAAGGAAAAGAAAGAGAAGAGGGGATCAAAAAAGTATTTGAAGAAATTATGGCTGAAAAATTCCCAAACCTAAAGAAGGAAACTGATGTTCAGATACAGGAAGCCCTGGGGGTCCCAAAGAATATGAACCCAAACAGACCTACACCAAGACATATAATTAAAATGGTAAAAGTTAAAGATAAATAGAGGATTCTAAAGGCATCAAGGGAAAAACAAAGTTACTTACAAGGCTATCAGCTGATTTGTCTACAGAAATGTTGCTGGCCAGAAGGGAGTGGCAAGATATATGCAAACTCCTGAAAGGAACAAACCTGCAACCTAGGATACTCTACCCAGCAAGATAATCATTTACAATAGAAGGACAGATGAAGAATTTCTCAGACAAGCAAAAACTAAAAGAATTCAGCAATACTAAACCTATTCTAAAAGAAATATTGAAAGGTCTTCTCTAAATAGTAAAGAAGCAAGAATCTATAGGAAAGAGAAAATCACAATTGGAAAGTAAATCACTTAAATAAGCCAGTACATAGATTTTTTTAATAAAAGAAAAAATTATGAAAGCAATGAAAACTACAATGAACAGCAAAAGAATAAGCATGAAGATGTAAAAGAGGACATCAAAAATAATGAAATGTCAGGGACTAGAATAAGAAAATGTAGATTTTTTTTGGAATGTGCTTAAGACTATATGACTACCAGTCTAAAGTAAGTAGATATAGTAGTGGGTTAACATACTTGAAAAACAGGGTAACCACAAATCAAAAACATACAATAGATTCACAAAAACCAAAAAGAAGAGAACACAAGCAAAATACAAAAGAAAACCATCAAACCACAAAAGGAAAAACAAAAAGAAAGGAACAGAGAAGAAATACAAAATCAACTGGAAAGCAAGGTTTTAAATGGCAATAAATACATACCTATCAATAATTACCTTAAATGTCAGTGGACTAAATGCTCCAATCAAAGACAGAGAGTGGCAGATTAGATTACAAAAAACAAGAGCCTACAATATGCTGCCTACAAGAGACTCACTTTAGAGCAAAGGACACACGTAGATTGAAAGTGAGGAGATGGAAAAAGATGTTTCATGCAAACGGAAATGACAAGAAAGCAGGGGTAGCAATACTCATATCAGGCAAAATAGACTTTAAAACAAAGGCCAAAAAGAAAGATAAAGGAGGACACAAAAGAACCTACCTACAAAAGAGAAACAGACTCACAGTCATAGAGAACAGATTTGTGGTTACTAAGGGGGAGGGGAGATGGGGGGGATAGATTGGGAGTTTGTGGTTAGCAGATGCAGACTATTATATATAGAATGGATAAACAACAAGGTCCTACTGTATAGCACAGGGAATGATATTCAATATCCTGTGATAAACCATAATGGAAAATAATTTTTTAAATGTATACATATGTATATAACTGAATCACTTTGCTGTATAGCAGAAACTAATACAACATTGTAAACCAACTATATGTCAATTTTTTTAAAATGATACTATATAATGATAAAAGGATCAATAGAAAAGAGTATATTACACTCATTAACATACATGGACCAAATATAAGAGCACCTAAATACATAAAACAAATACTAACAGACATAAAGGGAGAAATAATAGTAGAAGGCTTTAACACCCCACTCACATCAGTGGACAGATCTTCCAGACAGAAAATCAATAAGGCAACAGAAATTCTAAATGATACAATAGAACACTTAGACTTCATTGATATTTTCAGGACAGTACATCCAAAAAACAGAATACACATTCTTTTCAAGTGCACATGGAACATTCTCTAGGATTGACCACGTACTAGGAAACAAAACAAACCTTAAAAAATTTAAGAGTATGGAAATTATTTTAAGCATCTTTTCTGACCACAATGGCATGAAATTAGAAATCAACCACAAAACGAAAAATGAGAAAATAACAATTACATGGAGATTAAACAAACATTCTACTAAAAAACCAATGGGTCAACAATGAAATCAATGAGGAAATTTTAAAATACCTTGAGACAAATGACAATGAAACCACAATTATACAAAATCTATGGGATGCAGCAAAAGCAGTTCTTCCAGGAAAATTCACAGCAATACAGGCCTTCCTCAAAAAACAAAAGAAATTTCAAATAAACAACCTAACCTACCACCTAAAAGAATTAGAAAAAGAAAAACAAAACCTAAAGTCAACAAAAGGAAGGAAATAATAAAGATCAGACAGGAAATGAATAAAACAGAGATTAAAAAAATAGAAAAAAATCAATAAATCCAAGAGATGTTCTTTGAAAGGTCAAAAAAAAATCAACAAACCAATGACCAGGCTCACGAGGAAGAAAAGAAGGAGGACCCAAATGAAAAAATAAGAAATGAAAGAAGAGAAATAACAACCAATACTACAGAAATGCAATAAACCATAAGAGAATACTATGAACAATTATATGCCAACAAACTGGACAACCTAGAAGAAATGGACAAGTTTCTAGAAACATACAGCCCACCAAAACTGAATCAAGAAGAAATAGATAATTTGAACAGAACAATCACTAGAAGTGAAATAGAATCTGTAATTTTAAAAACTCCCTGCAAACATAAGTCCAGGACCAGATGGCTTTACTGGGGAAATCTACCAAACATACAGAGAAGAACTTATACCAGTCATTCTCAAACTATTCCAAAAGTTTGAAGATGAGGGAATACTCCCAAAGTCATTCTATGAAGCCACCATCACCCTGATACCAAAACCAGAGAAAGACAATACCAAAAAAAGAAAATTACAGGCCAAAATCTTTGACAGATATAGATGCAAAAATTCTCAACAAAATATTAGCAAACTGAATCCAACAACACATAAAAAAGATCATACACCACAATCAAATTGGATTCATCACTGGGTCACAAGGATGGTCCAACATGTGCAAATCAATCAAGGTGATATACCATATCAACAAAAGAAAAAACAAAAATCACATGATCATCTCAATAGATACAGAAAAAGCATTTGAGAAATTGCACATCCATTCATGATAAAAACTCTTACCAAAGTGGATATAGAGGGAACATACCTCAACATAATAAAAGCCATTTATGACAAACCCAAAGCCAACATAATAATCAACAGTGAAAAGCTGAAAGCCTTCCCACTAAAATCTGGAACAAGACAACTATACCCTTTCTTGCCACTTCTATTCAACATAGTATTGGAAGTCCTAGCCACAGCAATCAGACAAGAAAAAGAAATAAAATTGGAAGAGATAAAACTGTCATTATATGCAGATGACATGATACTATATATAGGAAACCGTAAAGACTCCAAACAAAAACTACTAGAACTGATAAACAAATTCATCAAGGTAGCAGGATACAAGATTAACATACAGAAATTGGTTGCATTTTTTTACACTAACAATGAAAAATCAGAAAGGGAAAGTTTTTTAAAAATCCCTTTTAAAATTGCATCAAAAAAAATAAAAATACTCAGAAATAAACCTGACCAAGGAGGTGACTTATATGCTGAGAAGTATAAAAAATTTGATAAATGAAATTGAAGATGATTTAAAGAAATGTAAAGATATACCATGCTCTTGGATTAGAAGAAATAATATTGTTAAAAATGGCCATATTACCTAAAGCAATTTACAGATTTAATGTGATCCCTATCAAATTATCCATGACATTTCTCACAGGAGTAGAACATATAATCCTAAAATTTATATGGAATATAATGTCATGGCCCAGAATTACCAAAGCAGTCCTAAGGAAAAAGAACTAACCAGGAGGCATAACCCTCCCAGACTTCAGACAATACTACAAAGCTACAGTAATCAGAACAGCATGGTATTAGCACAAAAACAGACATATGGATCAATGAAAGAGAATAGACAGCCGAGATATAAACCCACACACCTACAGTCAATCTTCAACAAAGGAGGCAAGAATATACAATAGAGAAAAGACAATCTCTTCAGCAAGTGGTGTTGGGAAAGCATGTAAATCAATGAAGTTAGAACACACCCTCATACCATACACAAAAATACACTCAAAATGGTTCAAAGGCTTAAATATATGACATGACACCATAAAACTCCTAGAAGAGAACATAGGCAAAACATTCTCGGTCATCAATCATACCAATGTTTTCTTAGCTCAGTCTCCCAAGGCAATAGAAATAAAAGCAAAAAATAAACAAATGAGACCTAATCCATCCCACTCTTAGGCATATACCTGGAGATAACTCTAATCCAAAAAGATTCATGCAACCTCAATGTTCATACCAGCACTATTTACAATTGTCAAGAGATAGAAGCAAGTTAAATGTCCATCAACAGATAAATGGATAAAGAAGATGTGGTATATATACATAATGGAATACTACTCAGCCATAAAAAAGAATGAAATAATGCCATTTGCAGCAACATGGTGGACCTAGAGATTATCATACTAAGTGAAGTTAAGTCAGAAAAAGACAAATACCATATGATATCACTTATAGGTGGAATCTAAAATATGACACAAATGAACTTATTTATGAGACAGAAAGACTCACAGACATAGAAAACAAACTTATGGTAACCAAAGGGGAAAGGGGGTAGAGGAGGGATAAATTAGGGATAAATTTGGGATTAGCAGATACAAACTACTGTATATAAAATAGATAAACCACAGTCCTACTGTATAGCACAGGGAATTAGGGAATTATATTCAATATCTTGTAATAAGCCATAATGGAAAATACTATGTGTGTGTGTGTGTGTGTGTGTGTGTGTGTGTGTGTGTAACTGAATCACTCTGAGTACACCAAAAACTAACACGCCATTGTAAATCAACTATACTTCAATTTTTAAAAAAAGACTTGAGACAATAAATGCTTATTACATAATTTTTTCCAGATATTTCAAAGATAGGAGGACTAGCTACAAACACAGATATCAGATTCAAACAATCTTCATAAGCAAAGATGTTAGGCCAAAATTGAGAGAAACATAGAGTCCTGAACTTAGCTTGCAGAAAAAAAAAAGAATCAATTGCACCAATGTAGATCTGGTCTAGTGGAAGGAAATGTTTCAAAAAATTCTCAAACTTTTGGTTAATCAATATTACCAAAAAGTCAACACAACTATGACAACACTGATAGAAGTTATCCTGATCATATAAAAGAATAAGTTTTAATGAATTATATATCCTAATCAGTTGAAACAATTTGGTCTATTTCAGGCATCACATTTTAAGAGATGCACAAATTAGAGTGTTTACACAGAAAGACAATCATGACCTTGCTGAGTCATCTGAGATACATATCCAATGAAAAGAAGCTGAAAAAAGTATAGTAACAATAACAAATTCGTCTTTGTATCCACAACATAGTAGAAACTCCTAATGTTTAACAAATAAATGAAAACAAAAATATGAAGGAATACATTGCAAATCTCTCAAAATTTGAAGAGCTAACAAGTAAAAAACAAACAAACAAACAAAAGGATTGGATTATCAGACTTGCCCTGTTAGACTGGACTAGAACCACCAATGGGTAGATTTCAGCCCAAAATATGAAAAAATAAACACCTAATGAACATAACAATCAAACCATGAAATAAGCTGTCCTAGAAAAGTGCTCTCCTTTTCATGAGAGACATTTAGAGTAGAGGCTATATGGTCATTCCTCAGGCTTTCTGTAAAAAGGGATCTTCCTTGAAAGAAACTGGACAAGACCTCTAAGTATCCTTTAAAGTGTATGATTCAAAGAACTTACTAAGCATCTACCACATGTTCAGACAGTAAGAAATACCAAGAAACAAATGAAACAAATGAAGAGTAATATATGGTTTCTGCTCTCAATAAGCTTACCCTAAAGTTGAGAGGATTCAATTAATATATGTGAAATAATTAAAGAATAATTAACTAATAAACTATATACTGTACAAGATAAAAGAAGGTAGGGGTTGGTGAGAGATAAACTTATTGGAAAGGCCCCTTTTAGTTGGTGAGACATAAGTTAGTCCTTGAAGGATGGACAACTTTCAGTTTTAAAACTTTCATCACCTAACAAATCAGATAATACTTTGTTCCTTTTTCAATTTACTGAAGTGATGACATATTGTCTACTTTCCAATATGTGTGGGAAAATAAACTTATAAAGCAGTGGTGAAATATCTCAGGTCATTTCTATACCACTAATGGTGAAGAAAATCTTATTTCAAAAAACAATGCTTTAGGTCTTGAGGTGGGGTGATACTCTAAAAAGGATTCAAACAATGATGGAAAGGTAGTTTTATTACGTGACTTATCTGGAATTCTCACGAATGAGATGCTAAGAGTCTCTTATTACTCAGAGACTAAGCATATTTCTTTAAGATAAAAAAATAAAATTAAATTTCTCCCATATTTATCTTTGAATATGTTAACTAAATATAGAACTAATCAGGTTTTATTTAAAAAATCCTCTAAATTTAAACATTGCCACAGATAAGTTTTTCTTATCTCCTCATATTACCTAATAAAATGTCTTAAATAGAATAGATGAGTTATAAACAGTTGAACTGATGGATGAGTAAGTGATTAAATGACAGAATACATATATAGAAGCTGTTTCAAATTACGCCTATATTATTTCAATAAGTTAAGATATAAAAAGTATGTGTACTGAACCACTGTAGACAAAATGAATCAGACTTCAAAGTAGAATTTGGTTAAAACCAGTAAAAATAGCTACTATTTATTGAGAACTTATGATGTATGAGACACTGGGCTAAGTATTTCATAGAGTATTTCGTGATACACAGTAACCTCTTGGGTTACACAATAATCTCATAGGATTATTATGTTATAAATAGAGTAGTTCTTACTCCCTTCATTTTTCAGATGAGAAAACTGAGACTCAGAATGGTTAATTAACTTTCCCAATATCACACAAATAGTGAAAAAATCATAACAAATCCAGCTCTGATTTCAGAAGCACTACCCCTTCATACATTTATTTATTCAATAAGTAATTGTGTGCCTATTGCATACCAGGAACAGTTATAAGTGTGGGGATAGTGGCAAGAAAGGAAACACTCATTCAGTGATTCTTGCAGCAAATTTATGAGTATCAGTTAATAATATTGTAGCCAACCTGATATTATGGTTTTATAAAACCCAATTTCCTTTTTTCTCCCAGTACATAACCTGACTACATTTCCTAATCTGTTATGGTTAGGTGACTGAATTCTAGCCAATGTAATTGTAGAAAAAAGAGATTATGTGACTTCCAGACCTGCTTTCCACACAATCCTCCACATTCTCTTTTGCCATTCACCAGTCAAAAGCAGAGAAAGATAAGACTACAAAATGGAGGAGCCATATGAAGGAAAGAGCTTAAGCCCCTGAATGGCTGTATAACCCTCCAACCAGCACAAAACTAAGATCAGAGTAAGAAATAAATTCTATTATTTTAAGCCAATGAAATTTAGGCTTTATCTGTTGTAACAGTAACCATACTCTTTTTAATACAAATATGATAGGTAGTGCAAAGTTCTATGAAGAAAAATAAAATAGGTAAATGAGATTGAGAGGGGAAAAGGTGCTATTTTAGATAAAGTGGTCAGGGAAGAACTCCCCAAAAAAGTGACATTTTATCTGGAACCTGAGCAAAGTGACACAGTGATTCCTGTGAAGATCTAGTGGAAGAATATCACAGGTATAAGAAAGTACAAGTTTAAAGACCCTGAAACAGAAGCAAACTTGTAACATTCAAAAAACAGAATGAACTAACAGAAATTGAGAGCACTATCCCATTGTAAGTTTAATTTTTGACCCAAAATGGAAAAATGAGCAAGCAAATTCTTTCCTCCTCCCAAAATATCACTGAAATGAAATGTAGATGTATAAAGAAAGTTCTTATTTCTTCACCTATATATCAGTAGTTCTAAATTCTGGGCAATTTTGTTCCCCAGGGGACATTTGGCAATGTCTGAAGACAATTTTGGTGTCATAATTGTGGAAGATGCTAAGAAGGTAGAGGCCAGGGATGCTAATAAAGAGCCTCTAATGCATAGGACAGATTCCCACAACAAAAATTATCCAGTCGAAAATGTCAATAGTACCAAGGTGGAGATAACCTAACATAATAAACCAAGGAAGGCTGCTTGGAAGTATAATCTGATATAAACCTTGAAAGGTGAGTAAAAGTTACTTTGGGAATAGGAAACAGTCCAGGTTAATGCACTTCCAGCCCAAAAGCCAGCTGGAAGATATATCAGAAAGCAGAAGAGAATTGATAAGACTAGAGCACAGAATATGAAGAGAAGCTAACAATGCACACACTCCTCCACTCAGTGACGCTGGTCTCCTCACTCATTCCCATGCCACTGCTCACATTGTCTTCATAACAAAGGCCCTCCTTAAGCGAAAAACAAGTCTTAAAGTTAAGCCCCTGCCTTAACAGCTGTATCATTCATTCCAAAACACTTCAATTTCAACTTGCTGGATAAGATGGTTCCATAAGCATACATCAAAATTAGCTAACAAGACAGCAGCAAATGCCAAAACAACCTGCTTTCCTGAAGTTCACCCAGAAGAATCAGCAAATAGTCTTCTCAACCTAGCAACCTAAATACCTGCTTTGAGTTTGGCAAGGACAACTTAAGTGTTTTTTTACTGACTGTATTACCAGTCTTCAGAAGCACTGTCAGTTTTTCTACACACACCCTCTATAAAATCTACCTGCCTTTCTCTGACTTGCTAAAGCTGAAAAGAAAAATGAACTGAGCCACTTAAGTGGCTGATATCAGGTCCCTCCTTAATTCCAACCATTCTACCACTAACCAGTATGCTAAATTACCACACCCAAATTATTCATCCCTTCTATGTATTCCTTTTGATTTTTTGCCCAATATGTATTTAATCTTCCCTTTTAATATATCTCTTGTGTCCTCTCAGAATGCATTGTACAAACCACTATACTTTCTATGTTAATTCTATCTCCTTGTCATCTCTCTCCTTTCTACCATGTTTAACCACTATCATCCTCATCAAGCATCATCCCCTAAATAGTACACTATATTTTAGAGGTTTCAAAATCCTTTCTCCCTGAGGCCCTTAGAAAAATACTATGAGAGTCATAATGAGTATTATTATTCCTATTTTGTAGATGAGAAGACTAGATGTCACCTATACCTCAAATTTCTGCTTCAAACTTGCCTCTTGCCTTCAATTATTTCCCTCTTTCTTTCTCTACCTCTTATCTTGAGTTCACTCCATTATGCACACTAGTCTGCCACTGACAATTCCTCTCTGTCACTCCAGTCCCTGTTCCTTTCTCTTCTTCAAATACGTCACAGTTTTATCTAACTCCTCAGATACTTAGAAATGGCAAAAGTAGGAATCTACTCAGGAAACACTCAGTGGAATACACTAGATGCATTCCAGGCTCTTCAAGAAGTTCCCTGAGAAAATGGTCCACCAAGGTCAAAGAAATGGAAAAAACAATCCTCCTAAGGTAAGGGAGCAGGTACAAAAATCCATGACATTATACCTTCCTTTCCACTGTTATAACCAGCTATGTCTGAATATAGTTGAAAGCCAGCAAGGTATACTGAAAAGAGCTCTGATCTAGAAATAAAACTTAAATTCATGTCCCTTCTGTGCCACTTATTATGTGATCTTAAAGAAAGTAATTCTACCTACATGGATTTAAGTTTCTTTATCTGTAAAATAAAAGGCATTGAATTAAATGACCTCTTCATAACTTCTAACTATAAAATCACAGTGGCTAATTAATTTTAAAAATAGACTTGAGTAAGCTAGGACGTGCATTCTGATTTATTTAATTGGCTTGATACATAAGAAGGTGTGTAATAAATGTTTGCTTAATAACTGGGGACAGGAAATATGGGTCAGATAAATAACCAACGACTGTCAAGGTCAAATGGAGGGATGTTAAATAGTCTTAGTATCTTGGTGAATTGCTCATATATTATTAGTTTTAACTGCAAAAGCCAGCACCTGCTAATGTCAAAAAGTTTTAGAAATTCAAAGAATAAGAGGCCAAGAGTTCTTCCAACACTGTTCCTATGCCTGACATGCAGAAAATATCACACTGATGCCTAAAGCCATGTTTTGATTCCCAGAGAACAGAGCAGAGCAGATCCAGAGTATGAAACAGGGGACCTGAAAGCTCATGTCAGAATGTGCTTGTGGTCTCCTGGGAAACTCCTGTAATTCAACAGGCTAAGAATATTATTCTGCTTGCCAGAATGAAGTAGATATATACTATTAAAGGCTGACAGCTGCTCTTTAAACATACATGCAAATGGTTAGGTACCTTCTGCAGAGTCTTCAGCTCTAGTACAAACCTGAAGAAGCGCAGGACTATGGATACTTTTGTTTAAAAGTCTTAGTACTGCTATTTTTTATAGCTACCAGTTACATGACATAGTGTAACACAGTGGAAAGAGAAATGGCTTTGGAGTCAAAGTGACCCATGTTTCAACTTTCTACTTCTACCACTTTATAATTGTGTGACCTTCAGAAAGTTACCTAAACTCTTTTAGCCACAGTTTCTGCCAACTATAAAATAGGGATGAATACTATCTAACTCACAGATTTTTATCAGAATTAAAATAATAGATGAAGTATCTAGAACAGACACTGGCAAATAAATAACTAACCGTATTTGGTGTTCAAGAAAGACTCACTTTTGTAATAATTATATAATTCATTGAATACAAAATAGAGCTAATAAATAAGAGTTGTGAAAAGTACGGTTAAAGTATATAGGCTGCACACAAGGCAATAGCAATAAGAGAGAGAAAGGTGTGGTGGTGTCACACCTCAATGCCAGGCAAAGAGTTTAGATTTCACATGGGGTGATTAGCAGTCTCAAGCACTGAGTATATTCCCAAATGTGAGCAAATAGTCATTCTCACTACTGACTTTTCAAAGAGTTATGTAGCTCTTTTTAGAAGTCAGAAAGCCCAAAGGCAGAGCAGAAATGCATACAATGCAATTCTGGAAACTTAGGTTCCAGAAATTCAAGTTTCATTTAAAAATAATTACTGAATAACTGCCGTACATAAGGTAGGCATGGTGGCAGGTAAAAGAAACCTGACACATCCATTCATTTAAAATATATATATTTCCCACTAAGTACCAGCTGCTCTGATAAATACTAAAGGTACAATGGTAAATTAGATATTGCTCTTACCCACCAAGATTTTATAGTTGTAATGTGAGAGACACACAGGTAATTTTATTTGACCTCCTGCCTCAAAATATTCTCTTCCCCTGGTCCTGTTTTGCCATCAGCCTCTTGAGTCATCCTTTTAGTCCCTTTTTATTGACTCCTCCATCTGGTCCTTAGGTATTTGTTTTCTTCAGACCCTTTTTTCCTTCTATAAACTCTGTCAAGGTTACTCTGGATTATGATCAAGCATAGGTATAATCTGCACTCATAGGCAAGGGTCAACAAGATTATGCATAATTAACAGATTATAGGCAAGATTCAGCAATGTCTTCAGCAATAAGAATCTCAGAAAATCACAGTATACAATACCCAAGGGCAGAAATATGGATTAAAAGACTATTAGGGAACTGGTAGATCAGACCAGGCTTGAACACACAAAAGCTCAGGACCACAGATAGCTCACTACCCTTCATTCCTCAAATTCCTAAACACTTGCAACTGAAAGAAAAAGAAACCAACATTTTTTTTTATAACATCTTTATTGGAGTATAATTGCTTTACAATGGTGTGTTAGTTTCTGCTTTACAACAAAGTGAATCAGCTATACATATACATATATCCCC